>NC_045427.1:497236164-497548664 GCF_902635505.1 Sarcophilus harrisii | reverse complement strand
TATTACTAATGTTAGTTGTATAAACAGAGACATTACAAAGCTACTCAAATTTAATTCACTTAAAATCCCTCCATGGTTTCCAATTCAGAGATCCTAACTGCTACTAGTTCTCTTCCCATTTTGTTCATGCTTTTTGCTCATAATTAATAAAATCTCAATTTGTTCATTTGATAAACATGCAGAACTCTTAGTTTGCTGGGAACTGAAGAATATACAGAGTTTAATGAAAGTTTTGGTTTTTTTTGAAGGTCTTTACTTTTTATATGTTCAATAAATCACAGACTCCCTGAACTTTCCAGGTGAAAGGGACGAGTGATTATTTATTGTAGTCCTTTCATGTTATGGATTAGGAAACTGAAGTATGAAAAAATTAAAATGCCCAATATTATAATAAATCAATAAACATGTATTAAGTCCCTACTATTTTCCAGGCATGGTACTATATACTGAGATTATAAAAACAAAAGTGAAACAGTTCCCTGAGGAGGCTACATTATAATGAGGAAGCAACATATTTATATAGAATATATACACATATCTTATGTCACATGTGCATATATTAATATACATCATTTTATAAATATATATGTGTGTATATATGTATATATGTACATATACAATACACATATACACCTATCAAAAATTTAACATAAGGTCATTTGGAAAGGAGGTATAACAGCAACTTGGGGGGAAGGGTACAAGCATGAAGAAAGCAAGAGTTTAGCTAACTAGAAAACTAGGAATTCGAAGAGTTGGGATAAAGGCAGAGTGCATTCCAGGAATGAAGGGATAGTCAGTATGAAGATAGGAAATGGAATGGATACTAAAAAGGCTGGTATAGTAAGAGTGAAGAATTCATGGGTGAGATTTATATAAGAAAACTAGAAAAGGTAGTAAAGGACCAAGTTGCAATCAAATTTGTGTCTGACAGACAAGTTTATATTTTCTTAAAAGCAATAGGGGACCACTAGAAATTGAGTGGGAAGAGGGTGAGAGGTGACATGGTCAGACCTACTGATTCCTTTCACTAGCTTTGTGAAAGATCAATTGGAGGGGAGACAACTGATGTAATGAGATTGATTAGGAGGCCACTGAAATAATGCAGACAAGGAATGATGAGGGCTTGAACTAAGATAGTGTTTTGTCAGAGTACTGTCTCTTGCTGGGGATTTGCAGCTGAAAACTAGAGAATTACAGGTCCTTTGATACAAGTCCTGAAGAAGAATATTTATACCTGGAAAGCCAAATGAATTAATGGTATGGTGAGGGAGCAAATAGGAATACTTGAATGACTTGAGTGACACCACACCACACCCCTGACTACTACCCTTTCTCCTCCACCCAGTGTTACACTAGGTGAGCAAAATGATTCTAGACTAGGAAGAGCTAAGCGTCTCCAGGTATAACAGAGATGTCTGCACTGGTGAAGAAAAGCAAAGAACTGAACAATTGTTGGGAGGGGGAAAGCAACAGAGTGTAGTAGATACAGAGTTAGAGCAAATCCAGAGTTTTAGTTCTGGTTCCACTCTTCCTTACATTCTTTTGCATTGTTGTGAACTCTTCTATGTTATTGTCCTCTATTGAAACAAATGAAGTTTCCTTGTCTACAACGTATGGAGATTAAATAAAACATCCAACTCTCCTTTTTTTTTTAACCAAGAAGGAAATTGCATTTTAATGAAATTAAGTGACTTGCTTAGGGCCAATTAGTAGTAAATGCCAGAGCCAGGATTTTAACCCAGACATCCAATCCATTACTCCCTCTACTACATCATGCTATGTCTCTCATCTCCCTTCCAGTTTTGAAGTCATGACTCTGAAAAATTTGACTTGAATAAAATAAAGAATAATTCAAATTCTCATTAGTAAATTTCCATCTTGATAAACCTTATTCCTGATCAGCCCACATAAACTTCATTCCCAGATTCCTAGGACTTTTTCTTTTGTGTCAGCTGCCTTTGCCTTCAAGCTCTGTGAAACTTCTTTCATCTTCCTATTCTCCTTTTCTGAGCTTCATCTATACATATTATTAGTAAGTGAATTCCTCTTTGGACTCAGTGAAGTAACTGAAAGCTCACCTTGAGGCACATTCTTTTTCCTATCAGTTTCTGCCTTTCTGATTCACTTAAAGGGCTATTTCATCCTTCAGAAAGGGATCATGTGGGGATGGGGAACTACATCTTTTACAGTTAGTTTAACATACTGTAAACCCTTTCTTTGTGTTGAAGCTCTAGGCTTTCAAGAACCATCCCTTTATATAAGAATTCTGAAAACTAACTTCCATAAAATGCTCAAATTTTGTAAAGCTATGAATAAATTCATTAAGGCTTTCATACCTAGAAATATGTTTTGGAAAGAATTTTATCAGAGAAGGGAGATAGTTTCCTTTGTAATTTCAATCCTTCTAAAATGACCATTCTTATTGGCAGTTGAGGAGATTCTCATCAATTGGTGAATGGTTGAACAAATGGTATATGATTATGATGGAAAACTATTGTGCTATAAGAAACACTAAAGATGATGGTTTAAAAAAAAAACAAATGAAAATTCTGAGAAGACTAATATGAATTGATACAAAGTGAAGTAAGCACACCAGGAGACCACTGTACACAGTAACAGCAATATTATTACTACCTATATGGCCCTGGACAAGTCCTTCCATTTCACTGAAACTTTATTTTCTCTTTGTAACAAAAAGGGGAGGTTTGGAGTAGATGATATCCAACTTCTAAATCTGTAACATGTGTAAAGTAGATCATTCAATTCCTTCATTTTGTGCAAATATACCTTTGAATTAGTTAGGACACTTGCAATGCCTTGGTGGGAGAAAGTATAGGTCCTAGGAAAAGAACCTTCAAATCATTCTAGAAAGGTTGGAAGGATACTAGGCCTTGGGCTAAGCAAGGGAATATGTGTGGCCATATTCACAGATTCAGTGACTGTGATCTTTCTGCAGTTTGAAATGGATATTGAAGGGGAGAGAGAAGGAGGGAGGGAGGGAGAAAGAGAGGGAGAGAGTGAGAGAGGTTTGAAGATATAAAGAAATAGCTACCAGAAGCTCTACATTCTAGATCAACAGCAAAACAATCAAAAATAGATGTAAAGTACTTCAAAGCTCCCAAAGTGTATGCTCTCTCTCTCTCTGACTCTGTCTCTCTGTCAGTCTGTCTGTCTGTCTCTGTTTCTGTTTCTGTCTTTCTGTCTGTCTCTGTCTCTCTCTGTCTCTCTGTCTTTTCCTGTCTCTGTCTCTGTAACTGTCACTTTTTGTCTCTGTCTCTCTCTCTCTGGTCTCTCTGTCTCTAACTGTCGCTCTCTGTCTCTGTCTCTGAATCTGTCTCTGTCGCTGTCGTTCTTTGTCTCTGTGTCTCTCTGTCTGTCTCTGTCTCTCTTTGTCTCTGTTGCTGTTTTTCTCTTTGTGTGTGTGTGTGTGTGTGTGTGTGTGTAAGTATATAAGTGTATTTATATAGCTTGCATGTTAGCGCCTTCATTAGATTGTAAGCTCCTTGGGAACAGGGATTGTTTTTTGCCTCTGTTTCCATTTAGCACAATTCTTGGGACATTGTAGATACTTAATAATTTTTTTATTCATTGATTATCAACTAACCTCTACTTGAAGATCTCTAATGAGTGGCCTCTGGAGGACGTAAACTTTTGCCTGTGACCTTCAAGTACCTAAGTCTAACCACCACACCATGTTCACTCTCAAAGTATAGCCAAGATATTGGGGTGAAATGGTGCTGCAGCTATGTAACTATAATGAATTATAGGGATGTGGGTGTTGGGCATAGCCAACCTACTGTGACCAAGTTGAGCTAATATCTGGTTTGTCATCCTATTGTTTTGGCAGTTTGTGTTGGAAGGAGAAAAGTTTGAATCATTGACCAAAACAGAGTCTAGGGGCATTAGATAAGGATCCAGGTTAAGTGGAAATATTGATATTTTTTGTTGTTGAGCCATTTTCCAGTTGTGTCCAACTCTTTGTGACTCCATTTAGGGTTTTCTTGGCAAAGATACTGGAGTGTTTGCTATTTTCCAGCTCATTTTACAATGAGGAAACTGAGGCAAATAGAGTTAAGTGACTTGCTAAAGGTCACTTTAAGTGTCTTTAAGTAAGATAAACTTCAACTGGGAAATATGTGTCTTTCTGATTCCATACTGGGTACTCTATTCATTGGGCCACCTAGATCCCATGTGGACACATTATCAAGAAAAAAGAAAAAAGGAAGAAAAAAGGCAGTTTGCAGCAGGAGTGAGTCAAATATGACAAATGGAAAAACAAAGGATTCAGGACTGAAGACCTAAAGAAGATCTGATTTTAAAATTCAGTCCCATCTCTTGAGAACTATATCTGTCGCTGGGGCAGACAGAGGGGGGCATCACACGGACTGAGGGGGTGATTGTGAATGGTCTTTGATGTGATGATATAAAAGAAAAAGACATTAAGGGCTGATGGAAAAAGATGAAAGGAAGAGGTATAATGGGATAAATTAGATCACATGAAGAAGCACAAAAGACCTATTACAACTGAGGGAAAAGGGAGGAAAATGAGAATTGTCTGAAGATTGATCTCATCAGTTTTGGCTCAATAGGGAATGACTAAATCATTCAGTTGAATATAGAAATTTATCTAACCCTAAAAAAGAACTAGGAGAATAAAGAGGAAAGAAAAGGGAGGGGCAGGATAGAAGGGAAGGCAGAAACACTAGGAAAAAAGGTAAGAGAAGGAAGGAAGGATTATAGGAGATAATCTATTGGATGGGGTAAGTTAAAAACCACCCACACCACTAAGGACAGGGTAAAAAAAGAGAACAAAAGTATATATAGGGGAGAAAATAGGATGGAGGGAAATAGAACTGGTAGAAAGGATAGCAATTCTGATCTCAGATAAAGCAAAAGTAAAAATAGATAAGGAGGGAAAGTACATCTTGATAAAGGATATAGTAAACAATGAAGTAGTAATGATACTAAATGTGTATGCATCAAGAGCTAGAGCAGGCAAATTCCTAGAGAAAGTTTTAAACAGTTACAGAAAATAGAAATAGACAGCAAAACTACACTAGTGGGGAACTCAGCCTTCCCCTCTCAGAATCAGACAAATCTAACTACAAAATAAACAAGAAAAAAAACTAGGGAGATCAATAGAATTCTACAAAAGGTAAATATGATAGATCCCTGAAGAAAATTGAATATGGACATAAAGTAATACACCGTTTTCTTGGCAGTACATGGCACTTACACAAAAATTGACACAAAAATGTATTAGAGCATGAAAGCCTCACAATCAAATGCAGAAAGACAGAAATAGTAAATGCTTTCTTTTCAGTCCACAATGAAAAAAAAATTATATTCAATAAAGGGCCAGGGAAACTTAGACTAAAACCCAACTGTAAATTAAATAATCTTATTCTAAAGAATGAGTGGGTCAAATAACAAACCACAGAAACAATCTATAACTTCATCCAAGAGAATGACAATAATGAGACAACATCCCCAAACCTATGGGATGCAACCAAATCAGTTCTTAAGGGAAATTTTATATTTCTAAATAGCTACATGAATAGAATAGAGAAAAAAGACATCAATGAATCGGGCATACACCTATCAAATTAGAAATTCTGAAACTCAAAGGAGAGATTAATAAAACTGAAACTAAGAAAACTATTGAACTAATAAATAAAACTAAGAGTTGGTTTTATGAAAAAAAATAGATCAACTATTGGTTAATTTGATTAGAAAAAGGAAAAAACGAACAAACCCCAGTTTCAAAAATGAAAAGGGTGAACTTATACCAATAAAAAAAGAAATTAAAGCATTAATTAGGAGCTATTTTGCCTAACTGTATGGCAACAAATCTGACAATCTAACTAAAATGGATGAATATTTACAAAAAATATAAATTACTTAGATTAACAGAAGAGGAAACAAATTACTTTAATAGTCCCATTTTAGAAAAAAGAAATTGAACAAGTAATTAATGTACTCCCTAAAAAAAAATCTCCAAGGCCAGATAGATTTATAGTGAATTCTATCAAATATTTAAAAAAAATTAATTTCAACTATTTGGAAACTCTTTGGAAAAAAGTAGATAAAGAAGGAGTACTATCAAATTCCTTCTATGACACAAATATAGTACTGATATCTAAACCAGGAAGAGCCAAAACAGAGAAAGACAATTACAGATGAACTCTCTAATGAATATTGATGCAAAAATTTGAAATAAAATATTAGCAAAGAGATCACAACAACTTATCAGCAGAAGAGATAACACTATAATCAAGTGACATTTAAACCAGGAATGCAGAGCTGCTTCAATATCAGGAAAACTATTACCAAAAAAAAAACCTTATTTGCCAAAAAGTAAATACCATGTTACTATTACCAAGTAACATACTATGTTACTTGACCATATCAATAACAAAATCAATAGAAATCATATGATAATCTCAATAGATTCAGAAAAAACTTTTGACAAAATACAGCACCCATTCCTATTAAAAAACTAGAGAGCATAAGGATAAAGGGAATTTTCTTTAAAATAATAAACAATATGTATCTAAAGCCAACAGCAAGCATTATTTGTAACAAATAGAAGCTGGACACATTCCCAATGTGATCAGGGGTGAAATAAGGATGCCCATTATCACCATGATTATTTGACATTGTAATAGAAATATTGCCAAAACTATTACTCATTGCAAATGATATGATGATATACTTAGAGAATCTTAGAAAATCATCTGAAAACTTACTCAAAACAATTCATGGCTTTAGCAAAGTTACAGAATATAAAATAAACCCACGAAACCTTCAGCATTTCTTTATATTACTGTCAAAGCCCATCAGCAAGAGATAGAAAGAAAAATTCCATTTCAAATTACTTTAGATAAAATAAAATATTTGGAGGTCTACTTGCCAAGAGGAACCCAAGAACTATATGAACACAATTACAAAATATTTCTCACACAAATAAAGTCAGATGTAAACAATTGGAAAAATATCAAATGTTCATGGGTAGACTGAGCTTATATAATAAAAATGACAATTCTGCCTAAATTTGTCAACTTGTTCTGTGCCATACCAACCAAATTACGAAAACAAGCAGAACCAGGAATAGATTGTACACAATAACAGCAAGAATGTGCAGTGATCAGCTATGAAAGACTTGGTCCTTCTCAGTGGTTCATTAATCCAAGACAATTCCAATAGACTTGGACAGAAAATGCTATCTGCAAACAGAAAAGGAACTATGCAGACTAAATGTAAATCAACACATGCTATGTTCATTTCTTTTTGCTATTTTTTAAAATTCTCTTCCATGGTTTTTCCCTTTTGTTCTGATTTTTCTCACGATTCATAAAACAATAGATTTTTAAAATAAATAAATTTTTAAAAATTGAGTTCCAGGCACTTACTAACATGTGCTACTTGGGCAATCAACTTAAATATTGTCTGCATCAATTTCCTTAGTTGTACAATGGGGATAATGATATCACTTTTACCCAGGGTTGTGAGCATCAAAAGAGTTAGTATTTATAAAGTGCTTAGCACCGTGCTTGGCACATTGATATATAATATGTAAACAATGTACACTTAATAAATTCTTGTTTCCTTCCCCTTTTTTCATCCAGGATCAGGTGTTGTTGCCAACATGACTGGATATCTCTCCTGGATAGCAAACTGACAAGCAGAAAGCTGTGTAGTGCAGTTTACTAACATAACTGCACCAATTTAATGTTGTAATATATAGAAAAGACTCCAATATGAAATGACCCACCTAATGGGTTTTAATTGGAGTTTGCTCAATGAGCAATATTGTGGGACTAGGAAGAACTGTGGTTTTCCAATTTTATAATTTTGAGAAGTTGGACTTCTTAAATTTTTTATAAATTTATTTATTAATTTTTAATGTACATTGCTTTATGAATCATGTTGGCAGAGAAAAATCACAACAAAAAGGAAAATCATGGCAGAGAAAAAAAGCAGAAAAAAAGAAATAAACATAGCATGTATTGATTTACATTCAGTTTCCATAGTTCTTTTTCTGGATGCAGATGGCATTTTTTATTCAAAGTCTATTGGGATTGCCTTGGATCACTGAATCACTGAGAAAAGTCAAATCTTTCATAGATTATTATTGCACATTCTTGCTGTTATCGTGTACAATGTGTTCCTGGTTCTGCTTGTTTCACTCAGCATCAATTCATGTAAATCTTTCCAGGCTTTTCTAAATTCAGCTTGCTCATCATTTTTAGAGAACAATAATATTCCATTACCTTCATATAATAGAACGTGTCCAGCCATTCCCAAATTGATGGATTTATTCATATTCCAATTCTTTGCCACAACAAAAAGAGCTGCCATAAACATTTTTGCATATTTTTTGCTTAAAATTCTTTTTGATTTCCTTGGGACACAGACTCGATAGTGACACTGCTGGGTCAAAGGGTATGCACACTCTTATAGTCTTTTAAGCCTAGTTCCAAATTGCTCTCCAGAACAGTTGGATCATTTCACAACTTTACTGGCAATGAATTAGTGTCCCAGTTTTCCCACATCCCTTCCAACATTTGTCATTACCTTTTCCTGTCATCTTAGCCAATCTGAAAAGTGTAAAGTGGTACCTCAAAGTTGTTTTAATTTGAATTTCTCTAATAAATAGTGATTTAGATAATTTTTTCATGTGACTATAGACTGATTTAATTTCATCATTTGAAAATTGTCTGTTTATATACTTTAACTATTTATCAATTAGGGAATGGGCTTTTTTAATTTTACTAAAAATTCTTATCATTTCCTTGGATTTAGTATCCTTGCAAGTGAGAGAAATGGGCTTTTATTTGAGCCAATGGAAGTCTCCAACTTCCTCAAAGAAACTCAGGGTATTCATAGCAAGATATCTCTGACACAGAGATGACATTGGAAAACAGGTATTATATACAGTACAGGAAAAATAAAGGAAATAGGTAAGCAAGTATCCAGTAGATTTGCCAGCTAATGAAAATAGATCAGGACTTCTTTCTCTGTGTTTTGTTTTAGGAGCTTGTTTTTGCCTGAATTATCTGGATAATTACTTTTATTCTTCATTTCTCCCTTGTGTACAGAATTTGACTCACATTGCAAAGATTTCATGAGAAGTACATAGAAATGCTATATCAGTGCTAAATCTATCAAGTAAATTATCAGTACCCAAAGGGGAATAATAGTTATGTTCACATAGTGCTTCAAGTCATTTTTTTCAACATTCAAGTAACTTCAAAACAGAGAAATCCATGGCCTGACAGTGTAACAACATCATAATAAATTTCAAGAGAATCATTTTTCCTGGAAAAAAAAAAAATCCTTAACCCATTAGAGAAAAAAAAATAATCTCCTTTATCTCTGTTTCTGCCTAAAGCTATGCTTATAGATATGAACATGTTTAACTGAACTTGTAAGCAAGGCACCAAATTGGCCTTTATCATAGTAAGTAAAGCAATAATCCTGGCTGGTCACAAGACAATTACTACAGGGATTATTTCATCATTTTACGATGATCCATAAAATGCATTATGATCACCTTTTCAACCTTTACATATTTGGATATATGTCAGTGCCCCATTGGGCAGGTAGCTTTTGGAGTGGAGAGAGTATTGGGCCTGAGTTCAGGAAGACCATCTTGTTGAATTCAAATCTGGCCTTAGGCACTTATTAATTGCATGATACCAGGCAAGTTACTCAACCCTACTTGCCTCAATTTCTCATCTGTAAAATGGGCAGGATAAGGAAATGACAAATTTATATCTCTACCAAGAAAATCCCAAATGGGATTGTGAAGTCAGATGTGACTGAAATGATTAAACAATAACAGAAAACCATCAACCCAGACTCTAAAATGGTTGGGGAGAGGGTGTTGAGAACTTCTCTGAAGGTGGGATAATTCGGAATTGGTTGTTCCAATTCCGGTTGTTCTGGTTGTTCCAAGATCACTTAGAATAAGAGTAGATTGCTTATACATGTGCCAAAGATAATCACTTTCATTTGACATATAGGCTTGTTATTGAAAACACAATTCCATCTTTACCACTGAAGACAACTCCTCTCACCTGACAGTTTATGACTAGAACACGAATCCCTTCTTTTCATATCAATGGCCATCATGTATCAACTCAGTTGCTCCTATTTCGAACAACTCCAGATATTGCTTGATTATCAACACTAACCACTATGGGTCTCCTATTCCTATCTGTAGAGGAAGAACATTTTCCACAATCAGCTAAACCATCTGTGCTAAATGTTGTAATGCACAGAGATCTGGTTTTGGAATAAAAAAGATCTAGATTTGAATCCCATGTAATTACGGTAGTTATATGTCCATGGAACAATCCCTCAGATTCTCATAGTCTTACATTCCTCATCTCAAAAGAGAAAAGGGTTGGATTTGTGAATCAATTGGTGCTGGGAATTTCTAGATAAGGAATTTCCCTCTGTGAAGGCAGGTAAGCATCTTCTCTGCTAGTGATAATCTTAGAGTCTTGTTTATAGCCTTGGGTGGTTAAAAGACTTTCCCAGGGTTAAGTAGTCAGGATGTGTCAGAGATGATTTGAACAAAGATCTGTCTTTGAGACCAGCTCTCCATAGTCTGTCTAAATGCAATTATTTCTTCTACATCACCACTTTCCTCATCATGATTTCAATATATTGAATGTTGGCAAAAGAAATTAAATGAGAAATTTTGGGGAGTTTTACAGAAGCCACAAGTGATTCATAAAGGCTAGTAGACAATCCAGAAAGTTGAGAAATTCAGAAAAGCATATATATAAATATAGTATTATCTAATATCAAGATGTTTTATCTTTTAATGACATATTAATTTAGGCTCCTTCTCTGGAGGGCCAAAGATTTTTACACGAATTTTCTGGATCATGAGGGTACTGTATCTCTAATTATCACAATGTGGAAGGGATAATTGTTTTCTATATTTACTAAACCTATTAAGTGAATAAAGATTATTTTATGTATTAATTCAAATAATTATTTGAACATTTGAGTCATTTCAAAATAGGGACATAAAAGTCAGCATAGCAACATCAGTATAAATTTTAATTATTTTTTCTGAAAAAATGTTTAATCTTTTACAGAAAAATGTTTTTGGTAGTTGATTTGCATCAGTCATATCATACTCTTCATGACCCTATTTGGAGTTTTCTTGACAAAGAGAATGGAATGATTTGATATTTCCTTCTCCAGATCTTCTTAAAGATGAACAAACTGAGGCAAATAGGGTTAAGTGACTTGCCCAGGATCAAAAAACAAATATCAAACTCAGGAAGATAAGCCTTCCTGACTCCAGGTAAGGCACATTATCTCCTGTGCCCAGAGAAAAAGTAAACTTTCTTTTATCTGTTTTTGCCATGATGTCATGCCATTTTTTTCATTTCTTTAGTTATTCACATTTGTAAATAGGGGTTAAAATCACTAAAACACTTAACTTCACAGAGTTGCCAGGTTCCATTGGAATGTAAGTTCTTTGAGAGTAGGGGTTATTTCATTCTTTATATTTACATTCACAGTGGCCAACACATGTAAGATGCTTAGTAAATACTTCTTGATTGATTGAACTGAAATGGAAATATATATAGCAATTTGTAAACCTTAAAGCTAAAGACAGACACATGGCTCAGTATATAGAATGATGGGCCTAGAGTTTAGAATGACCTCAGTTCAAATATTGCTTCAAACTCTTATTTCCTATGTTATTGAACAAATCACTTAAACTCTGATTGCCTCAGTTTCTTCAACTATAAAATGGGAATAATAATAGCATCTATCTCCCAAGGTCGTTGTGGGAATCATGAGATGGTGCTTGCCATATAATAGGAGCATAATAAATGTTTATTTCCTTCCTTCTACATGTCAGTTGTTTCTTCATCATCATCATCATCATATTTTCCATAGTAGCAAATATATATATTCTAGATGTGTATAAAGAATAGGAAAGGCAATGAAATAATTATGGAAAAGAGTGGGCATTAGCCAATGCTACCTTACTTTAGAATCCACTGTAAAAGTACCAATCATTTGGGAAAGTATACTTTCTGAATAGTGTGTAATAACTATGTGTACAATTGCCAAGGCTATTTAAACTCAATTAATGTCCCTGTAGGGCAGCAAAATGGTACAGTAGATAGAATGCCTTGCCTGGAGTCAAAACGACATCTTCTTGAATTCAAATCCAGCCTCAGATACCTACTACCTGTGCAACCCTGCACAAGTCGCTTAATCCTATTTACCTCAGTTTCCTCATCTGTAAAATAGACTGGAGAAGTAAATGGGAAACTACTCTAGTGTCTTTGCCAAGAAAACTCCAAATGAGATCATGAAGAGTTGGAATGAATAACAGTAACAAAAATGTCCATGTATCATAGCATACTTCTGATAATCAATCTGCTATCATACTTAGGACAACTGATTTGGAGTTCCAAAAAGGAAATTGGATGATACCTTCAAATAAAAGATTGTTTTTTGACAATCTTTGGTTTTTCTCAGTAAAATTATCTGCATTGGAGTTTTGAGATCAGATCTTCTATTATTTTGCCTGATAAATTATCTTTAGATTATCTTAGACCATTGATTCTGCTAATGTCAAAGTAGCAGATAATATCTGCAGCATTTATTTGAGATCTAATTGTACCCAGTCTTATCAATAGCAAGTTTGTAGGTACCATAGGACCTGAAATTTTATAAATGTTGGGATTTAACTGAGTTTCTTAATAGAATGAAATAGTAATGATTTTGAACAAAGACTGTTTAGACTTACTGAAGAGAAGATTGTTTGTATTTGCTTAATTGAAAACAAAAGACATGGTGAAATTAAGATTAATTCAAAAATATGCTTTGAGAAAAAAAATGAATCCCAGAAGCTCCCACTCTCTTTAAACTTTTTAAAACTGGGTGTCAGCTGCATTTAGGCCATCCAGAAAGATTTGCAAAGTGCATGTCCTACTCTAGCTTGGATTTGAATTGAAGCTTTTGTGTACAGGAGCAGAATGAATTATAAGTGATTATAACATTTAAATTCTAGGTTTATTTTTTCAAGTGTAGTTGATTTGACTTAAATGAGAATCCTGTAGCTATTTAGTAATTAGGACTGATAGTTCTCTGCAATTCATAATTGGGCCCAAAACAGGTGTTTTCTTTTTTTAAAATTAGGAGTATTTTCAGCCTTTGGCAGATGAGTACATTTACAAGTAAGAGTTTCCAGGAAAAAAAAATTAGTGAAACATGGAAAAAGTGGGGAATTCATTATTTTTTGTTGCATTTTTAGAAAGTATTTTGAATAGGAGAGGCAGTGAGGTATAGTGAATAGAAGAATGGCATTCAAGGCAGAAAAACCTAACTCCCAGTTAAATCACTTAATTTCTCAATAACCTTGGCAAATCTCTATTATTGTAAATTGCCAATGAAATGGTGATCAGACTCATTAGAGGCAGTTTCTATACTCAGAATTCTTTTCTATTAGCTGCATACATTATTTTAGGTGCAGGAATTTGGAAATCTTTTCTGTATAGGAGATCATTGTTGAATGGAAATTGGGAAATAAATTAATGCAATTGAACACCCCAAATTTTATGTCAACCAAGAGTAAACAATATTTGAATTAGTTAAAAGTGATAGAAAGGAGTTCTAGTAAGATTTAGACTTCTCATTGGAGACATAATAAAATTTGTCATATTTCACAGAACACTGGACTCAAGAGATTGTAAGACCTGGCTTTGGATTTCATCTAGAATCTGAGTCTGTGAGAAATCACTTGATTTTTCTGAGTCTCAGTTGCCACCTTTGTAGAAATGGATGCACCGACTTCACAGGAGCAGCTAGGTGGCACAGGGGATAGCATAGGCTTGGAGTCAGGAAGATTCATTTCTGTGAGTTCAAATCCAGACTCAGACACTTCCTAGCTGTGGGACTGGGCAAGTAGGGTAAGCCTGTTTGCCTTAGTTTCCTCATCTATAAAATGAACTGGAAAAGGAAATGGCAAACCACTCCATGTATCCTTGTCAAGAAAACCCCAAATGGGATCACAAGAGTCGGACATGACTGAAAAAGAACAAAAACTTCATGGGGTTTTTGTGAAGACCAAATAAAGATTGTGTGTGTGTGTGTGTGTGTGTGTGTGTGTGTGTATGTGTGTACAGAGACAGAGATCGAAAGAGGGAGATATACAGAGAGAGAAAAAAAGAGAGAAACAGAGAAAGAGAAACAAAGAAACAAATAGAGAGACAGAGAGACAGAGAGACAGAGATAAACAAAGAAACATAGAGAGACAGAGATAGAGAAACAAAGAAACAGAGATAGAAAGAGAGAGACAGAGAGAGAGAGAGAGAGGGAGGGAGGGAGAGAGGGAGGGAAGGAGGGATGGAAGGAAAAGGAGGGAAAGAGGGAGGAAGGGAGGAAGGGAAGGAGAAGAAAGGGAGAGAGAGAAAAAGGAAAGGAAGAGAGAGAGAAGGGAGAGGCAGGTGGAAAGCTAATCTTAGATTTATGAAGAACTATGTTCTAGTTCCTCCTTTGATGTAGACTGCCTATCACTTATCCCTTAGGACCCAAACCAACTCTCCCAGGTTATAAGCTAAAGGAAAGGTGCTGTTTTGCATTGCTAAAAATATTCTTCACAGGGAGTTTACTACACTGATAAAATCATGATATATATGTATGTATGTATGTATGTGTGTTAGTGTATTTGTGTATATTTATAGTGTGTTTAAAATACTTTACAAAACTTTAAACACATCATAAATATTAACTATTATTATTTTCTAGTCCTTATAAGACTGAAAGGACAACTTTCCTGCTTCTATTGTCTTCCTTCTGAGATTACTTTCCATCTGTTCTGTATATACCTTTTTTTAAATTATAGCTTTTTGTTTTCAAGATACATGCATGGGTAATTTTTCAGCATTGACCCTTGCAAAACCTTCTATTCCAACTTTTCCCCTTCTTCCCCCCACTCCCTCCCCTGGATGGCAGGTAGATCAATACATGTTAAATATGTTAAAGTACATGTTAAATGCAATATATGTATGCATATTTTTCTGTATATATCTTTTACAAATATAGTTTGTTTGCATGTTGACCATGTTTTTGTCTGTTGTTCTGTTCTCACTTCTTTGCACAATTCCTGGCAAATAGCAAGTGCTCAATAAATACTTGTGGTCTGTCACGGCACTAACCTAATGACCTAATAAGACAAAAATGTATAGTTAAATCACATAGCAGTTTTTAAACAAGATGGTCAAACTGTTGGGGGGTATTACTGACTTAATTCTGAAAGAGGCTAATATTCAGCTGGTTTGTAAACCAAAGAATAGGATAAAGAGGAAGGATGTCTTTGTAGTGTAGTTTGGGTGCAATATCTTTTAAAATATCAGAGGGCTCAGAGAATAGAATACTCAAGAATGACTTCAGTGGTAAAAATGAATAACTATTGTAGTCTGGAACAAACACCTGTACAAGGGAGAGTGATGTTGAAAGACTTAATTGTGTGAAATAGGAAATCATGACTAAAGTTAGAAATTTTTCCTGGAAATAGGTATAGGGATTAAACCTGTTATATTATTGTTAAAGAAAAATCCCAAGTGAGGGAATTTCCTCTTCTAATAAAGAATTGACATATTTTTGGCAATTTATAATCTTAGAAAGCACTGAGAAGTTAACAGACTTTTTCTGGGTTACACAGCCAGTAGATATCAGAGAAAGGGCATGAAATCCCTGGCTTTACCTCAGTTCTCTAATCACTAATCCAATGGTGTCAAACTCAGAAAGAATCAAGGGCCACTAATCTGAACAAAAGGATCTCTATGGTCTGTATATTGACTTGGTTCTTAGATGTTGTTTTGTTTATTTTTTATTATAATTTTATTATTTCATTAAAATTTTCCTAATTACATTTTATTCTGGTTCCAGTCTTATTCATCTACATCTACATCTAGACTCATTTTTTATACCTTTACACTGATCCATCTGTCTTCTCTCTCTGGGATATACAATTAATTTGACCAGAGGGTATTCTTTTTGTCCTGTTCTGAGCTAAGTTGTGTTATAGATTATTTAGAAAATCTTTTAACAATGTTTCCTTTGAGTTGATGCCTCTTAACCATTTTTATGGGTCGTGATCATGATTTGGACAACCATAACATTCACATTAAAAAATATTTTTCTTCAGGGTTCAAAAAACAATTCTAAGACATAGATTAAACAAGTGATAAAAACAAAATATAACAAAACAAACAAACAAAAACCCTCAACTGCAACCACAGTGATAATAGCTAGCATTTACATAATGCTTTTAGATTTGAAAAGTGCTTTACAAATATTATCTTATTTGGTCCTCATAGAGATAGATGCTATTTTTATCCCAGTTTTATAGATGAGGAAATTGAGACAAAGTTTGTGTCTTGCTCAGATACCACAATCTAATTAGCATTTGAGGCAGAATTTAAATTCAAGTCTTCCTCCAGTCAGTGTTTTATTCATTGATTAATATGGATCATGTGATAGTGAATCCTGCCACTTTGAGCAAAACTTGGATCACTTTTTCTGGAATAGACTTCAGTCTAAACCTCGAGAACTACAGGCTTTCAAGGGAAAGGCCAGATTAGGGGGTTGGGGAATGAGTGAATGTTGGGAAATGGGACATAATTTTATGTTGAATGCTAATCTGGTTGCCTGCATAGTTGCCATTAAAATAGCAGATAAGACATGCATTATAACTTGTTACTCATATCTTTATCAATGTGAAAATCTTAGTCAGTAAGGAAAAACATGCCAAGAAGGAAAAAAAGCATGATACAGGTTGAAAGCTACCCTTTAGAAGCCATGCTTCAATTTCCCCATGGTATTTTCCATAATAATGTCCTGCATAGGCTTTGAACAGAAACTGCTAAAAGAATAAATTACTTGCTTCCATTGAGTGAGCCTACAGTATATAGTCAAATGGATTAATATATTTTTCTAGGACCTACAAATGAGATTACACACAGGGTTATTCTGAAAGATGGATCTCCATTTTCGTTTGGCTAATTGCCAGGAATCACTGAACATTCAAAAGTAGGCTTTTCTCTTGACTTCTTCATCTTGCTGCTTCTTACATTTATTGATATATATTTTTCGCCCAGTACTGTTCAGTAGAATACCTGGTAATCATTTATCTTCTTCGATTGTCCTCAGATGATCCTATCTTAGATAACTTACCTTATCTGCAGCAAGGCAATTTTTATGTAAAATACTAGTATCAGCTATAATGGATCCAATGACAGTTTTAAAACCTTTCTACATTAATGGCCTTTCCAGTGTATTTAAGCATCTTGTCTCTTGGATGCTGTGATGAATGTGACACTGCTATTATATGTCCTAAGTAACCATTTTGAATGGTGACACTATCCATTCTTCAAAACCGTAATTGCCTAATGCAATATATCATTCCAATTTATGACTGCCATGGGAAAATACCCCCTTTAAATTACACGAGTGTTTAGTTAGAAATGTATGATTACATGGTTACTTTGCTGTTGGAATTCATTTACAAAAGATATAGACCAGAGGCTGTGAAGAACTGTTCCTAACTAAAATGAGTCTAGAATTCGACACTGGTATTTTCATGACAAGCCCTGAATGACTTAAATTTGAAGGGGAAAAAGATAGTAAATGATTGTTAACACACCCTATATATTTAGATCCAATCCACTAAGGCTGACTTCTTTTTCTTGACTAAAATTGAAAAACTAACCAATTTCAGAAAGTAAAAAAGGTAAAATTGTATTGCTTTCTCTTTCTCTCCCTCTTCCTCCTTCCCTTTCCCTCCCTCCCTTCTTCCCTTCTCCTCTCCCTCCCTCCCTCCCTCCCTTCTTCCCTCCCTTCTTCCCTCCCTTTTTCTCTCTCCCTCCCTCCCTCTCTTCCTTCTACCTCCCTTTTTTCCCTTCTCTCTCTCTCTCTCTCTCTCTCTCTCTCTCTCTCTCTCTCTCTCTCACTCTTCTTCCTCTTCCTCTCTCTCTCTCTCCCCGCCTTCTCTCCCCACATCCCCAAAGAAAAAATAACAACATCAGAAATTAATCTATCTGGACTGGACTTAACATGGGTTCTCAATTGCCATTAGCCCTTTTGCTGTTCAGAACTCCCAAACTCAAGCAATCCACCAAATTTATCAAGAATTATAGGCAAGTATCATCATTCATTGGGACAGCTAGATGGCACCCTTACTAGAGCATTGGACTTGGAGTCAGGAAGATTTAAATTAAAATCTGACCTCAGGTACTTACTGTAAGTATAACCCTAGACAAGTCCCTTAAGCCCATTTTGCCTCATTTGTAAAATAAGCTGAAGGAAATGACAAACCATTTCAGAAATGACTGTGCAGCTCTGTCCAACTTAAATCCAATTCATGCACAACTCAAGGCATTACCCTGTTAAGTAATTGGTCCTCTTCGAAAATGAAGAACAAACAACAACAAAACTAAAGCAAAGTGAGACTGTGCCTTCATACCTATTTGATTCTTTACTGATTTGGTCTTATTCTAGTCTTTTTTGTATATTGAGAACTTGATGTTTATATCAAATTATTATCTTTCCTACCTCTGTGTCATCCACAGAGTGATGATGTTTATAGTTTACATGGAATTCAATAGTCATTAGTATAACGCTTGTTCAGTTTTCCAGGACTGTCATATAACAGGATCAAGTCAAGTAATCTCTAAGATTTTTTGTAGATCTATTATGATAATTATGATTTTATGACTATTATGATTTATTATGACTTTTATGATGATGGTGATGCAATAGATTAAAAAACAGAGCCTTGTGGAATACCATTAAAAACTACCCAGCGTTAGATTCAACTGACTTTGGGTATAATTATTTAATCAATCACTGATTTACCTGACTGAATTATATGTGCTATGTTTCTCTGTTTCTTCATCAAGCATATAATGAGATTTTGCCAAATATTTTCCTAAAATGAAGACATAGATTGTAATATAGACTATGAATTCATTCCAGGCAGGGATGGTCTTTGCCTTTTTACCATAATCTCAGTGCTTAGTACAGCATTTGGCACATTATAAATGCTTAAGGAATGATTATTGATAGAGCATGTCTTTTAAATTTAGTTAAACTTCAGGGTAGCTAAGTGGTACAGTGAATAGAGTGCCAGAACTGAAGTTCAAATCTGGTCTCAGATACTTCCCAGCTAGGTGACCCTGGAGAAGTCACTTAATCCTGTTTGTCTCAGTTTACTCAGCTCTAAAATGAACCAGAGAAGAAAATGATAAATCACCCCAATATCTTTGTCAAGAAAACCCCAAATTGGATTACAAAAAATTGGACATGACAGAAAACAATTGAACAGCAACAATCTAAAAATATAATAAAAGCATCAGAAAATGAGCTTATTTTGGTATAGATTTTTCTTTGTGAACCCATTATGTCTCCTTGATAGCATGACTTTATTTTTTAATTAGTTGCTGTCTATATAGTAATCTATTCTACTTTTATAAAGCTTTTTTATTTTCAACACACATGCATAGTTTTCAATATTCCCCTATACAAAATCTTATATTCCAAACTTTTTTCTATGTCCCTTCCTCCCACCCTTTCCCCTAGAAAGCAAGTAATCCAATAAATGGTAAGCATGTGCAATTCTTCTGTACATATTTCCACAATTATCAGATTGCACAAGAAAAATCAGGTCCAAAAAGGAAAAATGAGAAAGAAAACAAAATGAGAACACCCAACAACAAAAAAGGCAAAAATATTACATTGTGAACCACACTCAGCTCTCATAGTCCACTTTCTGGGTGCAGATGGCTCTCTCCCATCACAAGACCATTAAAAACTGGCCTGAATCACCTTATTGTTGAGAAGTGCCATATTCATCAGAAGTGATCTCATATAATCTTCTTGTTGCTGTGTACAATGATCTCATGGCTTTGCTCATTTCACTCAGCATCAGTTCATGTAACTCTCCAGAGCTCTCTAAAATCATCCTCCTGTTCATTTCTTATAGAACAATAATGTTCCATAGCATTCATATATCATAACTTATTCAGCCATTCTCCAATTGATAAGTATCCACTCAGTTTCCAGGTCCTTGCCACTACAAATTTTTTTTTTACATGTGGATCCTTTTCCCTTTTTTTTATGTTCTCTTTGGGATACAGGCCCAACAGGAACATTGCTAGATCAAAGAATATGCACAGTTTGGTAACCTTTTGAACAGTTACAAATTGCTTTCTAGAATGGTTGGATCAGTTCACAACTTCACCAATAATGTGTTAGTGTCCAGTTTTCCCACATCCTCTCCAACATTCATTATTATCTTTTCCTGTCTATAGTTAGAATTAGGTAATACCAAGTTTATGAGTCTTTATTTTCCAAAATTCATTTTCTACCCCTTTGAAAATAGTGAGGCAAAATTTGTATATTTTCTCTTCATGATTTCTAAAACATTCCTGACAATCATGCTGTGATCTTGACTGTAAAATATTTTAATTGTCATGGCTATAACTCATCAGGCAATAAAAACTTGAACTAATTTAAAGTGGCCAGGTATTTTATTGCTATTTTCTTTCCTGTCTTGAAATTCAATTCTTTCTTATTAATGTTTATTTTACCTTTTCTAGCTTGAAAATTGTTTTTCTTGAAGAAGTAAAAAACATGACCCTTTACCACTACCCCTCTTTGTTTTCCCCTTCTTTCTTTCGCTTTTTCTCCTAACTACCTCACTGGTATATAAATAACTCCCAAATCTATGTCACTAGCACTGACATCTTTTCTGAGCTTTGGAGATACACCTTATGCTGATTAAATGAGAGGGCATATGTAAAAAATTAGCACACCTTAAAGTATGAATGCTACTATTATTATTCTCAACTGCTTATAAAATATTTCTAAATAAAAGTCCTACTGCCATCTTAAACTCAACATTTCCAAAACAATCTTATCATTTTTCTCCTAAAAAAGTTCCCTCTATGATAGCACTATTTCTGCCAATGGAAATACCTATTCTCTCAAAAAGAATTGTGTTATTTGTGATGCTTCTCCTTCCCTCAAATGTCATATCCAAGCTATCAAGAATTTCTGTTAATTATACCTCTGAACCCCTTCTGATGCATATGCCCTTCTATCTGTTCCCACTATACCACCTGGCACCAGAGATCCTTGAAATTACTGAAGTAAATTATTGCAATTCTCCAAATGCATCTTTCTTCCACTACTATCTGGCCCCTCTAACTTAAACTTCATGCTACTGTCAGAAATAATCTTCCTTATGCAAGAGTTTTCTCCATTTGGTCCAACTTTGCTTCTACAATGCAATTATCATATATTAAATTATACTGTAAATTACTTGAAAGTAGAAATTGTTTCATTATCTGTATCCTCAATGTTAAGCACAAAGTAGACACATCATAAATGCTCATTTGTTATAATTATTCAGTATATCAGACATATTTCTTAACTTGTCTGTAAATTTCATGACAACAGAATGAATATTATCTGAACTTTCTGTCCATTTACAGTTCCTAACTTGGGTTCAGCATATAACATGTACTTAATGTTTATGGAGCTAATTTGAACACTATTGCTTTTTTTTTTTTTCTTTTTCTTCTTGTAGTCTCCACTGTGCTTCTATCCTTAGACTTATGGATTTCCATACAGTAGTCTGTCTACCTTATGAACATATGTTGCTACTCTCTATCTCTTATTAAAACATTTGTTTTAAACAAAGGGTACTATACCATTACCATCTATCATTTACAAATTCCCACCTTACAAATTTTGCTGATTCCAGGATATTGTGGTGCAATTGATATAGCAGTGTTATAACTCAGGCTACTTGGTTGCAGACCTAACTCTAACCACTCATTGGATCTATTCCTTTATCTGTAAAATGGGAAGTCTAATATCTGTGCTGCTTACATACAGGGTGGATATAAGAATCAAATGATTGCAATATTGAAGGTGCTCTTGGTATTATCACCTGTAATCTCATATTAATACCCATAGTCCCCCTCATTGTCATATAGCAAAAGAGGCCAAAACTTTGTTTTCCAATTTCTTCTCTGTAATTTTTTTCTTGAGAATTAATAAATTTTCTTATAAATGATGGTCTCCTCTAAGATTCACCTAAGACAAAATATACATTCTTTTTCTGTTTACCTTTTTTATAAATTTTTTTCTAAATTTAATACAAAAAATCCTGATTATTTCTATGTAAAAAGTGGAATAAAATTACACATACAAACATGATTTTCTATAAAATCAAGCTTGTTTTTTGGGTTATTAAAATATTTAATGTTATTCTGCTTGTCTATATTATCTTTATTGAGTGAGTAAAATTGTACATTGAACCTGGAGTTAGGAAGACCTGGTTTTAAATCTTGTTTCTTATACTTCCTTGTAGTTGACTCTGGGAAAATCACTGAACCCTATCTGCTTCAGTTTCCTCACCTATAAAATGGGCCTTATAATCACATTATCTCCCATGG
This sequence comes from Sarcophilus harrisii, assembly GCF_902635505.1. Taxonomy (NCBI): domain Eukaryota; kingdom Metazoa; phylum Chordata; class Mammalia; order Dasyuromorphia; family Dasyuridae; genus Sarcophilus; species Sarcophilus harrisii. Next base: position 497,526,150 of record NC_045427.1, on the reverse strand, counting down.
TTGTTGTGAAGATCAAATAAGATCATGCTTGCAAAGCTCTTAGCATCATTAGTAGGTATTTAATAAATGTTCACCTCATACTCCACCTTTCCCTTTGTATTTTCCCTTCTATTTTTTTTAAAAAAAAGTTTTAATGTCCCTTTTCTTTTCCCCATTTTTTTGATCAACTATATTGCTAGTTAAGCAAAATTGACAAGATTTTTCAGTATACTTCCCCTAAGTGGATATGCAATGCAAAGGGGAGCAAGTGATAATGTACAGCTGAGACATAAAATATATAAGCCAACAGACATGATGTATAAATAATCAGATTTTCAGTGACCCAAATACAGTGGAGAGATTCATACTATAGTTAAGCTATTTATAAATAAGTATTTGCAACAGTTCTCATTTACAATCCTTTCTTTCTACTCACACAGGGAATACCCTTGTTTAGGTTCCTCTCACCTCTCACCTGAATTATAGGGGTAGCCTTCTAACTGGTCTCATTTCCAGGTCTCCTTTCTAATTAGCTTCAAAAGCAATCTAAGATGCAGTCTTTGACCATTTCACCCTCTCTCCCCCATCCCTTGCTCAACAAATTTCAGTGGCTCCCTATGACTTTATCAAAAATTAAGTCCTCTGTTTGGCATTTCCAGTTCTTCATAATCTGGCCCCTTCCTACCATTCCAGTGCATTTTCCTCTTTGTCATTCACTCTGATTTCACTATAATGTGTTGTACTGGCTTATTTATTGGTCTTTCAATATGACACTCATCCTTTCTTTATTTTGCACTGAACTGTTCCTAGGTTATCTTTTGATAATATTGGTCTCTGAATTTCCCTGACTTCCTTCAAGATTCAGCTCAAATATCCCCTTTCTTCATCAGCAAAGCTTGTTTTGTATTTTTATCTGGGTTGCCTTCTTGCTTTTCAAATATCAATTTAAAGCCCTCTTGTTCATCTCAGTGAGTCTGCTACCAAATAGTCTATATCAACATATGGAGTGGAATGCTAGATTTGGAGTCAGAAATCTTGCCAGTTTTTATTCATGTGATTATGGACAGGTCCTTTAATGTCTCTTATTCTTGATTTCTTCCTTAGAAGTTGTTCAGTCACTTCAGTCATGTCCAACTCTTTCATTCTCCAGCTCTTTTTATAGATGAGAAACTGAGGCAAACAGGGTTACGTGATGGGGTCAGGGTCTCCTGTGTGGAAATATCTGAGTCAGGAAGATGAGTACTCCTGACTTCAGACCCAGCACTCTATCCACTGTACTATCTAACTGTTTTCCCTTTAGAGAAAGTGCTATATATACATGAGAATTTTTCAGATCCCTATCAGATGCATCCTATATTTTGCCAAAGGCCTATTATTATAGTTTTCATAGGAAAAATAATTATCTTTAAAACTATTTAGGTAGCTGACTCTTTCTCTTTCAATGAGATGACTTGAGGAAGAAATGAAAATATCACCGCTGCCCCTAAATGCTTCAGTTTCCTACACAAAACTTCAAAGTCAAATAGAGATACATTCAAGGATTTTTCTGGCTGTATCATTTATTTATATGTAAATAAGCAGAAATAGTGAGTGTTCAGCATATTTGGTACATCATGAGACAGGCCCTGTCATGTTTTAAATGCATGTTCTTGTAAGAGGACACGGTTACTGACTATCCATGTTAAGTCTACATATAACTAACTGTACATACTAACAAAATGCAATCTTCTTCCTTGGGATAGTAGCAAGATTTCTCTCATTTACTAGTGCCTATATTTCCTCGAGAGGGGACAGCTGCTGTTTCTTTTTAAGACTTAAATTCATTCTTTATGGGCTCAAATTTCTGTTACATTTTCCATTCATTTATTGGAATCACTTTCTGAAATTATGATTCAATTCTATTAACTCAGTGCTTCCATCTAAAGGAACTCTCTTCATAGAATGTCTCTTACATTCTGAATTATCCCAAAAAGTAATTTGAAATCAAGTTTGGAAAATAAAGTGGGTAATCAAGCTAGGAAATATTGTTTCTGATTTTTTAAAGGTCTGAATATACAACCACTGATTGATTTTCTCCACTGTGCCTTACAAAACTGATTCTGAGCCTAATATAAAAAAAAAGAGGTCCAAAAGCTCATGTCACAATTTATATCTGTCTTCTACCAGATGGCATTGTCTAAAAGGTCAAAAATCATGTTTTATCTGAATCCTGTACCTTTCCTAGCATATAGCACAGTAAATATAGTAGGTACTTAATAAAAAAAAGTAATTTGGTCAATGAAATTGTGTGATGGGATCTGAGCAGTAGATTGGTCAGACTGGAAGGGATCAGGACCCTCCATGTGTTCATCAAAATTGGAATTATGTCCATGTGTGGTAGCACATGCATGTAATCCCTACTACCAGGGAGTCTGAGACTGGTAGTTTGCTTAAGCTTAGGAGTTTGCAGCTGGGGTAGGCTAAAGTTCAAATATGTGAGCCCTCAGGAGAGGGGAGTCCATGTGTACCACACAGCTTAAAGAGGGAGTGAAGTGGCTTAGGTTAAAAAATAGAATAGATTAAAACTCCCATGCCAATTAGTAGAATTGTGATTATGTGTGGCCTCTTATTTCTAGTCTGGGTGAGATAGGGAGACCCAATCTCAAAAAAAAAAAAAAAAAAAAAAAAGAAAGAAAGAAAGAAAGAAATTGTGAAGGGTAATTATCATAAGTCATGTGGGCCTCTCTGATCATGTCCACAGGGGCAAACTTATTGTAGATTTATACAGGTAAAATTTAGAATCAAGGAACCCAAGACAGGATTAGGAATTTAGGCTGAGATTTTAAAGAAGAAAGTTATGAGCCAAAGCAAAAGGACTTGGCTGATCCTCATTTAATGACATAAAAAAAGATTCACTATTTAATTCACTTCAGTTCCTTAAGCCTAATTTTCCTCATCTGTAAAATGGGGCTAGTAGAAGTATCTCTATTATTGTAAGATTGTTGTAAGACTCAATTGAAATAGTAGAGTATGAAGTGCTTTGGAAACTCTTAAAAGAGTAAATGTCAATTATGGTGATGATGACTGATTCAATAACCACTTAACAGAAATACTGAAGAGACATTAGGAGCTGCCATTCACTGAGAGCATATCAGACATGAAGCTAAAACCTGATCTTCCAGAGCATTAAGTTTTTCTAACACACATGCTAATTGTCCCTCAGGTGGAAGAGCTCTTCATAATCTCAGTTATGTTCATAAAATCTTAAATTTTCAAAGTTGAAAAAGAACAGTGATCATCTAGCCTACTCCAGACCTGAAAAAGCATTCTACCTATAACCCTCATCAACACACATATATCCACAATTAACACAGTTAACAAGCAAAACTGCAATATTCATGTGGAAATATACCTCAATAACCAAGTTTTCATGTGAAAATATTTTTAAAATTTTTCTAGATGTAATATCATTTTTTTTCAAATTACATAGTTTTTTTTTCTTTTTTTTTTTTAGCATCCATCTTTGTAAGATTTCGAGTTTCACATGGGATTATTTAAGTATTTTATGTCCTCTTCTATTATCTGGACAATTTATATTTTTGTAAGTATTCATATATTTCACTTAGATTATTGCATTTTTTGGCATTTGTAGTCATTTTGACAATGTTGTACTCTTCTGATTTTGTGTTTTGGTCTTCCCTGTCTACACAGTAGTTTTCTACAGTCAGGGCTTTTTTCTGTTTCTTACTCCATTTTTAGCCTAATTTATGACTTTTCTAATTGTGCTCTGCTCCTGGGGCACAGGGGGCACTGACCCAAACTTTTGTTCTGGGAGCAGAGCCCTGGTCGTTAGAATCTTATTTTGGGGTTTTAGGTGCTTGTAGCAGGATTGAGGGACTGTGGTTGCTGATTTGTGCAGTGGCTAAGAATTCCCATTGGCTTGCTCATAGATTATCTGCTCTGGGCTGTGCTCTCGATTTACTTAATTGAGACAGACTTTTCCTAAAGTCCTTTTAAGTTATCTTAAACTAGAAATCTGTTTCACTATGTTTTTTTTTTTTTTTTTTTGTGGGTTCTATCATTTCATTTAGAGACTTGATTTAACATTATTTCTGAGGGAAATTGAGGAAAGGTCAGACAATTTCTTCTTTCCACCATCTTGGCTCTATCCTCTGAAACTGAAAATGTTTTTAGATTGGACCTGAATTATATGAATCATGGTGATAGGAAAAAAAAAAAAAATCTACCTTCATTAAAATGGCTTCCTGGGTAATCTACTTTCCTAGCCCCACAAAGGAAAGGAAGTCTTGGCTCTTAAAGCCCATCATTATAATTTATAGGTCTATCTTATCAAAATTGAGCTTAGCTACACATTAACATTTCATTTGATTAATGATAGAGATTTTAATTATGTTTTGTTGCCAAATTCTTAAATGCCTTCGGGCATTGCTTAATGCTTAATATAATTTGGGGAATGATTTTGGCCTAAGAAGTTACACTTTTTTCCCTTCAAAATCTAGTTCTTTTTTCTTTTTTAATTAATCACATAATTTGCTCAGTTGATTATTTACTTGTTTATTAATTTTAAGTGAAGATACTCTCCAAAATTCCATCTTGGGCTAAATGACCTTGACTTTTCTCACTTAATTAAGAAGTCTTCCTCAAAGTGAAGAATTATTTAAATAATAGAAGGGAAAGCTCTTTTTCAAATTACCTATAGAATGATATCCTGAAAAAAAGATGAGGAGGAGGATAAAAACAAAAAGGCCTGGTCTCCTGGTCCTTGTTCCTTTTTTTTTTTTTTTTTTTTAGCTGAGGCAATTGGGGTTGAATGACTTTCCCAAGGTCACACAGCTAGGAAGTATTAAGTGCCTAAGGTCAAATTTGAACTCAGATCCTCCTGACTTCAGAGCTGGTGCTCTATCTACTGTGCCACTTAGCGGTCCCCCTTGTCACTTTTTAAAATTATTTTTTTTAAACGAACTTAGCCTTTTCTTAGTTTCCCAAAATGGTTTAAACATAACATTTTAAAAAGTGAACTTTATAATACTATAGACCTAGCAGACTGTTTTTGCCCAGCCCCACTCAATTTTATGTTATTTATTTTTAGATCCTCTTAAGTTTATTGTTTATAAATGCTATAAAAAAAAAGTACAGCTTTGAAGGCACTCTTTAAACAAAATGCATCTCTTATCTCTCCAAAGTCATACACAATTCCATAACATACAAGACTATTTGGTTCAATAATCAATGCTTCAGAACTATTTTTATGGCATCTCTTTGTGGCAAACTCTGCAATAATGTTTGCAAAATCCTTTTCATACTTTTCTATACCCTTGTTACCTATGTAATTTATTCCCATAAATTCTCTAAGGATGAAACACACTTTCCATTTTAAAAGAAGTAATCTGAAGAGGATAATTGATTTGCTCAAGATCCTACTGCTATCACTGATGTACTCTCTATCATCTATCTGTGCTAGCAGTTCTAAAATTTCTCCTGTCTCTTGCAATATTCTATGAAACATCCACTCTACTGGCTCCCAATAGATGACCTTGCCTCCTACTTTACTGACAAAATTAGTCTTTCATGAGTCTCTTCATTTCCTCTCTACTATACACTCTAAAGTATAATCTATTTTCTTTCCCTTGGTTCCCAAACTCTGAGTAAGAGGTGGCTCTTCTTGTCAAAACCAATCCTGTACTTATATATTCTTGTTTCCATATTCACTCCTCTCCTCTGAAGGCTTGACCCATTTATTCCCTTTTCCTTATTTTTCATCTTGAGTCCTTCACTGCCTACAGACATGTTGAGGTCACTCCATGCTTAAGACAAAAACAAAAAACAGATGACCCTTTTCACCTGACTGACATCCATACCCTCAAGATCAATTGTCCTATAACTTTCCTCTCTTTCATTGCTAAGCTCCTAGAAATAATTCTTTACTCTTACTGCATCCATTTCTTCCTCACTACTCTCTTTTCAATCCCTTACCATCTGGCTTCTGACCTCACAATTCTACTGAAAGCATTCCTTTCTCAGTTAATCAAAAATCTCTCAACTGCTAAAGACAGTGGCCTTTATTTAAATTTATTCCTTAATCTCTCTGCAATTTTTGGCAGCTAAACACAATCTCCTTTTGGATCTTCTCTCCCTTTTCTTGTTTCCTACTTCTGTGATTGATCCTGTTCACCTTCTTTCACTGTTTCATCAGCCACTTCTCTCTCCCACTTTAGGCAACATGTTCTCTAAAGCTCTTAACTGAATCTCCCCCTCCCTCCCTTTTTCCTTTTCACTCTCTTTTGATATCTCATTAGTTTTCATAGATTTGGCCTTCTCTATGCAGATTACTGTAAAACTTCATTATATTCATCCCTAATCTTACACACTAGTAACACATTGCTAATATCTTGCTATATATCTATTTACACATCCCTTTTGGACTCTTAAATTACATATGTCCAAAGGAGAATTGACCATCTCTCTCCTGAAATATGGCCCTCTTAAAGGTTCTCTTTTTTCCATAGAAAATACTACTATTGTCCAGGTTCCCTCATTCCACAACTCAGGGTCATGCTGTATTCTTCCTTCTTTCTTCTCTCCCCCACCCTTTGCCCAATCCAAATATTTATCAAGTTTTCTGGGTTTTACCTCCATAATACCTCTCATTTTTGTTTCTTTGTCTCCTCTTTTGTTTAGGAAATTTTAGCCATGCCCAACTTTTTTAAACCTCATTTAGGATTTTCTTGGCAAAAAAAATTAGAATAATTTGCCATTTGCTTCTTCAGCTTATCTTAAATATGAGGAAAGTAAGGCAAACAGGATTAAGTGACTCATTCAGGATCACACAGCAAGAAGTGTCTGAGGCCAGATTTGAATTTAGGAAGATGACTCTTCTTGACTCCAGTATGGGTACTCTATCCACTAAGCCCCTTAGTTGCAATTTATCATCTTTTAACTGTTTTAACTACTCTTTTTTAATTGAACCTGTTTTAATTCTCCCCTAATTTGTTTTTTTTTTTCTACTTTCAGTCTCTGCTTTTTCCTATATTTCTTTACATACTAGCCAAAATGATCTTCCTAAGGTACAGTTCAAACTACATTATTTCTATTTTCAGTAGCTCACTATTGTCTCTAGGATAATATACAAATTCCTTAGCCTAGCATTTAATGCTTTCCAAAATGTAGTCCCTACCTACTTAGTTCTGAACTTAGTTCATGCTCTCCCCTTTAGTTCATTCTATTTATTCCATTAAAAACAGGTCATGAACTATTCCCATAATACCTCTCATTTTTGTTTCTTTGTCTCCTCTTTTGTTTAGGAAATTTTAGGCATGCCCAACTTTTTTAAACCTCATTTAGGATTTTCTTGGCAAAAAAATTTAGAATAATTTGCCATTTGCTTCTTCAGCTTATCTTAAATATGAGGAAAGTAAGGCAAACAGGATTAAGTGACTCATTCAGGATCACACAGCAAGAAGTGTCTGAGGCCAGATTTGAATTTAGGAAGATGAATCTTCTTGACTCCAGTATGGGTACTCTATCCACTAAGCCCCTTAGTTGCAATTTATCATCTTTTAACTGTTTTAACTACTCTTTTTTAATTGAACCTGTTTTAATTCCCCCTTAATTTGTTTTTTTTTCTGCTTTCAGTCTCTGCTTTTTCCTATATTTCTTTACATACTAGCCAAAATGATCTTCCTAAGGTACAGTTCAAACTACATTATTTCTATTTTCAGTAGCTCACTATTGTCCCTAGGATAATATACAAATTCCTTAGCCTAGTAATTGTTATGTGCCAAGTGAATAGCATAGATTATATGAGCTCTCATAGTGATGGAGAAGGAGAATTTGCTCATAGGTTATCACATTCTGAGCTTCAGAGAAAGTATAACATTTTTATGTTTATGATTTTGGCTTCAAGGAAAGGTAGGACATGACCAGTAAGATGGGGGTGGTGAGAAGGAGGAGAAAGGCATTTCTTGAGCAAAAGAATGTATGAATGTAAGCATAGCATATGTTTCAGAAGGTTTTGGGAGAACTAGTTCTTGACAGTCAGGAAGGTAGGATTCATTTGATTATGATCATAGATCTATAGAGCTGAATTAAACTACTAACTCTGTCACTTAGTAGTTGTGTGACTTTGGACAAGTCACTGAAGCTCTTTGAAGCTCACTTTGTGTGTGTGTGTGTGTGTGTGTGTGTATACACACACATATATATATATATATACACATGTATATTAATGTATATATATAAAAGGGTAATAATATTAATATAAACTATCTCAGGAGTTGTTAAAAATGAGATTTATACACACACACATTTATATGTTTGTGTATATCACCATATAAATGTATTAGCTATAATTATCTAGCTACCAATTAGCAACACAACCAAATAACTTTAAGCCAAATATCATTTACAAAGTTTTCTCAGAAATGGAAAGTGTTGACCAGTGTTTCCCATGGACCTCAAACTAGTATGAACATCACAATAACACTTTTGGTCATGCATTAGAATTTAAGATAAAAACAATCCCCTTTGTTTTGGACCCATTTCAAGGTTTATTCATTTTCTGGAGAACAAAAATAACAAGAAGATAAAATGGAAGACATCTCTTGAGTGAGAGGTCTACCAGAAGCCCGTTTTTTAAACTGCTATTGGATTTGGTTTATACTATGATTCTGTCTGGGTAAATAAATCTTTGGGTCATTGGCAAGGACACAGGGAATTCTATCTCTGGTGCTCAGGTAAGTTGGCTGATCAAGTGGTCTTGATATAACCTATAGTAAAAGGGAAAGGTACTTTTATTGAGGTTTCAGGAAGCTAGGTGACACAGTTGATGACACAGTTGATAGAATGCAGGTTTTGGAATTGGAAAGAACTGAGTTCAAATCCAGCCTCTGACACTTACAAATTGTGTGACCCTGAGCAAGTCCCTTAATCCTTTGCCTCAGTTTCTTCATATGTAAAATAAGCTAAAGAGGGAAATGGCAAACCATTCCAGTATCTTTGCCATGAAAACCCTGAATAGGGTCACAAAGTGCATCAAAATCCATCAAGGATTTATGAACATATTCTGGCTTTTACATGACTCTTGCTATCTAGATAGATATTGTATAGTCCACAGTTGAATCTCTTGAGAGATTCCCATCCGTGTACTCAGTTATGGGATATGGCACTTCCCACCATCACACATTTCTCTTTTCCAATTTTATGCTTGCTCTCATTTTGAAATTCCTTGAGGAGAATTTTAATAATAGTACAGTGACAGCCAGTCAAAATTTCAGCAATACTTGGCTTTAAATAAAATAATCACAAGTGGCTGAATAACTCAGCATTCTTCGTTTCCTCTCAAAGTTCTTTCAGGTTGATTTCCACAGAAATTCACTCAAGAATATTAAGTAGTCTCTCAGAATGGGGAGAAGAATATAGGAAGGGAAAGAAAAGTTATAATTATCAGAGAAGCATGAAAATGATGATGGAAAACACCTATTAGATCACCTAGGACAGAGCCCTGCCAGAAAAATATTGCTCATTGCAGTTGGATATCTAAGTATTTTGCTGAGTTCAGTGCTTCAAGCTGTTTGGCTCCTGCCACATCTTTGGCTGAGTTTCTCACAATCTGAAAGTTTTACTTGAGAGAATACTTAACTTTCTCCTTTCTTAATTTTACTCTGTGGTTTCAAGTTTAGAAATGATAATATGGGGTAATGAGCAGAAATGTTTAACTACTCTAGTTTGTCCTTCACTCTATGACAACCTTGTCACATAGATGGATTTTCCAGTACAAATGTTCCCTCTCCACTATAAGGTGTAGTTTCCAAGGATCCATAATTCTCTTTATCCTTTTGTTACATCTCAGCAACCAGACATAGTCTATGCTTCTAAAAGAAAAAAATCCTTTAGCATTATTAGACCTAACTGTCTTTTTCCTTTGGGGATGTTTCCCCCTTAGTTAGTTTCTTTCAACTGCTTTTTTCAATAAAATAACCCAGACTAGCAAAAATCTGTATTTGTCACTTTTTAAAAAGAGAAAGGGAATGTCTACAGCAAAGAAAGTTTTCAGTGAATGCCCAAAAAGACAAAGGAGATATGGAATTATTGTCTATTCTTGTAAAGATGGTTGGGAGAGAAGCTCTGGGTTCAAGTATTGGATTAACCCAACCATCTTCCCTTCCCAGAATGCTTTTTTTTGTGTTGTCATTACCAGATCTCTTTATTTCCCAATAGGTTCTTGACACTTCCCATTCTTCTTTTCCACATGTTCTCAACCTATTTTTTCTTTTCTATTTGCATTCCTTCAAAAATGGAATTACCAGGAAATATCATCCAATGAGATTGCATCAGTACCTTCTGAGCGTTATATTGGAGAGCAGAGTAAAGAATTCCTCCTCCAAACTCCATTTAAAAAGGACTCTCTGCTGTATTCCTTGGTCCAGACTCCCTCCTGTCCCTATGCTGTATACCTTCTCCCCACCCACTTGCAGGTTTTGTTTGTTTGTGGGTTGTCTTCCACTATTAGACTATAAGTCCCTTGAAGTCATGGTCTTTCTTTTTTCTTATTTATATCCAGTACTTCACACTTGTACAGTGCTTGGCACAGAGTAATAATAATAATAACCAATAATAGTTAATATTTAGTATGTAGTGGACATTTAATAATATTTATTGATTGACTGACAGACTTTTGTTTCCTGGTCTCAGGAAACTGACAGAGATTTGCAAGAGGCTTTACCTACAATTCTCCAGTGTTGTTTCCATTTATTTATTTACTTTTTTTTTCATTTAAAGTACTCATTCTTACCTCATTAAAGAGACTTTTTGGTTTGATCATCTTTTTATAATTGACACCATAGTGCAATAGTATCTTTTCTCTGATTAGGTCCTGGACTTTGAAGGACTGCTCCTTTATAGCAATATCTTTGGCTTTTTTACTCAGTGGTTCTGCTCTCTCTCTTAATGGTTCATCTGGGCAGCTAGAAGGCACAGTGGATAGAGCACCAGATGGGAGTCAAAAAGACTTCCTGAATTTAAATCTGGCCTACAAACACGTTAGGTATATGGTTCTAGTCAAGTCACCTCAGTGTTCTCCTCTATAAAAGTAACTGAAAAAAATTGCAAACTACTCTAATATCTTTGCCATGAAAACTTAAATGGGGTCATTAAGACTGAATAACAAAAATGTCATTCATATTTTTAAACATGTTAGGAGAAAGGCAAGTCTGATGAATAAATGTAATAGATGGAATTAGGTCTAGGGGAGGTCACTGAAGAGGAGATGAATGTTTTCCCCTTTTCAATCCTCCATAATAAAAAGAGATTTCCACCATAAAAAAAGGCAAATGGTAACTGCATCCCCTTCAGCATCCCCTTCAAAGGGCCTCTTTGAAGAAAGAAGCTTTGTTTACTAAATGTATTGTGGTGTTGTAGACAGTGTTCTATTTTGAGTAGGGAAGATCTATGTTTGAATATTGTCTCAGGTCCTTAGAGTGTGAGCATGGGCAAGAAATTTAACATCGCTGAACCTCCTTTTACTCTATAAAATGAGAGGGGTGGACTTGAAGACCTCTTGGGGGCCTTTCCGATTGTACATTTATGATCTAATAATCTAAGCTAAAGAGGAAGTCATCTGGATAATGGTTAAGACAGAAAGGGCAGATATAAGTGAGAAACCAAATTGCACTAGGGAATAGGACAGGGATGGTGGTAAAAGAGGTGAACCTTATAAATCATAGGGCAGCAGTACTAGAGCACTGGACATTCTATGGACTATGTGCTTAATCTGGAGCCCGAAATTTCTAAGAATATGGATAGATTTCATGGGATTCATGAATTGCAATAGGAAAAACAAAAGTTTATCTTTGTTCTTACTAACCTCTGTCTAAAATTTGGTATTTAATTAAATTATAAATATGGGCATAAAATTATGCTACTTTTAGGTAAGCTTTACCAAACTGCCAAAAGGGTCCATCACTCAAAAATAGTAAAGAACCCTGTTTGAAGAAAGGACCAGATGGCAAGTTAAGGCTACTTTAAAATACTCTGTACAGCTAAGGTTTATTTATAGGCTGTGTAGACAAGCAAAGGAAGGTTTCAAATTTTGATCATTAATCAATGAATTAAATCTTAAGTATCTAATTAAGAGATAAAGGCTCTCATTTTCAGCTCCAAAAGTAAGTCAACAAGCAAGTGGAGATAACTGTGAGGAACTGGGGACTAGAAGAGTTAGAATCTTTGATGTAACTAAAAAAGGGAGCTGGAAGTTTATGCTAAAATAAAACATATATATATATATATATATGCATACATATACATAAATATGTATGCGCATATACATGTTTATGTATATATGCATATATATACTCATGTTTATATATATATATATGTACTTGTGTTATCCTAGCATATATAAATATATAAGTAATTTAAAGAAATGAGTGTAATACAAGATAAGAACTTAAGATAATATATGTACTTTTTTGTTCTTTAGTAAATTTGTCCCAAATTATGATTTTTTCTATGTTCATTTGCGAATATGAATTAATTATATCTTATCAATAGAGTTAATTTTTTCTAATATGTTTAGACAAACATTCTGATAGTTGTTCATAAATATCTTTGGATCCTTAATACCTTGCATCTGAAGAGGTAAAATGTATAATTTTGGAGTTAGAAGATGTGAATCCAAGTCTTGTCTTTTATACTAACTAGTGGTTACTAATCTGTGCAAGTGATTTAATCTCTCTGACTCAATTTCTTCACTTGTAAAAGAAAGATAATAAAATTTTTATTATGTATTGCATAGAAGTATAGGAAATGAATTAACTTCAAATGCTTTAGAAAAATATGTTATTATTGTTTGTGATTGGGAAAATCTGTTCTCCCACTTTTTATAAGCTCTTAGAAAGAAATGATTTAGGCTCAAATCCTACCTCTGATATTTATGACCTGTGTGACCTTAGGCAAATTATTAAAATTAAATCTAAATTCAATATGAATCCTAATTAATATTTAATTAGTTTGATTAGTACATACTTAGATATTAAAGCTACTTTTAATATTTAATTTCTAAATATTAGAAATAATTAGTTTTTAGGCTTCAGTGTCTTCATTGATAAAATGGAGGTTTGGAATTAATTGTCATTCAAAATTCTTTTTACTCTAGATCTATGAGCTTTTCACTATACTTGATAATCTTTTCCAGATCTTGATGGTGTAGTTCCTTTGCTAGAATGAGCCCCATCTAGTGGTGCCTTCATAAAACTGCAGACATGTATACCCAGAGGCCAAGAGAGAATTTAAACAAATATATAGTTGATTCCATACAAAGTGACAGCAAATATAATAATGTAATAAAAAATAATTTATGAACACTTGTGTGATATTGGTAAATTTGTATCTGTTTAAAAAACAAATAATATAGAAAAATTGCTTTCTGTAAAGTGAAATTTTGCATGCCAAATTTAATTTCTTTTTTATTGACATATAAAAATTACCAATATGTTTCCACTCTGATGTACACCAAACTCTACTTCTTTCATGTCTGCTATCATAGCTGTAGTGATCAACTGTAAAGAAGACTTGTATTTTTTGTCAGTGGAAGTATTCATAGTACTTCAGAAGAGGATTTAAATCTTGAAGGAGAAAGAACAATTTGAAAACAACCAAAAGAAGGCCTTTCAGGTATCTTGTTAACATTTAATTTGGGTATTACTTTGTACAGGTAGGCCAGGAAAGGAAACACAACCAGTACTGGAGTCCATCTAGTACTGTGCTGATAAATGTTTGACAGGAGGCTTTCTGGAAAGAAAAAAAAAATATATGTATATATGCCTGATAGATTTCTTTTAAGGCTAATGTTCACTATTTTTGTTTTTTCTATTACTTTAAAAAATCTAGAAAATCAATAAAATAATAAATCAAACTGATTTGTAGCATTTGTTATTTTTGAGGAGCTTTTGCTCATATTGTATAGTTAATAATCAGCTCTCATTATCACATTCCTGGGTCTGTTAAGCTGGAATTCTTGCTGACACAGTATCTGCCCCCAAAATCTACTACTTTAGAGGGGTTACTAAAGTTCAATAAATCAAGAAACAGGAAAAAGTTTGAGGGGCACAATTCCAAGTATACAATTGTATCTCACATTTATAGAATTATTTAAGGTTTTTAAAGTGCTTTCTATACATTCTCTCATTTGATTCCCCTAATACTATGAGATAATTATGATCATTAACTTTATGTTTTTAATATGAGGAAGTTGAGACTCCTAGGAGTTAAATGACTTACCTAGGGCCGTACAACTAATAGAGGGGAGGTTAACTCAGGCCTCCTTAACTTTAGGGTTGAAGCTTGACTTGTTATTGAATTGTTGGATTGAATTGAATTGCTATTCTGACTGTACCAGGTGAACTGAAATATTTAAGAATTTGCAGTTAGTAGGTAGATACATACAAGAGGTATAAGAGGACTATTACCAATGATTTATTAAAAGAAATTAGGTATTCTCTGATCTGATTTAAGTATATTTAGTATACTTAAGTATACAGTCTAAGTGGACAAGAGTCATGAAGTATGTTCCTATAGTCAATTAGTGACAAAGGTGCTTGGGTGGTCATACTGTTTATTTTGTCTAGGTTAACTTATTGTCAAAGCTCATAATTTATTGATTTTGAATGTTGGTTCCAGCTGTTCATGACTTTTTTTTTTTTTTTTTTTTGATTAGACCCATGATGTGAAAAATGTTTGATCTTTATTGGACTATTCATTTCACAGCAGGGACACAAGTTCAACTAATACTTTCATGTGTCAACACCTCAAATAACTTATTGAAACTACCAAATAATTATCCTTCACAACTGGAAAATAAACAAATCATTGATTTTTATAAATATTTACACTCTTTTTTTCTGCTATAATTTTTAGTTAGTATTGTAGCTATTTTTATAGCCACATTAACATTGAAAAAGAAAAAATTAGAATAATATTAATCATACTTGATATGTACATGTTGTTCTAAAATGATCCTAAGATAAATACATTACTAAAATCATCTTATTTTAATCTCAAAACAGTTCTATAATTTGGAGTTTAGAAGTGTTCTTTCCTTATTTTACAGAGAAGAAAACTAAGGCTGGAATGGGGAGAGATGTTAAGTGACTTGCCTAGTACTCTCCAAATGTTATGAAAAGTGGGATGTATGTCTTCCTGACTTAGTTGACAGAATCCTGGATTTAAAATCAGGAAGACATACAGATATGGAAAACATATAGGACATTCTAAAATGCTCATAGGCTTTCTTTTGAAAAGGACTGAAGTTTGGATTTCTATCTACATTCCATCAAGGCTCCACATAGTGTCTTCAAAAATTGTTGTCCCACTTAATCTCTAATAGATTCTCTCAAGAAGGCAAATATGCTTTTCAGTGGCAGGAGAAATACCACCCTTCTGTCAGATCTTCATTTATGAATTACTAATGGTAATACTTGAGTGTTCTGAGTCTTTTGACCAATCAGTACCTAGAAAAGGAAAAACTAAAACAAATTTTGCTGTCTTTTTTCTTCAAAACATTCTCTACACAACTATTAAATTAATATACTAAAACTTAGCTATGGCCATGTCACAATTTTCATAAAATTTCAATGGCTCTCCATTTCATTTATAAATATTCTTCTTTATATGACATTTAAATCTATTTACAATCTGGTTTTCATCTACTTTTATGTAATTATTTCACATTTTTTATATCAACTCTATATTCACACCAAAGAGCAGTATAGGATGTTTCCCAAAATTCACATGCAATGCATACCCCACTATATTTCCCCCTGAGAATCCTGAACTTGTTTTAAGATTCAATTGCTACTTTTTAATGGGAAACCTTTCCCAATATTCTCCCTCCCCATATTAGTTGCCAATGTTCTCTTTCAAATCACCTTGCATTGATTTATTCATGTATAAGCTGTATGTTCTCCACCTTCTTGAGGGCAATATACCGTATTCATTTTTTTTCCTTCTTTTTATCTAATGCATAGTTCAGTGCCTAGCCTATAGCAGGTGTTGAATATTTTTTTTTAAAGTAGATCCTCAGAGCCAAGGAATAACTAAACAAACTGTGGATCATGAATATAATGGGATATTTTGGTATCATAAGAAATGATGAATTTGAAAAAACAAACAAACAGCAAAGCTTGGAAAGACTTAAGGCAAAATGAAATGACCAGAACCAATGAAAAAATGCACAATGATCATAACAATAATAGAAAGACCAAAAATGAAACTGAAGGATATACAATCCACACATATATATATATGGATGTATTTGTAGTGTTAATACAGTACACTAAAGAAGCAATAAGAAGAACCTTTACTTACTACACTATTGGATTTCAAACACATATCTATCAGTATTTCAAAAACAAATGAGTATTGTAAGCTGTTCCTTCAACTTTATATCATATTCTGGATAAAAAAAAATCATTCTTAATTCATCTGATTTTTTTCCTAAAAGTATCCAGGTGTAGATACTCTGGTCAAAATCTTTTGAGTTATTATGTACTTCATACAGTCTTTTGGATCTTGATTGAATCAACACATCATCTGCAAATAGGAAGATCTAGAAAACTCCACTATGTATAAGAGTTCCTACCCTTTCATCTGTTATGGTCCTTTGACAATCTGGTGAAGCCTATGGAACCTTTCTCAGAACCCAGTGTTGTTTTTAATTGCATAAAATAAAATGTATGGGATTACAAGTGAAACTATATTGAAATATAGTTTATATACATGTTTGTGTATATTCATACATACACATGCTACATGTATAGAGTGTTCTATATACATGTCATAATATGCACAAACACAAAATATTATATATGTATTATACATGTTGTATATGCATATATTTATATGTGTTATATATACATTATTTTATATCTACCTATGTGTTATATATTTGTTGCTATTCAGTTGTTTCAGCTGTGAGCTTTTCATGATCTCCATTTTCTTGACAAAAAATACCTGCCATTTCTTCTCCAGTTTATTTTACAAATTAGGAATTTACTGACTTGCCCAGGGTCACACAGCTATTAAGTGTCTTTGGCCAACTTTGAACATAGGAAGATAAGGTCAGGAAATTGCTTACTTGCTGTGCATGCATATATGTGTATATTGAACACACACACACACACACACACACACACAAGAAATTAAGTTCATGAATCCAATCTAAAGAATCCCTGACCCATAGGGAATCCTTCTTTGTCTTCAGTTTTTTGTTAGTTCTCCTTGATAGTGACAAACTTACCTCCCTGCATTATGCCTCATCTACAATGGTCTATGAATGAGATTCTCTTTAAAGCATCTTGTAAAATTTTCACAAGTGTAAGAGGGACTGATTGGAGTCTCATCTAATCAGGCTTTTGTGCCTTTGGGGATTTTGAAAGCACCTCTCCCAGTGGAATGCAAAAGGCTCCTTTTGTTTTTTATATTAAGAGGAAAAAGATAATTCCTGACTGAAAGACTGAAGATTACTCACAATTGAATGCTTGGAGCAATCTCTTGGTGGCATCTGGGGGATGTATTTCAATGACTAAAACTGCTCTCAAGATGAGTTGGGAGGATGAGTTCTTGTTGAAAGAGGCAGTTGGAAGAGGCAGTAGCCTTTGTTGACCTATAAAAGAGATTTCATAGACTGTTCTCAGCTTTTTCACCACTTCCCATGCACTTCTCTTCTGGAATGTATTAGAGTGAAGGGAAGATTTCTTCCTTTTTACTTCCACTAGGAACTATTAATAGCAGGTTTGGGCAAGAAGCACACAGTAAGCTGGCCACACTTTTCTCACCCACTTGGCCCTAAAAGAAGAATTCATGAAAAATGTTCCAAAACCTGTCTCCTATTTAAAGATCAATATCCTGGGCAGCGTGAGTCCAGAATCTCCTCTTTTAGTAGAGAAGGGAAATTTCTTGGGCAGAGACAATTTAGTGATTTCTTGCAGAGCACCAAGTTCAGGGGTTCAAGGATTAGTTCTTAAAAGGCAGTAACTGAGTAGCATATCTTTTAGAAAAAAAAGAAGAGAATTGTTCATATGGTCCCTATAGATTAGAAGCAGTAAATAACTAGTCACCTTATGAAAAGAACAGATGACCTGGCTCATTGCTCTTTGATGACAGCCCATACCTCTTTTACAACCCTTGAGAATCAATTGCTTCTAGACTATTTAAAATTTCTATCCTTTCATGCTTGAATCCCATAGTGCCACCATCCACTCAGAAGAATATTTTCTTTTGGTTATAGGGATACCAGTATCTTATTAAGCTCAAAAAGGTCTCATCTTTCCATTCTGAGTTGGATCACTGTGAATCCATAACTATTTATATCCTACCTCCCTTGGTTTCCCGTGATGAAGTCCTTTCTCATTGCACAACTGAGCTTTGACCTGTATGTAGATGGAAACTCCCAGTTTCTTATTGCTCACTTTTCTACCTAACCATCTTTCAGGGGAGTTGGGTTGATCTATGCAAAATATTTGAAGCTGTTTGTTAACAGATCTCCTTACTGAAGGGAAGGGGGCTAAAGCCATCTAAAGAAGAACAGAATTCTACTTGAATAGCTAAATGATTGAAAGGAGAGGCACTAAATGACTTCTGGATATTCCTTAAAGTTCATATTTTTAAGATTTATACAAATGCAAAATTCATTTGGTTTTCCTAGTATCTACACCTCGCATTTCAAAGTTACTTAACTTCTATTTTGTTTCAGTAGAGAGAAAGTATATGCCTGAACAAGCACTTCTTTAATAGTCTTTATGCAGATAAAATACACATTGAATCAATGGGGAAGCAAAGGTCAGAGACTTAAGAAGAACCACAAATGAAATTAGTACTATTTTTATCAAGTACTACTTCTCTACAACAGTTGATAATTGGGTTACTGAAACATTGTAAAGAGCTAGAGTTAAGGCATTTTTCTTTCTAGAATACTTCCTATGAAAGAAATGATAAGACACCATAGGCTCCATTCTTATTCCCAATCAAATGACTATCTGGTCTATCTGCTATTGATCATCAACACAGCTCCCTTGCTACTTAATAGATTCTTATTGGATTGGCTTAGATTGGATAAAATTTGTCTTCTGTGCAGATATTTAAATGCAAGAAACTCCTATTCTCAAATGCCTATTTTTCAAGTATCCCAAAATATTAGGGTTTAATTTAGAAATGACTATAATGCCTACTTGGAGGGCAGTTAGATGATGCACTGGATACAATGTCAGATCTGAAGATTCAACTGTCTGAGTTCAAATTCCATCTCAGACACCTATTAGTTATATAACCTTAACCCTGTTTGCCTCAGTTCCTCTTCTGCAGAATGAGCTGGAATGGGAAATGGCAAACCATTCCAGTATTTTTGCCAAGAATACCCTAAAGAAAGTCACAGAGTCAGACATGACTGAGTAATGACTTAACACCAACAGCACCATAATCTGTATTGCTACTGTGGTCCTAGAGACTCTTTGTTTTATTTATGCCAAAAAGAGAAATTCTTTTCAGCCATTTCAGGTCATTTTGAATGATTTAGAAATTGGCCAACAGAAATTGCCTTTGGAAAATCTAGGGAAATACTGGTTCAATTTTTTTTGTACATTTTTCGTCCCTTCTTGGATATCTAAAATGTTTGAATGTTTGGTTTTGACAAGTTTAGATTCAGGTGAACTTACTATACTTCAAAAGTGAAGTGATTTTTTGATATATGAGGCTTGTCTGTAATCAAATGTACTAGAAGATTGAAAGCTAGAGGAGAATGAGATTTTTCTTTCTCTCTCTCTCTTTTTATTTTTGGTCTAATATACTTAGATTAATTGAAAACCTGCCCCACCATCTTGGAATAAGCTCTATCACTATTAATAATCCTATTAATATATTACCTTTTCTTTTCTCATTTTCACTTAGGAACAAAGGAAATTACTTAGGAAAACTTTTAATTATTCTTTGCACATAAAAAGAAAAAAACTACTCCTAATTAAAAAATGTTGAATTAAATGAACTCTTTGCTCTAAATTTAAGCAAGGTCCAATCACCTATTTTTTTAAATGTATAATTGGTATCAGATAGATCTATCTTTAATAGAAAATTTGACAGTAAGAAGATAATCTCAAAAAGGTGAAGTGACTAACGTTTAAAAAATAGAAATGTAGAAAAGAAAGGCTTGAGGATTTGGCTTATAATCTTCACAATTCAAATTTAGGGCAATTAGGTTTAGTATTTGATAACTCAAGATTTTTACCACTCTTCATGACATATGATATTGTGGATCCTATGACACTTTCTATATAAAATTTTCTATCTAGCTTATACTTATTCTCTATGAAACAAATAGCTTAATTTTCACCAGTAATGCTGACATCACTATTCCAAAAAGTGATATAGGACCTCATCAGTTGTGCATACCATCTCAGTAACACTTTGGGACAGATAATTACTATTCTCCCTCTCCCCCCAACAAATTGCTGATAATAACTTGATATCTACCAATATCCTTAACTCTAGCTCTATATAAGTGAAAGGGGTTTGTCTTTGACAATATTTTCTTTTACACCTATCCCTTTTCTTTTGTATAGACACAGAGATCCTTTCCACATAACTATTTCAGACCTACAAATTCCCAAATTAGAATGATGAATTTTCCAATTGCTTAATTGTATTTTAAGCATCACCTAGAGTCTGACCAAGCTTTTGTCCAATCATTGTCCAGATTCTAGTTCTAATTTATTCAAACAACTTGTTTATATTTTGTCTAGGAATATTTGGAATAGATTAATCTTTACATTTAGTTCAACACCTTTTAAACATAGTTATATCTTATTGCCTTGTTCTTTGATCACATCAAAGGAAAAGATGTAAAGTATTAAAAAAAAAGACTACCTTCTTGCTATTTGCTTTTCACATAGCAAGACAACATGGTAAAAAGGATAGAGACATGGTGTTGTAATCAAGAAATTAAATCAATAAACATTTATTCAGCACTCACTATGTTTCAGACACTGTGCTGAGCCATGGGGATACAAAATAAGTGGGGCAAAGATGATACCTGCCATCAGGGAACTTACAACCTAGTGGAGGAGATGACATATAAACAAATATGCACAAGCAAGCTATATATAGGATAAATAGGCAATTATTAAATGAGAGAAATAAAGTTAGAAGAGCAACTAGGGAAGACATTCTGTAGAAGATGGGATTTTAATTGAGATTTAACAGAAATTAGGGAAGCCAGTAGGGGGAGATAAGGAAGAAGATCATTTTGGGCCTAGGGGATCAATTAGAAAACTGCTCAAAGAGTTCAATACATGGGTTCAGATATTGTTTCTGACAAATAGGAGTTGTATGACATTGAACATGACACTTAGCTTTTTAGTGCCCCAGGCAACTGTCTACGATTCTAAGTTGAAGAGCAGGTGAAGATCTAAATTTGTAGAGGAAGTATTTTCTTCAAAAATTTCCCATGACAATTAAATTACAGGAGGAAATAAATGAAAAGAAAAAAGGATTTCAGAAAGGCCTGGAGAGACTTACACGAACTGATGCTGAGTGAAATGAGCAGGACCAGGAGATCATTATATACTTCAACAACAATACTATATGATGACCAGTTCTGATGGACCAGGCCATCCTCAGCAACGAGATCAACCAAATCATTTCCAATGAAGCAGTAATGAACTGAACCAGCTATGCCCAGAAAAAGAACTCTGGGAGATGACTAAAAACCATTACATTGAATTCCCAATCCCTATATTTATGCACACCTGCATTTTTGATTTCCTTCACAAGCTAATTGTACAATATTTCAGAGTCTGATTCTTTTTGTACAGCAAAATAACGTTTTGGTCATGTATACTTATTGTGTATCTAATTTATATTTTAATGTATTTAACATCTACTGGTCATTCTGCCATCTAGGGTAGGGGTGGGGGGGTAAGAGGTGAAAAATTGGAACAAGAGGTTTGGCAACTGTCAATGCTGTAAAGTTACCCATGCATATATCCTGTAAATAAAAGGCTATTAAAAAAAAAAAAAAGGAAAGAAGATCACTGAAACATTTTTAATGCACAGAAAAGCACAGAAAGAAGGACAGAATGGATCACAGACAAGTAGGACAGCTTTGAAAGTTTCTGCTTAGGAGGAAGAGAAAAGGGAATGATTCACTTGTGCTCTCTCCAAAACCTCTCTGAATACCTTTAAATAATGCCATAAAACAATTTCTGGAATGGCAGAATCCATGGAAAGAAATAAATTTTCAGCCAAAGGTAACTTAGAAGGTTGGTAGCAAAGGCCTGTGTTGCCAGGGTGAGAATGGAGAAGAATCCAGCACGATTTGTACCAGCACAGGCCCATCTTTAGCAAACCAGGAGCAGGCCTTGGAAGCCACTGGGTTAGCAGTAATAGCAGCACTTCTACAGCTCCTAGCCCACAGACAGTAAGGGGACTGAACAACTGATCATAAGATTATAGAGGTATCTTTGCTGGCACTGGGAGAAGGACTCTGTTGTTTTGCCCATACTTGGATTTGGGTTGTAGCCTTGGCTGGTAGTCCAATGGCACGAAGATGCACTACTACCCCAGAGTTGCAGCTTCCTCATAGTTCAAGGGCAGAAAAGAGTACTTATGGTCAATCATAGACCTGAGCATAGGCTAGGAGAATAGTGGACACCTCTCTTTAGATCATATTACCTTAGAAGAACTGAAAATTTACAAGTCCTTTGAAATATCTCTGAAAATAGCTGCACAAAAATTTTGAAGCTTCAAACAATGCAGTCTCCACTCTGGAAGCAGAGTTCTGTTTTAACAAAGAATTAAAAGTTGAGAAATAGACTGGAAAAATAAGCAAACAACAGAAAAATTCTGACCATAAAAAATTACTATAGTGACAAGGAAGATCAAAACACACTCAGAAGATGATAACAAGCTTCTATAGCCAAAGCCTCCAAGAAAATTAAAAATTAACCTCAGGCTATGGAAGAGCTTAAAAAGGATTTTGAAAATCAACTGAGAAGTAAAGAAAAAATTGGTAAGAGAAATGAGAGTGACTATGAAAAATAGTGTCTCTTTTATTTGGTAAAGGAGACACACAAAATACTGAAGGAAGTTATACCTTAAAAAACTGACTAGGTCAAACTGTAAAAGAGGTACATAAATAAAACAAACAAACAAAAAAACAATGAGAAGAAAAATGCATTGAAAAGTTGAATTGGCCAAATGGGCAAGGAGGTGCAAATGTTCACTGAAGAAAATAATTCATTAAAAATAGAATTGAGCAAATGCAAGCTAATGACTCTATGAGAAATAAAAACAAAATAAAAAAAAACCAAAATAAAATAAAAAAAGAAAACAAAGTGAAATATCTCTTTGGCAAAACAACTGATCTGGAAAAATAGATCCAGGAGAAATAAATTAAACATTATTGGAACACCTGAAGCCAGGCTCAAAAAAGAGCCTACAAATCATTTTTTCAAGATATTATCAAGGAAAACTATCTTGATATTCTAGAACTGGAGGGTATAATAGAAATTGAAAAAATCTACCAATCACCTTCTGAAAGAGAACACAAAATGAAAATTCCCAGGAATATTATAGCCAGATTCTAGACCTTCTATGTTAATGAGAAAATACTGTAAGCAACCAGAAAGAAAAATCTTGCAGCCAGAGTCAGGATAACACAAGCTTTAGCAGTTTTTATATAAAAGGATTGAAGAACTTGATTTCTAATACTCAAGAGAGCAGGAGCTAGGATCGCATCCAAGAGTCACCTACTCAGCAAAACTGAGTATAATCCTAATGGGGAAAAAAGGAGGAATATCAAACATTCCTGATGAAAAAATCAGACCTAGATAGAAAATCTGACTTCCAAATACAAGACAAGAGAAACATAGAAAGGTTAACATGAAAGATAATCATAACAGATTCAATAAGGTGAAACTGTTACATTCCTACATGGGAAGATGATACTTTTAACTCATAAGAACTTTTTCATTTTTAGGGTAGTTAGAAGGCATATATATATATATATATATATATATATATATATATATATACATACACACACACACACACTGTTAATATATATATGTATATATATATATACGCACACATATATGTGTGTGTGTGTGTGTGTGTGTGTATAGTAATTGAATATAAAGGGATGCTATCTAAAAAACAAAATTAAGAGGTGAGAGAGAAATGCACTGATAGAAAGGGAAAGGCAAAGGTAGGATGGGGCAAATATTCTCACATAAAAAAGGAAAGAACAAGCTTTTACAATGAAGGGAAGATGGGAGAGGCAAAAAGGGAGTGAGTGAATCTTACTCTCATTGGACTTGACTCAAAAAGAAAACAACATACATAGTCAGTTGGGTGTAGAAATCTTTTTTACCCTATAGGAAGGTAGTTGGGAAGGGAGATATGAGAAGAGTTTGGGTAATAGAAGGGAGGATAGATAGGGAGAGGGGATAGTCAGAAGCAAAACACTCAAGAAGGGACAGGGTGAAAAGAAGGACATAATAGAACAGAGGGGGAAATAGCAAAAATAAATGTGAAAAAATTTTGAATTAATTTTCTCTCATAAAGACTTCTTTTTCATACATATAAAGTTAAATTTATAAAAATAAAAGTCATTTCCCAGTTAATAAATGATAAAGATTTGAACAGTTTTTAGATGAAGTAATCAAAGTTAGCTACAACAATATGGAAAAAAATACTCTCAATCACTTTTAATAGGAGAAATGCAAATTAAAACAATTCTGAGGTACTATGTCATACTTTTAGATTGAGGGTACTACCTGCACCTAGATATTAAATACCCTGCTCCCTCAAAGTGAATGTAACTTTGTTGAAGACAGGAACTACTTAAGTTTTGTCTTTTTCTCCCTAGAAACTACTTGGGTTCAGGTAGCACCCCCAGATCACCCCTTTCAGCAAAAGACCATGCCAATATCTCTTTCCCAGACTGATCAGATGTGTAGATGGGACTAATACTTTTCCATATTACTCCAATATAAGAGTTAGGTGCATTATCCATATAATGAAGAAACTATCAATTCCCAAAGTAACGTTTTGGAGTGAAAGAGAATAATTTTAAAGCCTAGAAATCCCCAACAGATTGAGAATTGGTGTTTAACTTTATAATAATAAGATGCCATTTAGCCCAGAAATATTAAAAAATGGAGCCACACTAGCACATTTCTAAGTGCTGCTTAAACCAGATTAAAATGCAACTGGGAAATAGTTGTAAAAAAAAAAAATGAAAAAACAACAGACTAGAAGTAATGTTAATATTTGGTTTTCTAAGTCAATATGCATTCATAGGGAGCCTTATATATGGTTTAGTGTCCCTGATTTTATTTGAGTTTGACACCACTGATGTAGCCCTTGACAGAAGGAATGAACTGAAAAAAGGCTGTTTTTTTTTTTTCCTCAACAATCAGAGGCAATTTAGGAGGAAGTTGGAATCTTGAGTAGAAAGGACTTATTTGAAGAATAGGTTAGATGCAAAGACAGGTGAGGAGCAACAGGGTCTGACTTAATAATGACAACATCAATATTAGCAGTAGGGAGAAAAATCAACACTGCATCTCAAAAAATGATGGACACTAAATAGAAACAGGAGAAATTCAAATAAAGAAATATTGAAAACAAAGGAACAGCTGAGTGGGTATTTGAAGCTGGTGGTGAAGGATAGATATGTGAATGTAATGGAAGCCAGGATAACTTTTAGACAGAATGATACTGCATAATGGAAGCTTCATTATGGCATGTGGAAGATCACAAATATTTAAGTACCTATTAGCATTCAAAGACACACACACACACACACACACACACATATATATATATATATATATATATATATATAATTTCTGCTTTCAATGAGTCCATATTCTATTAGAGAACACACACACACACACACACACACACACACACAAAGTACAAAACAAGTTGTTGACAGAAGGCACTACTAGCTACAGAGTTGGAAAAGTCCTCAATCAGGAGATGATATGTGAACTGAGGTTTGATCAAAAACTAACGATTATAAGAGGTAGAGATAAGGAGGGAGGACATTCCAGACATCAGAATAGACTGTGCATTTCTGGTGTTGTTTAGCTATTTTTCAGTCCTGTTTGGCTCTTCCTGATCTCATTTGGAGTTTTCTTGGCAGAGTTACTAGAGCCGTTTGCTATTTCCTTCTCTAGCTTGTTTTACAAATGAGGAAACTGAAGCAAACAGAATTAAGAGACTTGTTCCAGGGTCACTCAGCTAATAAATGCCTGGAGCCAGATTTGAACTTGGGAAGATTGGTTTTCCTGATTTTAAGCCTGGAATTTTATTCACTTTACCACCTATATGCCCTTATGAGATAAAACAAGAAGGACATTATGGCAAGATTAAAGAGTGGGTGAAAGGAAGTAATAAAGGTTGAAAAGAAAATTGAGAATCATGGTATATAAAGGGTGTAAAATGCCAATCAGAGAAGTTTGTATTTGACCTTGGGGTAATAGTCACCCACTGAAATGCTTTAATTAGGCAAATGACATGATCACATTAATGCTTTAGGAATAATATACTGACAGTTGAATGCAGTATGAATTAAAGAGGGTAAAAATTTGCATCAGGAAGACCAGTTAGGAGGGCTCTTATTTTAAAGAGAATAGTATACATTGCCTTCCTATCTGCAAAGTAATGCACTTTTGCTGTGTGCATTCTTAATTGGATTTTCCTGCAGTAGGTTATAGAATAAATCCAAAGCATATTATTTACATCAGATAATTGCTTTATGTTCCTCATAGGATGTTGATGGCAGTTAGGAGGTGCAGTAGATAAGAGTGCCAGGTCTAGATTCATCTTTCTGAGCTCAAAACCAGCCCGAGACACTTAATAACTTTGGGACTCTGGGCAAGCCATTTAACTATGTTTGCCTCAGTTTTTTAATTCATAAAGTAACCTAGAGAAGGAAATGTCTCTCCAATATCTTTGCCAAAAAAACCTCAAATAGGTTCATGAAGAGTTTTACATGACTGAAATAACTGAACAACAATGGTAATAGCAACAGCAACAAGTAGGATATTGAATCATAGAACTCTAGAGATGACAATGATGATGGATATAATCTGGCCCAAGACCTTGCTTTACAGATGGTTAAAATTACCCTGCCAAAGTCACATAATGATAGAGTTAGAGCCCAAGTCTCTTGGCTTCCTGTTCAGTGCTTTCTATTATTTAATATACTTTGAAATCTTATAAGATATAACATCTTGCCCTTTCTATGATGGGCAATGAGAGAAGCTTGAATTATTGCCATAACCTCCCTACTTATCCTTTATAACAATCCATCCTCTACAGAGCTGATAGAAAAAATCATTCTTAAGATACCATTTTAATCATCTCACTACTATGCTCAAGGACCCGCAGAGGATCCCTATTACCAGTCATGTCAAGTACAAACTTTCTTTGCCTTGGTGTCCTTGGAATGCCAGCCCTACTCAACCTCATTTTTCACTACTCCTGGACTTACATTCTCAGCTAAGATAATCTTCTTGATATCCATCTCACATCAACTTGCTTATACCTGAGTGAAAACTTTTGCCTGTTCTAAAACTCCCATCTGAAATGATATTCCCTGTGTCCTTTCCAATAATTCATGTTTCTTATCTTTAACACCTTGCTAAAGATTCATTTCTTCTACAACTTATTCTCAATTATTAACCCTGTTCAAACTCTCTCCTACATCCTTGTCTTATTTTATATTATATTAATTTGAATATCGGTTCACTTATCCAACAAACATTTATTAAATGCTTACTGTATCCAAAGCGCCACACTAATTATTACAAGATATAGAAAGTTGAGTTGCCGTCCTCAAGGAGTTTATAGTCTTATAGGTAAGTAAAGCATTATACTAGCTAATAAAAGGATTAGAAATTGTATCTTATATTTCATCAGTATAGGACACTCTCAGGTGAGTTAACTTCCTCCAGTAATCCATGATGGCACTTTTTTTCTGCAACTTACATTCTTAAAGAGTTGTCTAGAAAATTCTAAAATGTTCATTTATTTGCCCAGTGTTCCATAGACACTATGTATTAGAGAAAGATTTGAAGCCCTGAGTTCTTGGCTTCCAGGACATCTCTATATCCATATACCAAGCTGAAAATTCACAATATTGCAACTCTAAATCAATAACTAAGAATGAAGTACTTATTATGTGCCAAGTACTGTGTTAATTGCTGAGAACATAAATACAAAGAATGAAACAATCCCTACTTCTAACAAGTTTATGTTCTAATGGAAGAGACAAGTGCATATATAAATATATATATATATATATATATATATATATGCAGCTTAAATATAACTTTAATACATATGTGCATATGTGTATATATATATATATATAAATAGTAATTAAGGATGAGGTACTGTAAGATGGAAGGCATTAGCAATTGCATGATAAAAGCATTTGAGTTGCAAAATAAAATTTTTTTTGAAGTACAATGAAATGAGGGTTATTAACTTTTGAAGAGATGAAGGATGGTTTTGTAGAGAAGGTTCCATTTAAACTTGGCTTTAAAGAACAGGTAGGCAAAATGCCATAGGCAAAAATGGAAAGAGAGCCCATTCGAAGCACAAGGGGTATTATATGACTAAAGGGACTCCAGGTTATCAGCACAGGTTTTTTTGAGAAACAAAAAATATTTCAAATGAATTGAACTTTAGATGGGGAATTACATAAGTTTTGCATAAGTAGGGTGGTGCTGCATTGTAAAGATTCTTTTCAGCCAAAGGAGTTTGAATTCTTTTTCTTAGATAAAAAAATATTTATGGGGCAAAAATGATGACATGATTATATTAAGGTTAGAGGAAGCTGCATGCTTCAATGGATAGGGCACTGGGCCTGGAATCAGGAAGATTTATCTTCCTGAATTCAAATATGGCTTCAGACATTAGCTTGTGACCCTAGGCAAGTTACTTAACCCTGTTTGCCTCAGTTCCCTTATTTGTAAAATGAGCTGGAGAAGGAAATGATAAATCACTCCAGTATTTTTATCAAGAAATTCTTAATTGGAGTCATAAGTATGAGTTCAAAAGGATTTACTGAAATAACTGAATAACATAGAAATATTATTCTGGCAGTGAAATTAAGGGTAGACTATAGTAGACATAGACTAGATATTGGAATGTCTATTAAAGACTATTTCAACAACATGGACCTTACCGTGGTACTGGATCCGGGAACAGAACAGTGAAGATGCATTCAGGAGATGCAGTAGAAATAAAACTGACAACATTTTGCAATTATTTGAGAAATGAATGAAAAAAATTAGTGAAACAAGGCTATAAGGATTGAATATGGGAAATTTGGGTCAGAAGTAGGAGCAGGTTTAGTGAGAAGAAAATGAGGTCAGAATTAGGAGCAAATTTAGTGAGAAGGATAATCAGCTTAGTTTGGAGACACAATGTGTTTTAGATGCTAATGGAACTTCTATGTGGAGATATTTTATATATAGTTCGATTTTTTACTCTGGAGCTGTGAAAAGAAGTCAGGGCTGAAGAAACAGATTTGGGAGTCATCTGAATGGGGGTTTGAACCAATGGGAAAGAAGTTAATTGCTAAGGGAGAATATAGACAGGGGAGATTAAAGAACCTAGGACGAATGCTTGAAGAACATACTTTAAGAGGAGAGGAAGGAGATGAAAAAACAATAAAAAATGGAGATGGACTAGAAAAGTAGAAGAAAAGTAGGGAGAATGTGGTTTCACAAAGAAGTGGCTTTTAAAAATGTGTCAATAACTAAAGAGAGATTTAGGAGAATGAGAGTAGAAAATATATCATTGGATTTAGTAACTTGAAAGTCAATTGAGAGGACAATTACAGTGCAGTAGTTGGGACCAAAGCCAGAACCTATTTAGGCTTAGATTAATAGAGAGAAAATGAAGACATAAGGTGCAAATTAACTTTTTTTTTTTTTTCAAAAAAAGCTCAGCAAGCCAATCCTTGATAGAGAAGTGATAGATTCAAGATGCCAGATATTACTTACACATTCAGGTATATCCAAAAATACAGGTTTCTTCTGCTTATGCTGCATATTTGTTATAAGTGCTTTGTTTTCTTACTTTTTCAATGTGTGTGTGTATATATGTGTATACAAAGAGAATAGAAGGAAGGCCAGAAAAAAATACAAACTGGAAAACTTTGAAAACTATACATTTAGTTTACTATATACTTTAAAAGAAGAGCATGATACACATAATACAATTTAGAACACTGGCATTGGTAGATTTCTATAAATTTTCTCTCTATGTGCTGAAGGATTATTGATCCAAAGGTTTAACATTTTGTATAAGTAGTTATATTATGTATGTACATGTATATGTATTTATCCTGTGCTTGCAACAAGAGTTTAAGTTCCATGATGTCAACAACAAG
The DNA here is from genome assembly GCF_902635505.1 of Sarcophilus harrisii. NCBI lineage: Eukaryota > Metazoa > Chordata > Mammalia > Dasyuromorphia > Dasyuridae > Sarcophilus > Sarcophilus harrisii. Next base: position 497,495,711 of record NC_045427.1, on the reverse strand, counting down.
AAAAGTATTGCTTTTGTGTCTTTCCTTGGAACATAGTAAAGCATTATGTACACAGTAGATGCTTAATTTTGTTGGCAGGAGGAAGGAGTTATTAAACTCTAGGAAATACTAGCTGTCTTGACATACTCTATGGGGATGGGACAGTGGAACTAGCCTTTTAGCTGTTGTATTTCTTTGGCAATGTGGTGTAGGGAAAAAAAACATTTTTCTAGGCAGAAGATATAAGTTCTGCTTATAATCCTTGTCACTAGCTCATCATATGACCTTGGACAAATATTTTATTTCTCTTGAGTCCAGACTTCTGATGTAAAAGAGGGAGCTAGAATAGGGAATCATCAAGATCCTTTATAGTTGTAACATTTTATAGAATACCTGGATAATAACCAGTGATAACAGATTACCTGATGAGGAGGAGATCAAAACCAGAGTATGAGCCTTCTTTGTACAAGAAGGGGGAATAGATATGTTTTAAGGTCTTTTCCAACTTTAAATTTTATCCTATGATTCTTGAAAAAGGTAGGAGACTCTATTTCAGTGAGCAAGCAGCTCAGGCAACTGAACTGTGGCAGGGTGGAAAGAGTGCTGACTTGGGAAGTTAGGGGACCTGATTACTTTCATCTCCTCCCTATCATATTTACTGTTTGACCTGGAACAAGAAATTTTACCTCTCTGGTTCTCAATTTACTCAAAGGTAAAAGAAGTAGTTGTACTAGACAGTCTCTCAGGCTCTTTTAATCCCTCAATCTGTGTTTTTAAAAGCAGAGATATTGAAATATAGAGTTCCAAGGTCCAGGTAGTGTCCAAGAATTCTATAGACACATAAACCCATGGTCTGAGGGATAATGGGGATAACCTAGGAGGGATGATAATTTATTTTTTTTGTTGTTGAGATGCTTAATAATGCTTGAGAAGTTGAATCAATTGTGACTCTGTACTTGCTATCTCTTGGTAAGTGATATTTATTTGACTTTCCAAAAATTGACATCAGGGGCAGACAGAGAAATAAAGTTGATATTGCATTAGCACTGCAACCATGATTCTTATTTATTGACTAGAAATAAAACCAGTACAACTCTTTTAATTTTAGTTTACTGCAGTGACTTAAACTTAAGGGGGGAAAATTTGTCCTTATGAAAACATTCAAACCCTATTTTCCTCAGACTATCTTAATTTTATTTTGGCATAAACCATAAATCTAAGTAGACATCAAATTTTTATCAAGATTTGTCTAAAGTATTTTCTTGAAAAATTTAAACATCAAAATGAAAATGGATAACAACTTCTAGTAGGTAGAAGTCATTACCGCTGTTTTGCCTATTAGCATATAAACACAACTTCTTTGTATTCCAGATGTTCAGGCATATGGGAATGCAAGATTCAATGAGTTGGAACCTCTTGATACAGTTATTCTTGTGACAAACAATCTGTGACAAAGCTCATTGATGATTTTTTTACCCTTGACAAAGGAGTTGCAATTGTAATTTACAGATGTGTCCACACCTGTATAATTTTTTTTCAATACTGCATTTACTACAGTATATGGAAATAATGAATTAAGAAATGTGTCACGCACTCTGTACCCTGCTTATACCTATCGATGAAAAAAGGATTTACAGCAGCAGTTCCCATTAACACTAGATGAGGAAATATATACAGACAATTTAAAACAACTTTTTCATTTCTATTAGTAAATAGTACTGAAGTAAAGGACTGAGCCTGAGTGAAGAAGTGTAGGAGTCACACCCACAAAAAAGTTTAGAATATTTAAAAAAGTAAGAGGAAAATAAAAAAATGTAGACAAGCAAGCCATACTGGTATTTAAAGTACTAAAGCTGATGGCATGCGTTTTAAATAGTGCTGCTCATAAACGTTAAATATAAAAAAGATGGACAACTGCCTAGAAAACAAGACACTAATAACTTAGAAGACAAAAGAGCTAGGTGATCAACATGATTAATCATGACATTAATTACAATCATTTGAAATTTACCTAATTCATCTCTGACTTCTATACAGAGATTGTACATAGAAACTGAAGATATACCATATATGATACTACTTATTTTCTACGTGGACATAGAAAGATAAGAGATTGGACAAAGTCAAAGGGATTAGGAAAATAGGGAAGAAAAATTAGTATTGTATTGCTATCTTCTGCCTAAAATTCTTGCCAGGCTCATGTATAAAAGACTAGAGAAAACTGGTAGAAGAAAGCAACCAGTGTTTATGCTGATGAGTCAATGAGTATGCTAAGTTATCAATCATCTTGCTTTTTCTGTTTCTACTGAATGCATAGTGTTATTTAAAATAAGTTGTTGGCATCTTTTGGGTGCTAAAAGAAAAAGAAAAAACATTGCAAAAATTAAGAATTTAATAGATTGATTTGTTTTAAAACAAAAACTATAGTGAAAGCTGTTTGTGAATTTAGATACACAATATTTTGAAAATAATAGACTTGTAACTCTGACCTGATTAAATTAGCAAAAACCTCCAGCTGAAATATAAAATGAAACAAAAACTCCCTGCTCAAAGTGTAATGTGAGAGCACATACAAACAAAATATATACAGATGTGGTGTGTGTATGTGTATGTGTATGTGTGTGTGTGTGTGTGTGTGTGTGTGTGTGAGAGAGAGAGAGAGAGAGAGAGAGAGAGAGAGAGAGAGAGAGAGAGGAGAGAGAGAGAGATAAATAGAGAGAGAGATAGAGAAAGAGAATATTAGCTCAATCAGATTATTACTTTGCATTTAAAACTTAACTTCTAATATATTATAATCAGGCAGAAGAGAAACACAACCAGAAGAGATTTCATTTGCCTGATATCATTCAGGGACTATTTACCCTAGTCAATTCTAAATTTAGAGGGTGGAAAATCCACTTCTCTCCCAGAGAAGTACAATCTATATCTGAGAGAGTAAAAATAGGAGGGGCAGAATTTCCAACAATCAAAGCTCCTTTCTTTCTTCAATTAGTCTTTTTTTCTATCCACTTCCTGGATAGAAAAGAGAAAGAGAGAGTGATGATGGCAAGAAGAGAGCCAACTCCTCTCTCACACTTGCCATCCATGAGGAGAAGGGAATACAGAGAAAAGGGAATACAGGGAAAGAATTGGAGGTTGCTAGCTTGTCCTGAAGGGACTTTAGGGAAGAGAGGGCAGAGAATATAATTACCTTTTCCATCAATCTAGTAGAGCATTGTTGTTTGAATATGTTGGAACTCCTGGAGAGACAGAACAAGATAGTTTCTAATCCTCTTTAAACAATTTCTTTGTACCATGCAAGAGGAATAATAGCGAGTTCTATGGTCAATAAAGGAATGTTTATCTCTTTCAGAAGAGGAAAACAATGAGATCTTTAGAAAATCCTGCTACCATCTTTGTTACACAGGTGCTTCAATTCTCTCTGCTGCTATTTATATGTAGTACTTAAGGTTATAATTATGATTTCAGTATGAGAAGCAGTTTGGCTTCAGAGTTAAGAAAACCTGCACTCAAGAATTGGCTCTGTGGTATACTGTCTATGTGATCACTGGTCGGTCATTTTTCAGTCATGTCCAACTCATTGTGATCCCATTTGGGGTTTACTTGGCAAAGATTGGAATAGTGTCCATTTCCTTTTCTTTCCAGCTCATTTTATAGATGAGTAAACTGAGCCTAACAGAGTTAAATGACTTGCTTAGGGTCTCACAGCTAGTAAGTGTCTGAAGTCGGATTTGAACTCATGGAGATGAGTCTTCCTGATTCCAGGCTCAGCACTCTTTATCTTTTGTATCATCTAGAGCTGCTTAGTCTCCAAAGACCCCAAGTAACATTTTAACACTCTAAGTTGCACTAGGGGCAATATAAGGAATTCTGTTCTTGGGAATTACACAGACTGACAAAGTTACAGTTCCATATGAAATTACAAAATAAAATAAAATCCTTCGTGAGCAAGATAGCAGTCCGCCAATGAGACAGGGTGCCAATTTCTATAGCCAGGCCCTTTTTTTCCCAGGGGAAATTTATCCAGGCCACCAGAATAGCTTTGGCAGTGAATGCTAAGACTTGGATAACAACCATTTGGGAAATCCTGGACTCTTAGTCAACTCCTTAACATTATTCAAAACTACCCTCACACTAAATGTTATCATTCCTTTGCCTCATTCCTAGAAAGGTGGGCTATGTCTTTATAGGAAAGAAAGAAGTGGAAAACTGCCAAATTCAACTGAGAAAAAATAAACAATATCTTCAGTCTGAATTATTCATAAATCATAGAATTTAGGGACACACACTAAATAAAGGATGTGTCACTCACTGACCTCGAACAACAAAGGAATATTCTTCCATTTCCCCTGTAATTTGAAATGGACTGTAATTCACACCAGCCCAGTTATAAACATAAAGATTTTTTTTTTTTTTTTACAGAAAAATACCCAGTAGAATTGATTTACAGTTTCCCACTTCTCCCAATTCTAAAAGCAATTTGCACACTGACATGTCTGGAGATATATATTTTAATAGATTTAATTTCCTTCTGTTGTCATTTTTTTTGGGATACTATAATGTATTTACTTAATATTTGTTTCTTTAGCATTATTTAGATCTTCAGGCCTGACTTAATGATTTAGAGTCGAATCACACAGGTAAAGTGGACAACAAGAAAAATGTCATTTCAACTCTTACCTCCTTTGATCCCTTGGAGTATAACACTTTTCAGGAAGCTTAATTTCTTTTCCTAGCACTGACTTTTCCTTGTGGCAGTTCTTTTCAAAATCAAGAAAAACAGTGTTGATAGACCTTTTTTCTTCATTTAAAAAATTGCAAAAAAAAAAAATTGCTCCATCATGGAACTCCTTGACTATAAATGTTTTCTCAAAACTTGAATAATAAAGACTATGTCATTTTCTTCCTCTTGTGGTTTTAATGAAATAGTATCTATGAGTCAAAGATGAAAGCTTTACTTTAAAATCCTATTGGCTGACTAATTGGTAGTTCATCATTTTAAAAGCTAGTATTTTCTGTCTGACCAATTTACCTGCTCATTCAGCACCCCCAGTCCCAGGCTTCACTACCTTTCCTCTCAGATGAACTATCAAAGAAATGTTTCACTGATAAATATGAAAAGGACCCAAAGAAGGCCCCCAGCAGGTTCATAGATCCTATATGGAAGTATGTAGAGAGACAGATGTGGACAATTATGTGAGTTAAAAAAGCTGTGACTTTATAGTGATCTGTAGCAATGCAAATAGTACTCACATTAATTGTAAATGCACTGAAATTGGGAGATACTCCTCTCAGAAAAATTCCGGACTTGGAAAATACTATTATAGTCTGGCTAGGATTTAGAGTTGCTGCTATTCCACAAAAGTCCAAGCTGTCAGAAAACAGGCTCTCCTACCTTATCCAGCTCTATTATGAATCATTTTATCTTATCTTTAAAGTAGTATTAGGAAAATACAGAATTAATAAAATTTTAGTTGTTCAAAAAGATTTACCCAGTATGTTGTTGTAATTAAAAAACAAAACAAAACACAATATTTAACACCATAAAAAAGAACACTTAGCAATAAACTAGAAAAAGTTATTTTTTCTTAGCATAAAACCATATTGTGCCCAAGTCGGAAAGATTGTGTGCAATTTTAGTCATCCATCTTAAAGAAAGATGGAACTAGGAGCATCAAAGGAGCAACTGAAGTGGTTAAGGACAGAGAAAACTGTAATATGAGGATAGACTTAAAAACTTAGGACTCTTTGGTCTATTAAGACAAAGGTCTGGAAGTATCTAATCAAAACCTATGGAATCCAGAACTGGATAAGGTGAATATGAAGTGGATTCGTTGTATAAGAAAAGGTAATTTGGGGTCTTTCTGAAATCACTATATATATTCCCAGGATATAATAACAAATCATGATTTTTAACATAGGTGTTAATGTGTTAACAAGCTACAAACACCTCTCTAATTTAATTAGAAGGGAGAGATCATCATTGGATAGAGCAATAAAAAATAACTTAAAAGATATGAGAATGACAATTCAATTCAGGTCAGCAGTGGAGGCAAAACCTGACCCCAAGAAAGAATTGCTAAGGGAAGGGGAATAGGAAATTTTTCTTACTCTTAATCCTTAACTCAGACCATGAAGCATATTATTATTATTACTACTATTATTTTTGTTGAGGCAACTGGGGTTAAGTGACTTGCCGAGGGTCACACAGACAGAAAGTGTTACGTGTCTGAGGCCAGATTTGAACTCAGGTGCTCCTGACTTGGAGCATCTGATTTCAGGGCTGGTGCTCTATCCACTGCATCACCTAGTTGCCCCATGAGACATATTATCAAGCAATGCAGTGCCAACCAGTAGAGGATATCCCTATGTATCAGTTTGGAAATTGAGGCAGTGTAGTAAAGATATAACAGGGTGTTAACATTTTCTTAACACATTAATACTTCATCATCTCTGGTTATATCCTATGACTACATTATTTGGACATTGGAAGGGAACCAAATCACTTCTCCTTTATACTAGAATTACAGAATCTTCTGAGGTTTAAAGGGGTGAGTTTAGAATGAAAAGTCAGAAATGAGAATTACTTTCAAGAGTCAAGATGGCAGAATAAGCAGTAAATCACCTCGACTTTCCTATATACATCTCCAAGCATCCATAAAATAGTGCCCTCAAACAAATCCTGGATTAGCAGATCCAGCAAAAAGATAGGATTTAATAATCTTTGAGTCCAAGAAACTTGGAATATTGGCAGGAAGGCTTGAGTTATTCAAATAATACGGGAGTGCAATCCAGGACAGAAAGCATTCCAGAAAGCCAGCAGCAAGCCCATCCCTCTAAGCAAAGCAGTAGTAGATTCTGAACCCCTGTGCAGTGGAAAAGGCAAACACCACCAGCAGGATCTCCCACATGCCCCAGCATGGATAGGGGAACAAGCAAATTCTGGCCCTGAGAACTGCTGCTAACTTCAGTGTAGTTCTGGCAAAAAGCAACAAACTTCCACCTACTTCAGTGTAGCTTTACAGAAATGCAGAAATACCCCACTGGCCTCAGTACATGTTAGTCACTACTGCTAAGACACAGATTCAGCATTAGGTAAGCAGCAAGATATCGATGGCCTCCAGCAATACTTGTCAGGCCCCTTGCACCCTTTCTCCTAAGCACCAGACAAAAGGGTTGCCAGGATAACAGTGTAGCAGCAGGTAAACAATCAGTACCTATAATCCCTGATACAAGGATCCTGAAACAGTGTCATTTCATCCTTGGGGCAGAGCTCAAATTCATAACATAGGAAAAAAACCCAAAAAAGATGAGCAAAAACCAATAACAAAAAACAATTCTGACCATAGGAAGTTATGGTGACAGGAAAGAGCAAAACATAAAATCAGAAGAGGATAAAATTGTCAAAACACCTATGGGCAAAACCCCAAAGAAAAATGGGAAGTGGTCTCAAATGAGAAAAAACTTATAGAAGTGCTCAAAAAGAAAATTAAAAATCATATAAGAGAGGAGAAGAGAAATCAGGAAGAGAAATGAGAAAGATGCAAGAGAATTGTGGGAAAAAAGAGTCAATAACTTGGAAAAAGAAAACAATTGTTTAAAAAGTAGAACTGGCCAAAAAAGTATAGAAAGTAGAAAAGTGAATTAAAGAAAACAATAATTTAAAAGTTAGAATTGGGGTAGTGGAAGCTAATGATTCTATGAGACATTAAGAATTAATTAAACAAATTCAAAAGAATAAAAAAAAATAGAAGAAAATGTAAAATACCTCATGGGAAAAATAATACACCTGGAAAATAGATCCAGGAGAGAAAATATCTGAACTATTTTACTAATGGAAAGACATAATCAAAAGGACAACTTGGAAAGCATCTTTCAAGATATTATCTTTTTCTTTTTAGTAAAACCTTTTAAAAGTGACTTTTATAATAGCTTTTTATTTTCAAAATAGATGAAAAGGTAATTTTCAACATTCACCCTTGCAAAAACTTGTGTTACAAATTTTTCTTTCTCCTTTTCCTCACTGCCTTCCCCTAGGAAGCAAGTAATTCAATATAGTTTAAATACGTGCAATTCTTCTAGAAATATTTCCACATTTATTGTGTTGCACAAGAAAAATCAGATCAAAAAGGACAAAAAATGAGAAAGAAAAAACAATAAGCAAACAACAATAAAAAAGTGAGAATACTATGTTATGATCCACATAGTCATCCTCATAGTTAATCCTCATAGTCCTCTTCCTGGTTGCAGATGGCTCTGCATCATAAGTCTATTAAAACTGGCCTGAATCACCTCATTGTCTTTCAAGAATTATCAAGGGAAACTGCTTAAATATCCTGGAACTAGAAGGAGAAGCAGGCATCGAAAGAACCCTCCAATTACCTCAGGAAAGAAAGCCTAAAATAAAACTGCAAGGAACATTGGAGTCAAATTCCAGACTATCAGGTTAAGAAAAATAATGCATGTGGCCAGAAAGAAACAATTCAAATATCGGGGAGCCATAATCAGGATTACAAAGAACTTGGCAGCTGCAACATTAAAAGATAAGAGGTCATAAAATATGATATTCTGCAAAGGAGCTAGGATTACAACCAAGAATCACTTACTGTACAAAATCAAGCAGAGTACATCAAAGGAAAATAATGATCATTCAATAAAATAGATGGATTTTAAACTTTCATAAAGAGAAACTTGGAATAAAACCCAAAATTTGACTTCAATTTCAAGAGAATTATAAACAGGTAAAAAAGGGCAAGAAAACATTAGGGATTCAATAGAGTAAAACTATTTACCTCCCTGCATGGGAAGATGATAGTTGTAATTCTTTAAAAAAAATGAATAAAGAGTATAAGATGAACTTGAGGGAATAGAAACAATTAATGTATAAGAAAGAGTAAGGTGGATATAGAAGGAAGGGAAAGATAGAATGGTATGAATTATTTCACATGAAAAGGTACAAAAGACCTGTTATACTGGAGTCAAAGATGGGAAAATGGGTGATCAATATTGGCTCAGAGAGGGAGTAATATATATAATCAGTTGAATATAAAAATCTGTTTTACCATATAGAGAAGTATGGGAGAAAGATATTAAATAAAGGGAGAAACAGTTGACAGATGTTAAGGGGGGGAGGCAGATTGAAGGAAGTGATAGAAGCCCAAGGAAAAGGGTGAAAGGAGAAAGGACAAATGGGAAGAAACATAGGCTTGTAGGAAATACAAAGTTAGTAATCATAATTGTAATGTGAATAGGATGAACTCTCCCATAAAATGGAAGCAGATAGCAGAATGGATCAAAGGACAGAATTCTACAATGTGTTGTTTACAAGAAACACACTTGAAGCAGAGAGACACATACAAAGGAAAGGTGAAGTGCTGGACAAAATCTATTATGCTTCAGCTGAAATAAAGAATGTAGGTAGTGAAATCAAAAATAGGTCTAATTAAAAGACATAAGCAAGGAAACGACATCTTGCTAAGAAGTACTATAGATAATGAAGCAATATCAATACTAAACATAAATGCACCAATTACCATAGCATTCAGATTCTTAAAGGAGAAGTTAAGTGAGTTAGAAGAAGAAATAGACAATAAAAAGTATCCTAGTGGGAGATCCCAATTGTCCCTTTTCAGAACTCAATAAATCCAAACAAAAAATAAACAAAAAAAAGATAATTAGAATATTACAAGAGTTATATATAACAGACCTTTGGAGAAAACTGAATGTGAACAGAAAGGAATATACCTTTTTCTCAGCAGCACATGGAACCTATACAAAAATTGTCTATAAGATATAAAAATCTCAAAATCAAATGTAGAAAGACAAAAATATTAAGTGTATTCTTTTCAGGTTTATGATGCAATAAAATTATAGTCAGCAAAGAGCAGTAGAAATATAGATTTAAAAAGAGTTGAAAATCAAGTAATCTAATCCTAAAAAATAAATGGGTGAAAGAAAAAAAATCAATTTTATTAAAGATAATGACAACAATGACAGTATTTAGGGAAAATGTATTTCCTGAAATTCTTATATCAACCAGATGGGAAAAGAACAGATCAATGAATGAGCATACAATTAAAAAAAGTAGAAAAAGAATAAATTAATAAAATCCTAATCCAACACCAAATTGGAGAGATCAATAAAATTAAAACTAAAAAAAAAAAACTATTGAATTAATAAATAAAACTAAGAGTTGGTTTTATGAAAAAACCAACAAAATACATAAACCTTTAGTTAATTTGATTAGAAAAAGGAAAGAGGAAAATGAAATTGTTAGTTTCAAAAATAAAAAGGGAGAACTATCCACCAATGAAGATGAAACTAGAGCAATTGTCAGGAGTTACTTTGCCCAACTTTATGCCAATAAATTTGACAACCTAAGTGAAATGGAGGAATACCTATAATAATGTAGATTGCCCAGAATAACAGAAGAGGAAAAAAAAATTACTTAAATAGTCCCATTTTAGAAAAAGAAATAGAACAAGCTAATAATCAACTCCCTAAGAAAAAATCCCCAGCATCAAATGAATTTACATGTGAATTCTACCAAACATTTAAAGAACAATTAACTCCAATAGCATAGAAACTATTTGAAAAAATAGGGAATGAAGGACACCTTCCAAACTCCTTTTATGATACAGGGATAGTACTGATACCTAAACTATGTAGGACAAAAACAGAGAAAGAAAATTATAGACCAATATCCCTAATCAATATTAATGCAAAAATCTTAAACCAAATATTAGCAGAGATTATAGATAATCATCTCCAAGATAATACACCATGACCAAGTAGGATTTATGCCAGTAATGCAGGGCTGGTTCAATATTAGGAAAACTATTAACATAATTGACTATATCGATAACCAAATTAACAAAAACCATATGATCATCTTAATAGATGAAGAAAAAACGTTTGATAAAATCCAACACCCATTCCTATTAAAAACACTAGAGAGTATAGGAATAAATGGACTTTTCATTAAAATAGTCCATAGCATTTATTTATTTTTTTTTTCTTATAATAACTTTTTATTGACAGAACCCATGCCAGGATAATTTTTTACAACATTATCCCTTGCACTCACTTCTATTCCGATTTTTCCCCTCTTTCCTTTCACTTCTTCCCCTAGATGGCAAGCAGTCCTATATATGTTGAATATGTTGCAGTATGTCCTAGATACAATATATGTATGCAGAACCAAATAGTTCTCTTGTTGCACAGGGAGAATTGGATTCAGAAGGTAAAAATAACCTGGGAAGAAAAACAAAAATGCAAACAGTTTACATTCATTTCCCAGTGTTCTTTCTTTGGGTGTAGCGGCTTCTGTCCATCCTTGATCAATTGAAACTGAGTTAGGTCTCTTTGTCAAAGAAATCCACTTCCATCAGAATACATCTTCATACAGTATCGTTGTTGAAGTATATAATGATCTCCTGGTTCTCCTCATTTCACTTAGCATCAGTTCATGTAAGTCTCTCCAAGCCTCTCTGTATTCATCCTGCTGGTCATTTCTTACAGAACAATAATATTCCATAACATTCGTATACCACAATTTACCCAACCATTCTCCAATTGAAGGGCATCCATTCATTTTTCCAGTTTCTAGCTACTACAAACAGGGCTGCCACAAACATTTTGGCACATACAGGTCCCTTTCCCTTCTTTAGTATCTCCTTGGGGCATAAGCCCAGTAGTAGCACTGCTGGATCAAAGGGTATGCACAGTTTGATAACTTTTTGGGCATAATTCCAGATTACTCTCCAGAATGGTTGGATTCGTTCACAACTCCACCAACAACAGTAGCGTCTATTTAAAACCATTAGCAAACATCATATGTAATGGGGATAAACTAGAACAATTCCCAATAAGATCTGGGATAAAACAAGGTTGCCCACTATCACCACTGCTATTCAATATTGTATTAGAAATGCTAGTCTTAGCCATAAGAGAAGAAAAAGAGATGAAAGGAATTAGGATAAGTAATGAAGAAACCAAATGATCACTCTTTGATATGATAGTATACTTAAACAACCTCAGAAAATCAACTAAAAATCTATTAGAAATAATCCACAACTTCAGAAAAGTTGCAGGATACAAATTAAATCCATATAAATCATCAACATTCTTATACATCGTTAACAAAATCCAACAGCAAGAGATACAAAAAGAAATTCCATTTAAAATAACTGTTGATAATATAAAGTATTTGGGAATTTATCTGCCAAGGGAAAGTCAGGAACTATATAAGCAAAACTACAAAACACTTTTCACACAAATAAAGTCAGATCTAAGCAATTGTAAAAATATCAAGTGCTCTTGGATAGGTTGAGCAAATATGATAAAGATGGCAATACTCCCTAAACTAATATATTTATTTAGTGCTATAACACTCAAACTCCTCAAAAATTATTTTACTGAACTAGAAAAAAATGACAACGAAATTCATCTGGAAGAACAAAAGGTCAAGATTTTCAAAGGAATTAATGAAAAGAAAAGCAAATGAAGGTAGCCTAGCTGTAACAGATCTAAAACTATATTATAAAGCAGTGGTCATCAAAACCATTTGGTAGTGGCTAAGAAATAGAGAAGTTGTTCAGTGGAACAGGTTAGGCTCACAGAACAAAATAGCCAATGACTATAACAATCTAATATTCAACAAACCAAAAAGCCCCACTTTTTGGGACAAGAACTCACTATTTGACAAAAACTGCTGGGAAAATTGGAAACTAGTATGGCAGAAAGTAGGCGTAGACCCACACCTAACACTGTATACCAAGAGAAGGTCAAAATGGGTTCATGGTCTAGACATAAAGAATGAGATTATAAACAAATTAGAAGAACATAGGATAGTTTACCTCTCAGATTTGTGGAGGAGAAAGGAATTTGTGACCAAAGAAGAACTAGAAATCATTATTGATCATAAAATAGATAATTTTGATTACATTAAGTTAAAAAGTTTTTATACAAACAAAACTTAAGCAGACAAGATTAGAAGGGAAGCAATAAACTGGGAAAACATTTTTATATCCAAAGAATCTGATAAAGGCCTCCTTTCTAAAATATATAGAGGATTGATTCAAATTTATAATAGTTCAAGCCATTCTCCTATTGATAAATGGTCAAAGGATATGAATAGACAATTTTCAGATGAAGAAATTGAAACTATTTGTAGCCACATTTACTATTGATCAGAGAAATGCAAATCAAGAAAACTCTGAGATATCACTATACACTTGTCAGATTGGCTAAGATGACAGGAAAAGATAATGATGTATGTTGGAGGGGATGTGGGAAAACTGGGACACTGATGCATTGTTGGTGGAGTTGTGAATGGATCCAACCATTTTGGAGAGCAATTTGGAACTATACTCAAAAAGTTATCACACTGTGCATACCCTTTGATCCAGCAGGGTTACTATTGGGCTTATAATCCAAAGAGATATTCTAGAAAGGAAAGGGACCTATATGTGCAAAAATCTTTGTGGCAGCCCTTTTTGTGGCGGCAAGAAACTGGAAACTGAGTGGAGGCCCATCAGTTGGAGAATGGATGAATAACTTATGGTATATGAATATTATGGAATACTATTGTTCTGTAAGAAACGACCAGCAGAATGTTATCAGAAAGGCCTGGAGAGACTTACATGAATTGATGCTGAGTGAAATGCACAGGACCAGGAGATCATTATACACTTCATCAACAAGACTATATGATAATTAATTCTGACAGATGTGGCTCTCTTTAACAATGAGGTGATTCATACCAGTTCCACTTGTGCAAAGATGAAGAGAACCATCTACACCCAGAGAGAGAACCATGGGAATAGAGGGTGGAACACAACATAGCATTCTCAATCTCTCTCTTATTTTTTGCTTGCATTTTTTTTCTTTTTTTCTGAGTTTTTTTTTCTTCCTTCTTGATCTGATTTTTCTTGTGCAACCAGATGGCTGTGTGAATATTTATAGGCATATTGGATCTGGCATGTATTTTGGCATATTTGGCATGTATTGGACTGCCTGCTGGGTGGGGAAGGGCATAGGGGGGGATGCAGGGGTCAATGCTGGAAAAATTACCCATGTATATTCTTTGTGAATAAAAAGCTTTAATAAAAATATTTTTTTCAATTTTTTCCTCTTTCAATCTGTTTCTTCTTTTACAGCTGTGACTAATATGGAAATATGTTTTTCATGATAATATATACACTCTATATCAAATTGTCTACCATTTTCAAAAAAATGGAATTGGAAAGAAAAGAAAGAAAATTTGGAACTCAAAATCTTGTGAAATTAATGCTAAAAAATTTCTTGACATAATTGTGGAAAATATTTAACATACTAGAATATTATACTAAGTACTAAAGTATTTACTAGTATACTAAATTTAGTAGAAAAATATTAAAAATAAAGAGAAAAAAGTCAGAAATGAGAATGCAGATAAAGAAATTCTATGTAAAATGAGAAATGGAATTGTGGAAATAATACTAAAAATGGTGCAGATTGAAAAGTAATAATTGTCTTAACAGTCATTATGTCATGTTTTTTTTTTAAATTTACATAATGTTTCATGCAGCTAGGTGGTACAGTGGATAGAGCACTGGGTCTAGAATCAGAAAGACATGAGTTCTAATCCAGCCTCAGACACTTACTAACTGTAATTCTGGACAAGTCATTTAATTCTGTTTCAGCTTCCTCAACTCTAAGATAAGAATGATTTTAACACTTACCTCCTAAGAATGTTTTTTATTATTATTGTTATTTAAGTGTTTTAGTATTGTTTGATATTTCAATACTGTTTAATCCTCTTGGGATTTTTTTTGACAATAACACTGGAATGGTTTGCTCTGTTCTTCTCCAGATCATTTTATAAATGAGGAAATGGAGGCAAACATGGTTAAATGACCCTATCAGGGTCCCAGAGCTAGTTAGTGTCCAAAACCATGAACTTTTCCTTACTCCAGGTCTGCAACATAGTCGACATTATAATAATTCTTGCTATTATTTGCATTATTATGATCCTCACAACCATTCCAGTCATAGAGGTTTTGTACATATGACTATATGACTACTATTAGCCAATTTCTATGTTATTTCCTTTACAGAACTTGCTATAAAATACCTTTTTTATATCCTGCTGTGCCTTGCTCTCAAAAGTATCAATTTGTGAGGAAAACAATGTTGAAAAGAAGCAGTGCTCTATAATAGAAATTATATTACTTCCCTAAACATTCAATCCAACCATACCACCTGTCCTCCCCATGATCATTTTCCTTCCCAAAGGCCATGCCATTTCATCTATGGGGCCATAGACTCCTATCCCAATTACAGAGAGAATAAAAGACTTAAACATTATAAACTAAACCCTAGAGTCCCCAGCAGGTGAGTGTATTTTGTGGGGCAGAATAATGGAGTGAGTGAGTGTATATACTGGGAGTAAGAAGAGGAGGTCTTAGGAAAATGAACAATGTATTCCTAACATGTCCATGGGTAAAAAATGAAGGCATAATGATTCTTCTCATGTCAAAGCAAAAAAGGGTATGGGTTTTAAGAGCATGAGCAAGCTGGAAGAAGAGAGATGGATTTTGAGAGACTATGGATTGGTTTGCAGAATGAAGAAGCTTTTTCCAGCAGGGAAGAACATGCTATAGGGAAATCTGTGGTTATAATTAGAATATATAATATGTGGCTATAATGAGAATATATAAATAAGAATCATTACAAATCTGAATGGGTTTAACCTGGAGAGAGCTGTTACATGGGAGGATTAGCTTCAATGAGAATGTTTTGAACATAGAAGAAAGAATGTATATGCTCTGACCTGGATAAGCCATCTGTGAGAAGCCATAGTTGAGGAGAGATTCTTATTCCAATTCCAGTTTTGGATAGCTCGGTTAGATTGTTTAATTGCTGTTAAATGCGTTATTTAATGCCACATAGCTAATTAGTGATATGGTTGAGATTTGAATATAGTCCTTGTGACTCCATCTAATCATTTTTTTTTACTATATCACATTTTTAATAAAGAAAAATGAATAACAGTAATTCATATTTATAGTTTTTTAATCACACAAAAACTTTTCCCACAAGACCTTAATGTTAGTGTTGAAAGTCACGTAAGTAAACATTTATTAATCACTTGCTCTGTGACAGACCTTGTGCTAAGGGCTAGAGATAACAAACAAAACAGATTTAAAAGTGCCTATTCTCAGAAAGCTCATAGCGTAATGCAGAAGACAATCTAAAAGCAATGGTATATGATCAAGATATAAGATAGATTAAAGATCATCCCAAAGGGAAGACATCAACATTATGGGAGATCAGGAAAGTAGGATTTTGGTTGAGATTTGAAGGAAACCAGTTAGTGGATATAAGAAATTGCAGACAAGAGAGATAATCAGTGAAAATGTCAGGAACTGAGTGATGGCATGGCCTGTGGGAAGAACAGAAAGGAGACCAGAGTCACTGAGGAGGCAGGAGTAAGGTGTTATGATGATAGGAAAGCTCCAGTTTATAAAGCACTTTCCATTCAAAAAAATTTTTAAAAAGTGTTCAAAACAGAAGATTTTATATTTACCTGTGGAGTCAATGAGGAACCACTGGAATTTATTGTATTGTATTGAAATTATTTATATGTATTGAAAGGACTATTACTCCAGTTTTATAAATGAAAAAAAAAGGCTTAGAAACGCTCAGTGACAAAAATCAGAATTTGAACATGGCTTTCCTAATTACAAATCCCATTTCTTTTTAGCAATGCTGTGCTGACATTGAATTAATTTATAAGTGGGGGTTTGCTGGAGGGTCTCAAAAGCAACAAGCGAATCATAAATAAAATAGCTTTCCCCACTTCCATACACAAAAGGATGATGAGGCTCTGGACTTCCTTCTCTCCTTCTCCCTCCATACACACCAAAGGAGCTAACTGCTTCCCGCAGCACTTGGACATTAGTTTAGCCAATCAGGATTTTGCATTTCCAGTCAATGGGAGCAAGGGTTGGAGAGGGACAAACAGAAAGTATAAGGTAGTGATTTGCTTCTCTTGTCTCTTAAATCCTTGATCTCCTTCTCAGATATGGCTATTTATTTCTGTAAACCATACCTTTAAATTTATATATCAAAAGGAATGAGCACACTGTTGGGTACGTGATAGTTCACTCTAATAAAACTAAATTAAGTATTTATTTCAAAATAACAAATTTTTCAAAGTAACTCAAATTAGGTTCTTCACAGAATCTAGAATTCTTAGGAGTCTTAACAAGGATTAGAAAATGAATGTGAAATGGAGGGAATGTCAATGTTATAAAATAAATTTCAATTGAAATATAACAGCATTTCTAACTTCATACTTGGTCATCACAACAGTAATATAATAGAAAAATTATTTAAAACTAGTCACATTTAGAATTCTTTATGTAATGGGCTTCATTTAATACTGCATTATTTGTTTTTAATTGAAGATTTGATATAAAAGGAGAGCATACTGGTAAGGTTAAGACTGCTTTATCTTCCAATTGGGCTTTCTCAAAGGGTTATATTTTATTTTTTTGCTCCAATTAGTTTTTTGCAACTTTGGGGTGCTTTGGAATTTAAGAGGGGTTGGCTCTGTTTATTTTCTATTTTCCTCTCAATCTGCCCATACAAAGAAGGATCTCTTTTTCTCTCTTCTCTTTCTTCTCTTTTATTTCCCTCTCTCACTTTCCCTGTCCCTTTCTTCTTATTCCTTCTCCCCCATTTCTTCCTCCGTGTTTCTCCTTCTGTCTTCCCTCTCCTTATTTCATGGCTTTCACTCCTTCCCCTCCTCCCCTCTGTCTCAAACCTGTTCTTTGTTTTCCTGTCCTCTCCTTTACCTCCCTATGCTTCCCCTTTCCTCCCTCCTCCGTGGTTAATCTTGCTCTGTCTATGCAGAAGCTTTAGGTAGACTGAGGGAATGGCAATTGACCCACTGAGATAAAGGTTGGATCAATTTTTCATCATTGCCTTTGAGGATGCTTTTCTTTGCCCTTAGTTTATCCCTTCCGTGTTTATTTTTAATTTTTGTTTCCATGGATTGAAAGTCAAAAGCCAACAAAATCTTCTGTGGAGCCTGTTTAATTGATTGGCAGACTCACCAAATATCTATTTGGGTGATTGGATCAGGCAGAGTACCCAGGAAACCAGACTATTCCTTTATCCTTTGACCAGACTTCTCCCCCAATCCCTACTTCTAAAACACACACACACACACACACACACACACACACACACACACACACAGAGATTTATCATTACACACTGCATTATCAAATATGTACCTTTGAATTGTTGGTTGTATTTTAAAATAATAATTTAAAAACAATGACTTTTAGAAAGTGTTAGTATATGAAAAGAAAGTTGCTAGTAACATTTATGGAGCCTCAAACATTGTTGACTACATTTTTCAGTTGAGTTATTTCATATTTTTGAGAAAGTGAGAAAACTCTAATCATCTAGTTGCTGAAGTCTGCATTTCACATTGAATGCTAATATCATTAGGACACCAAAATGTTGCATAATAAACTTACATAATAGTATTTTCATATCTTTTTCTTTCTTTCTTTCTTTCTTTTTCTTTTCTTTTTTTTTTTAAACAATAGGCTGATGTCTCCTTTCTGCCACCAGCATATCTGCAAAGAACCTGTTTAAACATAAGGGAATGGGAGACATTTGTATGTTTGTTAGAGTGATACCATTCACATTTCCATGGTGATATACACGGTCTTTTTCTTTGTTTCCTAGGAATAATATGTGCAGGATCTCTGCCACTTACTGCAAATGCCGTGACTTCCAGCTTTAATTGCCAAAGTCTCACACTGTCATTCCCCATTTCCTCCCTTCTGCTGTTAATTCTTTTTTTCTCCCCCAATCTTTACTTTTCAACCTTTCTTCAGTAACTGGCAGTTTTACAACATTCAGTCTCCAGCTGACTGAGCAGGCAGCCAGGCCTTCTCTAAGGTCACTGTCATGACAATCACTGCCCTCTTTTGAGAGACCAGCTGTTAGATCTTAGTAAAAAAAAAAAAAAGTCAAATCTTCTATAAACCAAAGGAAAGAAGTTTCCATACAACATCTCATGGGGAAGACTTTCAGTCTGTTATTTTTTTTAACGCTGCTGATTCAAGGTACAGTGGGACCCCTTTATAACAATAGTGTTAGAAGATTGATGTTAGCTTGTGTTACCAATGAACTCTGTTATATTGGACTTTCACTACTTATGTTTGAGGGAATAAAGAATTGTAACTCATTTCCTTGACTCAAAATTGAAGTTTGGAAATGTTACTGAGTGTTTTCAGTAATAAGAATGAAGAAATATCTTTCTATTCTTTTGTTTATAAGGGAGAATGAAGTGTCCCTTAAAATAAATGGAGAAGTAAAGTGAAGTGAACAGAACCAAGAGAATACTGTACACAATAACAGCAATATTGTAATGAAGACCCAACATGAGGGTCTCAGCTATTTTGATCAAATGAATGATCTAAGACAATTCTAAACAACTCATGGTGGAAAATGCTATTCATCTCCAGAGAGAGAACTGATGAAATCTGAAGATGGAAGCATACTTTCTTTCCCCCCTCAGGCAATTGGGGTTAAGTGACTTGCTCAGGGTCACACAGCTAGGAAGTGTTAAGTATCTGAGGTCAAATTTGAACTCAGGTCCTCCTGACTTCAGGGCTGGTGCTCTATCCACTATACTACCTAGCTGCCCCCTGGAAGCATATTTTTAAAATTTAATTTAATTTAATTTTTCTTGTTTTGTATATGTGTGTTTTCTTTTGCAATATGGCTAACATGGAAATATATTTTGTATTATGCCACATGTATATTTGATATATTGCTAGTCTTCTCAAGGGAGAGCAGAAGGAAGGAGGAAGAGAATTTGAAACTCAAAATTTTAGAAAACTAGTGTTAATTTTTTACAAGTAATTGGAAAATATTTAACAAAATAAATAAAATATATTTTAAAAAACTATATCAAGACAACAAAAAAGGAGAAATGCTTCTCAAGGCATATAAAGAAGAAAAAGAAACTGAAGAGATGGGAATATGTATCTGTGCTAGGAAATAAGAGAATAGAAAAATGAGATGCAAAAATAAAAGGGAAGTTGTAGTGAACTCAACCATTTTAAAACTTCTAGGTAAGATATAACTTGATCCATACTATTATTGAACTTAGGTTTAATTCTGACTTTGAATCCTATATAGACTAGAATGATTCAGAGATACTGATTATTACTTCATCAAGCAATGGAATGCTTACTCTGAGTCAGACATTGAGCTAAGATACAGACCTTGTTTTCAAGGAACTGATTTGCTAACTGGAATGAAGACACAAACATATGCAAGCATGTCCGTAATGTTTATGATATGAAATGAAGTCAGGAGAAAGTTGTTTCCACCCTACTTTATATACTTTTTAGATACAGACAAATTAGCTAATGTCATTAAGCCTCAGTTTTCTCATCTGTAAAATGAGGATATAATTACTTCTAATACGTTAAAGGATTCTTTTTTTTGTATATTTCTTTTTTTTTTTTCACTTAATAGTATCTTATTTTTCCCCCGGTATGTATATGTAAAGATAATTTTCAACATTCATTTTTCACCTTTTGAGTTTCATTTTTCTATCCCTTCTTCCCTCCTTTCTCTCCTCTCCAAGAGAGCAAGAAATTTAACACATGCTTTACATATCTAATCTTAAACATATTTCCATATTAGTCATATTGCAAAACAAGAATCAGAACAAAAGGGAAAAACCATGAGAAAGAGAAATAAAAAAAATTTAAAAAATAAAATAGTATTTTTTCCAATTTTTTCTCTGAATATATTTTTCCCAATTTTTAATTTTAAATTGCAGAGAAAAATTTTTTAAAATACCTTTTTATTTACAAGTTATATTCATGGGTAATTTCACAGCATTGACAATTGCCAAATCTTTTGTTCCAATTTTTCCTCTCCTTCTCCCCACCCCCTCCCCTAGAAGGGCAGGATGACCGATACATGTCAAATATGTTAAAGTATAAATAAAATGCAAAATAAGTATATATGTCCAAACCATTATTTTGCTGTACAAAAAGACTCAGACTCTGAAATATTGTACAATTAGCCTGTGAAGGAAATAAAAAATCAGGTGGGCAAAATATAGAACAATTCAATTAATGGTTCACTCTCCCAGGTTCTTTCGCTGGGTTAGTTTTTTCATTACTGCCCCATTGGATTGATTTGGTTCATCTTTGTTGAAGATGGCCAAGTCTATCAAATTGATCAATATAGTATTGTTGTTGAATATAATGATTTCTATCCTCTTATTTTTCAATCAGTTTTAAGTCTCTCTAGGCCTTTCTGAAATCATTCTGCTGGTTATTTCTTTTTTCTTTTTTTTTAATTTAATAGCCTTTTATTTACAGGATTTATACATGGGTAACTTTACAGTTAACAATTGCCAAACCTCTTTTCCAATTTTTCACCTCTACCCCCCCTCCCTAGATGGCAGGATGCCAGTAGATGTTAAATATATTAAAATATAACTTAGATACACAATAAGTATACATGCCAAAACATTATTTTGCTGTACAAAAAAATCAGACTCTAATTATTGTACAATTACTTTGGAAGGAAATCAAAATGTTTTGCATAAATTAGGGATTAGGAATTTAATTAATGGTTTTATCATCTCCAGAGTTTTTTTTCAATGCTACTCAGTTCCCTCCATTAGAAATGTTTGGTTGATTTTGCTGGGATGGCCTGATCCATCAGAACTGGTCATCATCTAATTGTTGGAAGTATTAGATCTCCTTCCTGCTCATTTCACTCAGCATCAGTTATTAAGTCTCTCCAGGCCTTTCGGGAAATCATCCTGTTGGTTTTCTTACAGAACAGTAATATTCCATAATTTTAAAACCACAATTTATTCCAGCCATTCTCAACGTGGACATCCATTCAGTTTGTTCTAGCCACTACAAAAGGGCTGCCACAAACATTCGTGCACAACAAATTTTCCCTTCTTTATAATCTCTTTGGGATATAATCCAGTAATCCTCTGGATCAAAGGGTATACGTTTGTCTTTTGAGCTAGTTCCAAACTACTCCAAAATGGTTGGACCCAAACTCCACCAACAATGCATCAATGCCCAGTTTTCCCCTCCCCTCAACAATCATTATTTTTCTTCATCTTAGCCAATCTGACAGGTGTGTGGTGGTATCTTAGGTTGTCTTAATTTGCATTTCTCTGATTAATAATGACTTGGAGCATCTTTTCTATGACTAGAAATAGTTTCAATTTCTTCATCTAAATTGTCTGTTCATTCCTTTGACCATTTTCAATTGGAGTAAGCGATTTTTTTATAAATTGATTAATTCTTCCCTATATTTTTGGAAATGAGGCCTTTATCAGAACCTGACTGTAAAAATATTTTCCCAGTTTATTTCTTCCCTTCTAATCTTGTCTGCATTAGTTTTTTTATTTGTACAAAAACTTTTCATTTGGTATAATCGAAATTTTTCTATTTTGTGTCATAATGATCTCTAGTTCTCTTTGGTCATAAAAGACCTTCCCCTTCCACAGGTCGGAGGTAAAACTATCCTATGTTCCTCTAATTTTTAATAATTTCATTCTTTATCCTAGGTCATGAACCCATTTGACCTTATCTTGGGTTACGGCGTTAAGTATGGATCAATGCCTAGTTTCTGTATTGTTTCCAATTTTCCAATTTTTATCAAACGTAAATTCTTATCCCAAAAGCGGGATCTTTGGGTTTATCAAAGACTAGGTTGCTATATTTTTTGCTTTTTGTCCCTGAACCTAATCTATTCCATGATCAACTAATCTATTCTAGCCAATACCAAAATGTTTTTGGTCTGCTGCTCTATAATATAATTTTAGATCTGGTACCCTAAGCCGCCATCATTTGATTTTTTTTTCATTAATTCCCTTGATTCTTGACCTTTGTTTTTCCATATGAACTTTGTTCTTATTTTTTCTAGGTCATTAAAATAGTTTTTTGGGAGTCTAATTGGTATAGCTGCTGGTTATTTCTTACCGAACAATAATATTCCATAATATTCATATACCACAATTTATTCAGTCATTGTCCAATTGATGGGCATCTACTCAGTTTCCAGTTTCTGGCCACTACGAAGAGATCTGCCACAAACATTTATGCACATACAGGTCCGAGAAAGGCTAATTTTATAATTGCTTATCACCACAAAATGTGTGTACAATGTTCTTCTGATTCTGCTCACTTCATTCAGAATCAGTTCATGTAAATCTTTCCAAGTTTTTCAGAAATCAGCTTTCTCATCATTTCTTATAGAGTAATAGTATTCCATTATATTCATATATCACATCTTGTTCAGCCATTGCCCAACTGATGGACATCCTCTTTTTTATTATTATTATATCTTTTTATTTACAAGATATATGCATAGGTAATTTTTCAGCATTGACAGTTGCAAATCCTTTTGTTCCAACTTTTTCCCTCCTTCCCCTCACCCCTTCCCCCAGATGGCAGGTTGACCAATACATGTTAAATATGTTAAAGTAGAAGTTAAATACAATATATGTATACATGTCCAAACAGTTATTTTGCTGTATAAAAAGAGTCGGACTTTGAAATAGTGTATAATTACCCTGTGAAGGAAATCAAAAATGCAGGTGGACAAAAATAGAGGGATTGGGAATTCTATGTAGTGGTTCATAGTCATCCCCCAGAGTTCTTTCTCTGGGTGTAGCTGGTTCAGTTCATTAATGCTCTATTGGAACTGATTTGGTTCATCTCATTGTTGAAGAGTGCCATCTCCATCATAATTGATCATCATATAGTATTGTTGCTGAAGTATATAATGATCTTCTGGTCCTGCTCATTTTACTCAGCATCAGTTCATGTAAGTCTCTCTAAGCCTTTCTGAAATCACCCTGTTGGTCATTTCTTACAGAACAATAATATTCCATAATATTAATATACCACAATTTATTCAGTCATTCTCCAGTCGATGGGCATTCACTCAGTTTCCAGTTTCTAGCCACTACAAATGCCACAAACATTCTTGCCCAACAGGTCCCTTTCCCTTCTTTAAAATCTCTTTGGGATATAAGCCCAGTAGTAACACTTTTGGATCAAAGGGTATGCACAGTTTGAGAGCTTTTTGAGCATAGTTCCAAATTGTTCTCCATAATGGCTGGATATATTCACAATTTTTTTTAGGAAGTTCATTAATGATTTGTTCAATTTATTTTTCTAAAATGGTACCATTTAAGTAATTTCTTTACTCTTCTGTTAACACGGGAAATTTATATTTTTATAAATATGTATCCATTTCAGTTAGATTGTCAGACTTGCTGCCATAGAGTTAGGCAAAATAGCTCCTAATTATTGCTTTAATTTCTTTTTTTCATTGGTAATAAGTTCAACCTTTTTATTTTTGATGCCAATTTGGTTTTTTCTTTTCTTTTTCTAATCAAATTAACCAAAATCTTATCTATCTTGTTGGTTTTCTTTTTTCTTTTTCTTTTTTTATTTAATAGCCTTTTATTTAAATGATATATACATGGGTAATTTTGCAGCATTAACAATTGCCAAACCTCTTGTTCCAATTTTTCACCTCTTACCCCCCCCCACGCCCTCCCCTAGATGGCAGGATGACCAGTCGATGTTAAATATATTAAAATATAAATTAGATACACAATAAGTATACATGACCTAAACGTTATTTTGCTGTACAAAAAGAATCAGACTCTGAAATATTGTACAATTAGCTTGTGAAGGAAATCAAAAATGCAGGTGCGCATAAATATAGGGATTGGGAATTCAATGTAATGGTTTTTAGTCATCTCCCAGAGTTCTTTTTCTGGGCATAGCTAGTTCAGTTCATTACTGCTCCATTAGAAATGATTTGGTTGATCTCGTTGCTGAGGATGGCCTGATCCATCAGAACTGGTCATCATCTAGTATTGTTGTTGAAGTATATAATGATCTCCTGGTCCTGCTCATTTCACTCAGCATCAGTTCAATTGGTTTTTTCATAAAACCAACTCTCAGTTTCATTTATCAGTTCAGTAGTGAGAATTTATAATTTGGTAATTAATTGTGGGGTTTTAATTTATTCTTTTAAAAATTATAAGCCTAATTCATTGATCTCCTCTTTCTTTATTTTATTTATGTAGCTAGTTAAAGTTATAAAATTTCTCCTAAAAAGTGCTTTGGTTGCATCCCATAGGTTTTGGGATGTTGTCTTACTATTGTCATTCTCTTAGACCAAATTATGGATTGTTTCTATGATTTGTTGTTTGACACACTCATTTTTTAAAAATAAGATTATTGAATTTCCAGTTGGTTTTTAGCCTCTCTTTATTGAATATATTTTTATTTCATTGTGATCTAAAAAGAAAGAATTTACTATTTCTGCTTTTCTGCATTTTACTGTGAGGGTTTTATTCCCTAATACATGGTCAATTTTTGTGTAGGTGCCATGTATTGCTGAGGAAAAGGTGTATTCCTTTCTGTCCCTAATCAGTTTTCTCCAGAGGTCTGTCATATCTAGGTTTTCTAGGATCCTATTAACCTCTTTAGTTTCTTTTTTTTTCTTTTTTCTTTTTTTTTGTGATTATATTTGTCTGATTCTGAGAGGGGAAGGTTGAAGTCTACCACTAGAACAATTTCTTCCTGTAACTGGCTTGAAATCTTCTCTAGGATTTCGCCTGCTCTACCACTTGGTGCATACACATTTAGTATCATTACTACTTCTTTAGTTTCGGCACCGTTTATCAAGATATACTTTCACTTCTTATCTCTTTAATAAGATCTATTCTTCCTTTTGCTTTATCTGAGATCAGAATTGCTACCCTTGATTTTTATTACTTCAGCTGAAGCATAATAAATTCTCCAGCCTTTTTACCTTTACTCTGTTTGTGCCTCTCTGTATCAAATGTGTTTCTTGTAAACAGGATTTTGTTTTTTAATCCACTCTGCTATTTGCTTCTGTTTTATGAGAGTTCATTCCATTCACATTAACAGTTATGATTACTAACTTTTATTTCCCTCCATCTTATTTTCTCTCTTTTATATACTTTTGTTCTCTCTTTCCACCCTGTTCTTAATCATGTTTTTTTTTTTTTTTACTTACCCTACTTACTACCTTATCTCCTATCACTCTCTCCCTTCTCTTATTAGTGTTTTTTAATATACCACATCCACTAAATTATCTTCTATCACCTTTCCCCCCTTCTCTTACCTTTCCCCTTAGTGTTTCTGACCTTCCTTTTATTCTATCAGTCCCTTTTCTTTCCTTTTTCTCTTGCTACTTCTTTATAGGATTAGGAGAGAGAGAGAGAGAGAGAGAGAGAGAGAGAGAGAGAGAGAGAGAGAGAGAGAGAGAGAGAATGTCTGTATATCTATTAACTCTTTTGACCTTGATGGAAAGAATCATGGATTTGAAATAGAGGACATAAGATGCAATTCTGGCCCTACCACCTATAATAATTGTGAGCCTACACACATTACTTATATTTTCCAAGCCAGGTCTTCTCATCTGTAAAATATGGGCATTGAATGAAATTATCTCCTTTCTATAGTTCAAAGATTTTTGTTATTCTATGGTTTTCCTCTATAGGCTTTCTATCCTGTCAGAAAATAACTAAGCGCTATGGTTTATAATATCTCTAACACTATTATTTCCTCTTAGGCAAGTCATTTGGCCTCTGAATCTCTGTTTCCTCACTAATACAATTGGGGGATTTTGGATTGGGTGGCCTCTAAGATCCATTTTTGGCTTTAATTCTAGGAGAAGTAGCTATAATAGTTAATTTTCCTTGAGAATAATATTTTTTTTCAGATGACCTCATCTGATTCCTTTGAATATCTTTCATATTTAAATTCACACTGTTCCCATATAGTAACTACATTACTTTCTTAACCCATAAATATACACACTAGGACATATTGAGCAAATTGAGTAAGAGTTAAGAGACTTGACTCCTCTTGCCTGCTTTGCTTCTTTAGCCAAGTTACTTATCTTCTGTTCCTTTCCATAAAATAGAGATAATATCTCCCCTTTTAACTTTGTAGGAATGTTGTAAGGATTAATGAGGTGATACTTGGAGAATACTTTGAGCTCATCAGGAAGGTGGTATGGTATTATCACTATTATTATGATTCCTAGCTTGCAGGGTATGAAATCAGATTCCTATATGTGTCATCAATGGGAGCAAATCAATCAGCTGTGGACTAAAAACCTGCTTTGTACAGAGGCCTGTGGCCCTGAAGGCAAAAATCATTCATACCTATAAAATGATAAAGAAGTGAATATTTAGCTGGGATTTTGAATTGAAGAATCATTTTGAAGCAACGATTTAATGGATTGTTTCCTTTGCTTCATTTCTTTATTACCAATTGAATGGTTACTTGCCTCAGTCAAACTGAGATGTGTTAAAGACTTTAGTTTAAAAAGACCAAGATCTTCCATTGCATCTAGAGCCTTTTCCAGTCATCTTGACCTATACCTGGCCACTGGCAGATGGCTCTGGAGGCAGCTAATCTTGCCCAGCCCTCCCTCATTTAAATCCAATTCACCTGCTTATCATGGCATCCCCTCCCTGATGTCCTAGTCACCCTCAAGAATGAAGGACAAACAGCAACAACAAGAAAAAGTGATTTCTTTCCTCCCCTCCTCCCTGCAGTTGTGGACCCCCAATCAATGAGGATTGAATCCATCCTGGACTACCCACCATTTGGAAGATGAACTAAGCCTTTTCATTAAGGCTGGAAGAGACATAGGCACATAAGCCAGGAATAGGACATTAAGGCAAACCATTATTAAACTAGGCCATTTTCTTTAGAAACTGAAGAAACTCAATGGAAAGGTTTCAACTAAAGAAAATATTTCTAGCACCTTGTAAATGGGGTGTCTTGCAGCAGCATGAAAAGATTCTTCCTGGGAATTTTCACAAATAATCGAAATAACATATTAAAGCAATTAAGTGCAAAGCAAACAAAGGACAGATTAAGGCTCCAGCAATGAATCTAAATTACAACTAGGGCTCAGTTCAGTTAAAGCACAAATGAAATACCTGAAAGAGGTATTGCTAACCAAAGCTCTCAATGCATTTTTGTTTCTGTAACCTAAAATGCCCTCTTTTATCTTGAGTTACACATAAGATATTGAAGTGAAATACAGCACCCTCATTTATTTGGTGAACTTTGTCTTTCTGAGTCCCAAATAGAGGTAAGATTACAGTCTGATCATTTTATCAACTGTCAAATTTTTGTACTAACATTATCAATATCATTGCCTTAAACTTAATATTAAGGAAATAAGTGGAATGCACTCCCCCTTCACCTCAGCCTGTTAAATACCATCTCCTATTACAAGGCTCAGCTCAGGTACTATCTCTTTTATAACATCCCTGACATCACCCATATGGAAATGATCTCAACTTCTCTAATTATCCAAGATGTTGTAGTTGTTTGCCCTTCATTCTTGAAAAAGGGCCAATGGTATGGAGAGAGGGAGATGTCTTGACTTGAATGTGAATTAAATTTAAATAAGGCAGAGTTGGACAAAATCCTCCGGGTCACTCTCTCTTTCAGTGTCACCAGAGTTCAGTGACAAAACAATAGTCAAGGTTCCTGGCGATGACCCAGGATACCAAATATCCACAAGCACTATTTGACTGGATCCTGTCCTCTCATCCCACTCTACCTATTCTCATACTCAAGTCTGTTTACTTGTCAATCTACCTCTAGAGATTCGAAATTTCTTGAGTCGTTCTGCTGGCCCTGATGTCAGCAAATTTGGGTTTGATTCCTGCATTAGAAACATTAGCTCTGTGACTGTGGACAGGTCATTTCAAGTAGATAGATAAATTTATCCTTCAGAGAAGAAGGATGTTTCGTGAAAAAGACATTTCTATCTCTAAAATGGGGATGGTTATACCCACATTACTTAACTCACAAGATAATTGTAAGCATCATGTGAGATCATGTATTCAAAATGGTTTGTAAAGGCCTATATAAAGTGTCAACTTTTATTACTATTTAAGAAGGAAACAAGCATTTATTAAGTACCTGCTAGATACTGTGTACAGTACTTAATACAAATTATCTCATTTGATCCTCACAACTATTCTGTGAGGTGGGTACTGTTATTTCCCCCATTTTACAGACATTTTAGAGGTTAAATGCCTTGCCCAGGGTAACGCAGCTCTAAGTATCTGAGGCTGAATTTGAGTTTTATTGACTCTAGGTTTGTGCATTAATTACTATGACACCTGGCTGCTTCTGATTTAGGATAGAAATTGTATCTTTATTTTTTTGCATCTCCATAGCTTAGCATAGGACTTTGTATATAGCAGACCTTTCATAAATGTTAGATTGATTTACTTTTATTGAATTGTAAATAATCTGGCTTTAGGAATAAAAAGTTGAGTCCTTACCACCAAATACTATGCACTTTGTTCCTTTGCTAATTATTTTTTATTCAAATGGAGCTATTTGTTGTTTCCTACATTAAATATTTCATCTCTGTGCCTTTACATAGGTTGTCCCCCATGAGTGTTAGTTACTCCTTCCTTACCTCCACTTTTCAAAATCCCTAACTTCCTTTGAGTCTCCTTACATGTGCTTTCTCTGCTAAGCATTTCTGGGTTCACTGTTCATTTGTGCTGACTCCCAGCTCAAAGTGTTTATATTTAATTGATATTTACTTTTTTTTTCTATCTCTCGTATATCTCTATATTATATTCATATCTATATCTACACCTATTTAATTCCTGAGAGATATTTTTCAACTTATTTTTGTATGAAATTGTAGTACACAAGCCAGAAAAG
This sequence comes from Sarcophilus harrisii, assembly GCF_902635505.1. Taxonomy (NCBI): domain Eukaryota; kingdom Metazoa; phylum Chordata; class Mammalia; order Dasyuromorphia; family Dasyuridae; genus Sarcophilus; species Sarcophilus harrisii. The sequence continues at coordinate 497,465,898 of NC_045427.1, read as the reverse complement.
CAATGTGATCATTATCTTTTCTAAAATTTAGTCAGATATGAGGATCTTTTCTTTAAGAATGATTATTTGTACAAGGTTGTTAAATTATAATATACAATTCAAAAAAAAAGAGGAAATCAAATCATTGCCTTCCCCTAATTTTTAGTCAAACAAGATAAATTGTCCCAAGAAAAAAGATTACTTGAACAAGTTATATAGTCTTACTTTGGAATACAGAGAAAAATAATAAATCATTCTTTCAAAAAACATAGACTAATCTGTAAGTTAGCTTTTTTTTTTTTTTTTTTTTTTTTGGTTTCCTAGGTTAATGAAAAGAAATAGATGTCTATAAGTTGGAGAATACTGTCCTACATAGAAATGTTTTCATAAACTCTATTCCAAGTCCTTTGTAACCAAAACTTTCCTTAACTTTAGATAGGTTTTTGATAGAATAAGAAGCAATAGATTTTAAAATAAAAGGGAAAAATTATCACTAGAAAAATGAAAATATGAACTATACTCTAGAGAAGATCATTTTTAATAGCATGAATGGATAGTTTGGTTCTGCTTTCTGATCTCAATATAAGTTGCTACTGGCATAAATTTTTGCCTTTAAAATTTTTTTCTTTGGACCCTTTAAAAACTATTCAAAAATTTCAGTTAGGGATCTATTTTAGAACTGTCTGAGTGGAAGACCTGTGTTCTTTTTCTCTATTACTCCTGTTGGTATAATTAGGGATATTTAATTCGAGTTCACTGACTTTATTTCTTAGTCCACATAAGTTGATGACTACAGCCTTTGCTGCTTAGCATAGATACTGCCTTAATTCTTCAATGTGATTTGGAATTCTACTGAAATGCAGATTTATTTCACAGTTTCCATGATAATGGGACAAATTTAACTCCAGATTGATTTTTTTTCTTTCCTGACAGTTAAATAACATCAGATCTTGAGGAGTTAAAGATTAGACCAAGATCTTATTGATTCATGTATTAGGCATGTGATTACTTCTGACTATCTTTCCTTTGCAAAATCTTCACAGTTAAAAATCCCGGAAGAGATATGTGTTTGGAGTTTTATTTGGGTTTATGTGACAAGAATCACAAGTTCATCCTTCTCTCTTTCTTTGTCTTATTTAGAATCCTTAAAAAAGTTTATTGCAGTAAGGCCCTATCTACTCTCATATTTCCTGTGGGAGGGTGGCTATAGGCAAATATGTCTAAAGTTCATTTTCTGAAGAGAAGGATCAGGGAAAGAGGCTTTTATCATCTATTAAGAAAGGGCCTTTTAACCCTACTCTTGACTTCAATTTACTTGCATTAATTCAAAGGATTAAAATTAAGGGCTCAAGATTTGGAATTCTGAGGTGGAGCTAGAGAAGATGGTTTAAAACAACAACAACAACAACAAAAACCCTTTTATATTGTTAATTTAATAATAATAATAATCTACATTTAAAACACTTCAATAAATAAAAGGAAAAAAAAAGATGTTTATATATGAAATCGTGATCTTCATTTGCATTGGTTGTTATTATTATTTTTTTAAATTGTATTAAATTTAACAAGGCAGTGACACACTGTTTATGTCTCATTAAGAGTTTTTTGTTTTTCTTTTTAAATTGTTTTCCTTTGTATTACTATAGTCATTTTGCACATTGTTTTCCTGCTTCTGCTCAATTCACTCTGCATAGGTTCATATAAGTATCCTAAAGCCAAATTTCTCTGAACCCAGTATGTTTGTCATTTCTTATGTACTGATGACATTGTGGTTATATTCATATACACAATTTATTCAACTATTCTTTTCTTGATGATCAACCACTTGATTTTCAGTTTTGTGTTGCCATAAACAACAAGCATGGATTCACCATTTTTTAAAAAAAAGAGATGTACTCACCAGTCATGTGATATTATACAAGGATAAATGAATATTAAGAATACTTAGATAAATTGTGAGCCCTTCTTCATACATCTATAGGTACTAAAAAAAAAATTAATTGTTGAAATTTCTCCCTACCTCAAAGACAGTTAGTTCCCTTGGTCTATTTGAATTGTCATAGAACTTATACTTTTCATAAAGGGGTGTTGTTATTCACCAATGCCTTTGTCATTCCTGCTACAACTGTTGCAAATTTATTTTTTATTGAATAACTTTAAAAACTTTTATTAATCTCTTTTAATTTCATAGTATGGTTATTTCCTCTTATTAACCTACACTGATTATTTCTTATAACAACAAAAAAATATTATTGGGAGAAATCATATCTGACTATCAATTGCATTTTAAATCTGTAGTCTCCCTGCTGAAAGGGAGAAGACGTTTCATTATTAATTTTCCAGAACTGAGACTGTTTAATTCAGCCATGTCTTAAGAATGGCCCATAGGCTTTAACATTTCCAATTATGGGAATTTCATTCCATATTAAAGTGTGATTTGTAAATATTTAATGTAAAATAAATAAAAATACAATAAAAAATAAAAATTACATTTAAAAATTCAGTCAGTATGAGATTTGCAAAGATCCTTTTGTATGGATTAAGGGCTCTTATTTCTATTTACATTTGGCACCATTGGCTGTAATTCATCAAAGTTCAACTTTCTTAAGTTGGGGGAAGATCTTTAGAATTTGAAAATAAGAAAGATTAATGACTATTGCAGTTGCTGGACTAAACTAATGAATTTTATGAAGCCATGCTATCTTTTTAATTTTTTTTTAACTCTATGAGCAAGATTAATTAAAAAATTAGACATTATGAACATATTACAATATTATTATGTGATATACCTCTGTATGTTCAAATTCTAAGAGAGTAAACTTAAGAGAATAAACATGGGCGGGTAGGATCTAAGATGGTAGAGAGAAGCCAGGAAGTTGCTTGAATTTTCCCCATTTTCCCTCAGAAACAATGTTAATCAAACTTTCAAAGGAATTATGGAATGATAGAAGCCCCCGAAAGATGGAGTGAAACAATTTCTAGCCTAAGATAACTTAGAAGGACTTCAGGAAATGTCTGTCTCACTTGGGTAAAAGGGGAGTGCAGCCCAGGGCAGAGGCTTTTAGCCTCTCTGCTGATTCAGTACAGATCAGCAACCAAGGTCCCTGAGTCCTGCCTCAGTGGCAAAGCAGACCAGCTGTGAGGCCTCCAACTATAGCACAACAGTCAGACTGCTAGCCTAGAACCCAGACCACAACAGCCATGGCTAGGCTGGGTTCCCTATTACCAGCCCCAGAGACCCTAGTGCACAAAGCCCATGACTAGACTCCTAGTCCCCAGTGTAAGAAGCTTGGAGCAGTGGCACCTGTACGTCAGGAGCAGAGTTCAGATTTAAGAAATGAGGAAAAAATATCTCTGATCATACAAAACTGGGCAACAGGGAAAATGAAACATAAACTCAGAAGAGGACAACCATGTCAAAATATCTATGTATGAAGCCTCAAGGGAGAATAAGAATTGGTTTCTTCCAAAAGTCCTCTTGGAAAAGCTCAATTTTTTTTAATTAAGTAGGAGAAATAGGAGAAAAATTGAAGAAAGAAGTGAGAATTATGCAGGAAAATTATGAAAAAAGAATCAACAAGTTGGAAAATGAAGTGCAAAAACTGACTGAAAAGAACAATTCCTTAAAAAATAGAAAAAAAATCAATTGAAGAAAATAACTCCTTTAAAAGTAGAATTGGCCAAATGGGGGAAAAAAGTACAAAAGCTAACTGAAGAAAATGATTCCCTAAAAATTAGGAATGGGCAATTGCAAACTAATGATTCTATAAGAAATCAAGAGTAAGTCAGACAAAAATCAAAAGAATGAAAAAAATAGAAGAACATGTAAAATACCTCACTGAAGAGTAAACATAGTTGTATCTCAGGACAGCTCCTCATTACATGTATGTTGTGTGCCAAGTGATTTTAGAGATGCCTTTATCTAAAATTTAAGTATTAAAAATTTAGTAATTAAAAAGAAAATTCCACGTGAAAATGAAACAAAGAACATAATATATCAGTAATATTTTAAACATGTATTAGGCTTTTCAAGATGGGTAGTTGTTGTCCCTCTTTTCTGAAGAGGCCCAAAATGATATCACTATATGGTAAAGCCAAGTCACAGTTTGACTATGGCTGATCAAATCAGTACATATATACATAAGTAAAAATGAGAGGTTCAAAGGTAGAGAATCTACCAGATGGTCTATTTGCAACCAATTTGTGGGAGAGCATTCCAAGCTCAGGTTGGTCTGATTAGTCACAATCAGAAACATTGTGATTCAAGTCTAACTTAGTGATATATATATATATATATATATATATATATATATATACATATATATATATACACATATAAATATATACATCTATATGTATATATATATATATATATATATACATACATACATACGTAGAGTCTCAAACTTTTTATTTCTTTTTCTCACTTAAGAGTATTTTATTTTTTCCAATTATACTTGAAGATAGTTTTCAATATTCACTTTTGCAATATTTTGAATTCCAAATTTTTCTCCTTTCCTCCTTTCCTTCCCCCAAGTAATCTTATATGTTACACATGTACAATCATTTGAACATATTTCCATATTGGTAATGTTGTGAAAGATAGATCAGAACAAAAGGGAAAAACCATGAGAAAGGAAAAAAAAAACTACAACAAAAATGAAAATAATATGCTTTAATCTGCTTCCAAACAATAGTTTTTTCTGTGGAAATGGATGGTATTCTATATCACTCATCTTTTGGAATTGTCTTAGCACACTATGTTCTTGAGAAGAGCTAAGTCTATCACTGTTGATCATAACTATCTGTGTACAATATTCTCCTGGTTCTGCTTGCTTCATTCAGTATTACCTTATACAAGTCCTTTCCAGGTTTTTCTGAAATCTGCCTGTTCATCATTTCTCATAGAAAGATAGTATTCCATTACTTACATTTACCAGAACTCATTCAGCGATTCCCCAATTGATGCACATCACCTCAATTTCCAATTCCTTGCCATCATAAAAAGAGCTGCAACAAATATTTTTGCATGTATGGATTCTTTCTCCTGGCATTTTGCATCTTTTGAGGTATTTCAATTCTGCTTTACTTCTAAAGTAAACACCCTCTCTGATGAGGGCATATTATGCTGGGTGGTCCTGTGCCAGTGACTCCCATGTCATGTAATCAATTCTAAAGTTCTTAAAAGAGAATTGGAGGATGCCCTTATGTTGCTTTTTCTGGTCACCACATGAATGCTCCATAAAATAGCCTTTTAGGCTAGCCTATATTTGGCATTAGAACAACACAGCTAGCCCAGTGGAGTTATATACTCTCTGAAGTAGTTTGAATGCTTGGTAGTTTAGTTTGAGAAAGGACTTCAGTGTATGGTATCTTATCCTACCAGGTAAAGTGCTTTGAATACATTATCTCTTTGAGTCCCCACAACAATACCCTCAGATGTATGGGAAGGTCTCAAAATTTATTTATCCTGAATGAACTCCCACATATAGCCTACACTTGAAGCATACTAATTCTGCTTTCTAGTCATACTGTTATCAGGTCACTAGAAGACAGTTACATTTTCCCCTTGAGGTTATTTTAATTCTATTGTCCATCAGCTAAAGCTTCCATTCTGGTATATTATTCCCAACATCAATTGCTAGTTGTTCTCTTTCAACCAGACTAAGCCAATAGGATTTTCCTGACTATGCAGGAGCAGCCATGATTCCTTTGATAGGTGATAGCACTAATGTGGGAATATAACTGAGGGTGAGCCTGGGACAGAAAATACTGTGGTAGTTAGTTAAGGTAGAGTTCAGGTAGAGTGTAGAAGTTGAAAAGTGCCAGGTTTGAGAATACTATAACTTCTGATTGCTGGGATGCAGCTATTTCTGACCCTCACATGTTTGAAGAAATTGAAGTCTTAGAAGGTAATGTCAATGATAAAGAAACCTTGACCTCGTGAAATAATGAATCATCATAGTTTGTTTTTTCTTCATGTGTTCTCTATGCCCAGTACTGCAAATTGTTAATACAACCAGACTGACTCTGTCCAAGATATCCCCAAGTATTTGTACATACAAGGGCACCCAAGCAGATACCAAGTAAACCCCTAGGGAACACCATACTTTCAGAGCAGCATAGTGAGATTTCATAGATTTTTTAGTCTTTTTTTTTCTAAAACACATTTCAACATGACAGCGTAAGCACTTATCCGAAGTCTTCTTTCCTCCTTGTCTTTTATATGCTGCTTATAAGCAGTTTCAAAGCAGCAGAGAGGCTGGCATTCTTATGGGGACTATTGGAAGCAATTGTTACCTTTCTGTCCCTCTTTCTCCTCTTCCTCCTCTCATCTTTATAGGATCCTACCCCAATGCAATATGGTATCTAAATTCAGTATGGATTTAGGTCTCAATTTCATCTCAGCTAGAATTAATATAGTGGTCACCTAACCTATATTTCTGCCTCTAATCTATACTCTCTGTGCTCTTTATATTGTCACACAAATGTTTCTAATACTGTACTCTGATTATGTTACTTTTCTATTCAAAATTCTTGAATACATCCTAATTGTGTACCAAATTTTTGGTTTATGATACCCCTGACACCAGCTGTTTGTTTTATATATGTAGAATCTTCTCTTGACCATTTCCTCAAATTCCACTCTCAGTAGCAGGCCAGTTCCCCAGAGGATGGCTTTTAAATATCACACTTGTGGATCTAGTCATAACCCTATAGGGCTTAGGTTTCTATGTCACTTATGAGCACCTATTCATTATGCTTCCTATCATTAATTAGCTAGATAGACTTCCATTAGCTTTTAGATAAATATATTTATTGGTTGGTTGTTTTGGTCTTTTATTTTATTTTTTCCCATTGCCTCTTTTTTCATAATTATAACTTTTTATTGACAGAACCCATGCCTGGGTAATTTTTTACAACCTTATCCCTTGCACTCACTTCTGTTCTGACTTTTTCCCTCCCTCTCTCCACCCCCTCCCCCAGATGGCAAGCAGTCCTATACATGTTAAATATGGCACAGTATATCCTAGATTCAATATATGTGTGCATAACCAAACAGTTCTCTTGTTGCACAGGAAGAATTGGATTCAGAAGGTAAAAATAACCTGAGAAGAAAAACAAAAATGCAAAGAGTTTACATTCATTTCCCAGTGTTCTTTCTTTGGGTGTAGCTGCTTCTGTCCATCACTGATTGATTGAAACTGAGTTAGATCTTCTCTTTGTCAAAGAAATCCACTTCCATCAGAATACATCCTCATAAAGTATTGTTGTTGAGGTATATAATGATCTCCTGGTTCTGCTCATTTCACTCAGCATCAGTTCATGTAAGTCTCTCCAAGCCTCTCTGTATTCATCCTGCTGGTCATTTCTTATAGAACAATAATATTCCATTACATTCATATTGGGTCCTTTATTTTAGAAGAAGACCAAAATGACATATTATATTGGGGTCAAGGTATAGTGTGTCTAGCCAACTATGGGTGATCAGACCAATGTGAGCTCAGAAGACTCTACCACTGGTTGAGCACAAGTAGTCCATATGAAAATCATGTAATGTATATTGAAAATATAATAGTCTCCCAGAAGTTCAGGACACACTGTCTTATAGGTATACATAGGTCCATGGGAGAGTGACCACTGCCTACTGAGTAGAACAATAAAGAGCCTTGGAGAAAACATATTTGACAAAGTGCTAATCCACATTTCCTGGTTACTGGAAGTTCTTTCTTTAAGGACTAATTCAGGTCCCATCACTTCTTGGATCTCTGGAGTAGTTGCTTGGCCCAGTGGATAGGAGAGGAGAGACAGTGGGAAGGGAAGGGAAGGGAAGAAGCATTTATATACAGCCAGGAACTATGCTAAACTTATTTTATTTTTTACAAATATCTCACAACTACCCTGAAAGATAAGTATGATTATTATCCGCATTTTCAGTTGAGGACCCTGAGGCAAACAGAGTTTAAATGACTTGCCCAGGATCATACAGTTAGTAAGTGCCTGAGGCTAGATTTGAACTCAGATTGTCCTATATCTAGGTCCATCATTCTATACAGCTGCTTCCTAGATACATAGATGGACTTGAACTCAGGAAGACGTGAGTTAAAGTCTTGTCTTAGATACTCACTAAGCTGTATGGCAATAGACAAGTTTCTTAAGCCCTCTCAGGATTTCTGTGAGGTCCAAATTAAAAAAATACATATGTAAAGAGCTTTGCAAACCTTTAAGTTTTACATAAATATTAGGCTACCATTACCTTCTCTATCCTTGGGAAAATTATCTTTCCCTAAATCTGTCTAGTGCATTTAAGTCTCCCCTGTTTATATACCTCCAACCACTTCTAAGCTCTTTAATAGCAAGAACAAGATATTTCTACAAAGACTATTTTGCATACTGTAGGCACTAAATATATGTTTGGTCAGTGAATGAATGGACTGCCACTGAGAATACATCACCATGAAATTCTATGAGGAGAGGTCAGATGATAATCTCTTTAGAGGTGACTTCTCTTTTGCTTTCACCAACACATTCTTCCCTGTTGATTATAAGTCCAGAGCAGTAAAAAATCCTGATGGGGAGTTTTTTTGTTTGCCAAGGTAAGCTCAACCTCACATTACTAGAAAGAGATCAGTAACTAGTCAAGATACAAAAATTGCATGATCCTTCCTTTGTAATTAAGTAAATCAATTCCACAATGCAGCCAACAGAACAATTTAAAATGTCCTTATCCATGATCTGACATCTGCAGTATCTGCTTGCATTCTTTTTGTTTTAAGAAAGATTATCTGCTCTCCCTTTTTAAAATAACTTCAAGCTTTATCAGAAGCTCAGAAGTTTATATTCATATTATTTTCATCAGAAAATAAATAAAAAGCCTCAGAATACAAGATAATGATTAGGAAAAGAAAACTGTTTCCAGTTGGCCCAATAAGGTTGTTGCCATTCTGCAGAGCAGAATAGGATTCCTGAGAAACTCTAGCTTCATTTTAAATGATCTTAAGCAAGCCTCTTTCTTCCTGATATAGTAGTGAAGAATACTTTCTGTTTTAGGTCTTAAATCACTTGGAAATTCTCATATACATTTGTTAGAGCTTTTAATGAACAAAATGCTTTCCAAGATTGAGTTCCTGAATGGTGGCTGTAATTGGTATCATAAAATTAGAAGATGCAATACTGATTTTTCGACACCTGATACAGGACCCCGACATCATCAATTGTAAGGCAATTTACCACTCATCACTGCTTAAATTAGATTACCTTTTATATATAAATATATAAAGGAATTCCTGAAGAGGCTGTCTAAATGCAAGTAATTAATGATATGTAAGTTAACAAGAAGGCAGGCTTGAAGGTCAAAATGAATTATAAACCATTGTTTTAAAATTTAAAAAAAAATCACATTATTAAAAGTATGCTGTGTCTTGTGGGTATTCTTGCTAAGAAACAGATTTCTTTGCACAGAAAAGAAGTCAGTGCTTAATATCCAGTGCACTCTTGCTTATGGAATGCATTCCATTTAAATTGTATTGGTTTAGAACAAACACTTAATTAAGGCCAATAAATTTAGAAGACCTACAATGGCTGTTACTCTTTTTATGAGAAGCAGTCATATTTGTCCACCTAGGCCTGTGTAATCATAGATTTTAATGTGCATTTCAAGCATCATTTGATGCTTCAACCAGAAATATATCTTTCCATTAATTAAAACAGAGTTCAAGATTTTTTTTCTTAAAGGAACTGCTTTTTAAAAAAGGAATTTCAGCACAGTATTTGTATGAAATGGGCCTTCATTCAGATCCCAGATAACTTCTTATTTTCTGAGAAGTGTCTGCTAGATCAGGCAAGGTTTTTAAAAATGTATGGCAGGAAATTGTCAAAAGATTTCCCTTTGCTGATTCCATAGTGAAGTAGATCACATGTGGTTCAGTTTCTAATCACTTGTTCTTCATTTTGATTCCTCCTATTACTCCCCACTCCCCTAAAAATTTTATTCAGAAGTAGGAAAATAAATTATTCTTTAGGGGATTTGACCTTGAAGAAGGAACTATAACAGTATTTCTGAAAATTTCCATAAAAATGCTGCTAACTAACCACAAAGTGAGAGAAGGAAGGAGTAGAGGAATAGAAGTAGGAAGAAGGGGTAGAAAAAATCAGAGGAATAACTGCTGAATGTTATTGCTGTTTACTATTTTCTTAAATATAGATTTTAATACAAAATTAAACCTTGACAAAGTCAAGAGATTGAAGGGGGTGAATTTGTGTTTCCTATACAAACATGCATATCTTTCACTGAATTTTTTCTTTTATTATTCACCCAGTCAAAAAAGTAAAAAAAAAAAAAAAAAACATTGTCCATAGTTAATTTTCTTTTGAAAGTTTGTATATGAGTACATGAAATCAAACTTGTCAAATTATAACACCCACTCAAGACCTTATTGAGAATTAGGTTCATATTTAACAAAAGAATACTTTATAAAGCACAAGAGAAGACAAGGGCTGGGGCAATGCCTTGAGTGGGTGGGAATAAGAGATCCCATATGGTAATTTTAGCCATTTTGGTTCAGGAAGTAATTATGGATCAAGAACATACTTGGCCTTATTTATTTTTCCCTTTACAATTCTTTCATGTTTTCATGAGATTATATATTTATACAAAGTTCAACTATGGATTATATAAGCCCCTAAACTCATTCTAAAATAGCATTTTTGGGGTAAAAGTATTTAAGGTGCTATTATCTTACCCAAAAGCTGCTGGGGAGTTTTTTTGTTTGCCAAGGTAACTTGCCAAAACCTAACTAAATTTTTGATACTTCCCAAATTTCTTAGACTTAATTGTATCATGGTGCAGACTTGGGACAACTAAACAATTTAGATTTCTAAAAAGAAAAAAATTCTATTAATATGGTAGAGTATTAGAAAATTGGGCTTTTTTTTGCAACTACTAGGTATTTCAGACAAATAGATTTGGATACTTCTTCAGATATTTAATATGCTCTTCCCCTTCCCTCCCAAAGTTTTAAAGCTCATTGACTCAGAAAAGAAACAATGGTATTTGAACCAATACAAATAAACAGAGGGTTTCCTTAAGAAGTTTTCTGTTGGGGACAACTAGGTAGAACAGTGGATGGAACTCCAGTCCTTGAAGTCAGGAGGACCTGAGTTCAAATCTGGCCTCAGACACTTAACTCTTCCTAGCTGTGTGACAACCTGGACAAGTCACAGAGCCCCAATTGCCTCTGCAAAAAAAAAAAAAAAAAAAAAAAAAAAAAAAAAAAAAAAAAAAAAAAAAAAGTTTTCTGTTGAAAGATCTTGTTGTTCAGTTAGTTGTTTCAGTCACTCTCAAACTCTCTGTGACTCTATTTAGGGTTTTCTTGACAAAAATACTGGAGTGGCTTGGCATATTCTTCTTCAGATCATTTTACAGATGAAAAAGCTTTGGTAAACAGGGTTCAGTGACTTGGTTCAGGTTACATAGCTAGTGTCTGAGGCCGAATTTTAACTCTTTCTGAGTTCAAATCATCTTTCTGGATTCTGGCCTGGCACTCTATCCACTCTTGACACCTAGCTGCTGTTCTTTTTTTGGATAAATAGATCAAAAAGCTTTCCCTCTTCTCCTTCTTCTTAACCCTTGTGGGGTTTCATGGAAAAATCAGGAAGTTTGGAGTTGCAGGATTTGGGTGTAAATTACTGTGTGACTGACATTGGACAAGTAATTTAATCTTTATTTGCCTCAGATTGCTCACATCTAAATAAGAAGTTTTGACTGCATAAAGCCCTCTTATTTCTACATCTTATAAAGTAGAAATGGAAAGATCACAATCTCTAATATGGTGGTTCTTAAGTTTCCTTCCTTCCTTCCTTCATTCCTTCCTTCCTTCCTTCGTTCCTTCCTTCGTTCCTTCTTCCCTCCCTTCCTTCCTTCCTTCCTTCCTTCCCTCCCTCCTTCCCTTTCTTCCTCCTTCCATTCCTCCCTCTCTTCCTCCCTCCATTCTTCTTCTTCTTCTTCTTCTTTCTTTCTCTCTCTCTCTCTCTCTGTTTTGGACCCCTTTGGAAACCTACATACATAATATTTGTAAATAGTATTATCTCAGCATAATATTCGTAAATATGTAAAATATAAAAAATTACAAATGAAAGTATATTGAAATTTAAAAACACACATATTTGTTGTATCTAGGTTAAGAATCTCTGCTATTCTAGTTGGTTCAGAAAGAAAAAGGCTTTATAGGAGTAAACAACACCTGGGACTATTTTTCCAAAAGAAAACTATTATATTTACAAGAGATGATTTATAAGGCATATTTTTCATGTTTATATCCTCTGTTTCGTATCCATGTCCCACTCCCTCTCTCTCTTTCTCTGCCACTCTGTGTCTGTGTGTCTGTCTTTCTGTTTTTTCTAGGCTTATAGGGGAAGATAGAGCCTAGAAGCTCACAGAGTAGAAGCCAAGGATAGCTAAGAAGATGTGTGTGGGGTAAATGAGTAGAAAAGACACAGAAGTGAGTGGCAGTGATTAATATGGGTTTTGGAGATGGAGACAGCATTTGGGGAAATGAGATACTCAAAATTCAGTTGTATGAACATTTAAAAGAGAACTTAATTGAACAGCTGGAGGGTAGGAGGAAGACATGATGGAAAGAAAAAAGGGCCAAAAAAGCTCAATGTGGCAGTTTTAGGAGAAGTGTATTTCAGTATGATGGAGGCAGCAAAAATGTTGGTGTGGGTTAAAATATAAGCATCTGAGTTTGTATCTATAGAGTTTCCTGTTAACTTCCAGAAATCTGTCAACCAGCCGTGTAAAGTAATAACTAATGCTTACAGAGGGAACTAAAAAGATCCCACAGAATGAGAAATGAGAGGCTTAAGTCAGAAGACTTGAATTTTAAATCCTTTTTCTGTGGTACCCTCACTGGCTGCCTGATCCTAGGGGAGTCACTTTTCCTCTGGGAACCTCAGTTTTCTTATCTGAATTATGGATACAATACTTGTGGTACCTACCCCACAGAATTATTGCAGGAATGGAAGGAAATGTTTATAAAGTTCTGTGTTTTATTATTAGACAGAATAATAAAACAAGAAAGTCATCACTTATTTTGATAGTGTGTATTAACAGTTTGAAAGTTTATGTCTTGTGTTCACTAAATCATCTTTGATTCTATGACTGAATATTTCTTTAATACAATTTTCTCCAACTAGTTGGCACTATGATTTAACCTGAATTCCAAAAGAAATAACTATGTTATGAAATGGCCAAACAAGTTGTGATGCATGAATATAATGGAATGTCATTGTGCTTCAAGAAACAAAGATTATAGGGAATTCAGAGAAGTATAAAAGGAATTATTCGAACTAATGGTAACTGAGGCAAGCAACGATTTCTATGGATTTCCTCAGGTTTCTTGACCCCATTCCTTTTGTCATTTTTAAATACACTCTTGTAAACCTTTACATTTTCAAACCATAATTTGTTCATTCCTCAAGTGATGGGCACTCTCTTAGTTTCCAGTTCATTTTCATTACCCAAAGGGCTGCTATACATATTATTGCACATATGGTCCTATTTCTTTAATCTCTTTGGGGGTATAGGTCTCCTAAAGTTATTACCAGGTTTAATAGACATGCACAGTGTAGTGAGTTTTTGAACATATTTCTAAATGCTTTTTAGATCATCTGGACCAATCTACAGCTCCACCCATTGATCATTAATCTGATTAATATCCTACAGTCCCATTTATCATTTTCCCTTTCCTATCACCTTTCTCAGCTAGATGGGTGTGAGACAGAAGCTCAAAGTTGCTTTAATTTGTCTTGCTCTAATTATCAGTAATTTAGAGCTTTTTTGTCCATAAACTTGTAGCTAGTTTGAATGTCTTTGCAAGCTATCTGTTCTTATCCTTTGGTCATTTGTCAATTGTGGAAAAGCTCTCATTTTTATAAATGTGAATCAGTCTCTTAAGTATTTTAGAAATTAAACTGCTAACCAAGAAATTTGCTGCAAAGTTTCTTTTCTTTCATCCCAGTCATTTGTTTTTCTTCAAATTTCAAATACATAGGTTTTGAAGGGATTTTTTTTTAAATTTTATAAACAGAAACACAATTCAAACCAGGATTTCTGACTTTAGTCAGTGCTCTTTCCAGTGCACCATATTACTTAAGAATTTGATGCATGTCTGAGAGACATAATGAATTTATATTTAAAATGACCATAATTGTCAATAGCTTCCCACCCCTGCCAATATGTGGCACCTTGATTTTCAGAAAAGTCATTTTGTGTATGTATGTAGATTTTAATGTAATATGAAAATGCAAAAATATTTCTTCACAGATCAGCTAGATTTTTCTTTCCTAATATATCTTTAAAGAGTAAATCCTTATATCCTTAAAATTATGAACATAGAGATGTAGCTAGTTGAACATAGATGCAGTGAATAGGATACCAGCCCTGAAGTCAGGAGGACCTGGCCTCAGACACTTAACACTTCCTAGATGTGTGACTTGGGCAAGTCACTTAACCCCAGTTGCTTCAGGGAAAAACAGATACTATGAAGAAAGAGTCTCAAATTTCAGTTTCCTAATACCTATATCTCTATCTAGATCCATAAATACAATAACAAGTACAACAAAAATAATATCAGTTAATAATTTACTTACTATGTTCTGGGTATCACATTAAGTACTTTATAAATATCATCTCATTTTATCCTCTCAGCAACCTTTGGATTTTTTTTTTGTTTAATCATTTCAGTTATGTCAACTCTCCATGATCCTATTTGGGATTTTCTTGGCAAAAATACTAGAATATCTTGCTATTTCCTTTGCTACCTCATTTTACAGATGAAGAAACTGAGGCAAACAGGGTTAAATGCCTTGTCAAAGGTCGGATTTCACTCAGGAAGATGAGTCTTCCTGACTCCACATGATACTCTCCACAGAATCATTTAGTTGCCTCTTGGAAAATGGGTGGTATTATTATTATATTATTGAGGAAATTGAAGCAATAGGGTTTAAGTGACTTGCCTAATATATATCTGAAGTTGGATTTGAATTAAAGTCTTATTGACTTCAGGTCTATCCACTATACCACCTAAGCTACCTTATGAGACAGTGTTAATTGATAATAGTCTGGATGGTAAATGGCAGACTATAGAAGAGGAGGAACAATTAAAGATCATCTTATTGATGAAGAAATGGAGTAACAGAGAGAGTAAGGTAAGTCAACCATTGATATCCCATTAGTAAAGAACATAACCAGGATTTAGACACTGGTCTGACTAAATCCAAATCACCTTTTCTCTCTAAGGAAAGTACTGGGGGCATAATCCTATGTTTTGGGAGAATCCAAGAATCTGAGATGGAGAAAAAGAGGAAAGGAAAGGAGGAAAAGAAATACCTGAATTTATACCTGAGGGAGGAGGGATGTATAGTTCAATAAAGAAACTACAAAGGAAGTAGCTTCCCCAAAACAAACAAGCAAATAAACAAATATATTTTGTTCAAATAGACTGCACTTTGACTTTAATAGAACCATTGGCAGAATACTGATGTCCATTAGAGCATCAGTTCTTTGAGAGCATAACTGATTTTGCCTTTCCTTGTCTTATTTGAGCACTGAGCACAGTGCCAAGGACAAGTGGGTGCTCAATGAAGCTTATTAACTGACTTGTGAGGCATCTTGGTATATGGAATTTGTTCTCCAAATTTTTGATTTCAGGTTTATTTTATACCTTAAGCATTTTTGAAAATCCCTGACCAAGAGCTTTAGTTTGTATGTTTTACATCTATTGTTATTTATTAAATTAGAATTTAAAATGTCCAAAAGGAATTTGGAGGACTCCCAGGGATCTGCAGGCCACACTTTGAGAATAGCTGATAATGTTCTGAATTTGATGTCAGAAAGATGTGGGTTCAAATCTAATCTATGACTTAGGTGACTTTGAACAAGTCACAACTGTTTTGACTAAGATTTCTTCATTTACAAAATGGGGATACTAATCAGTAATATCTATATCATTTGGTTTTTGTGAAATTCAAATGATTTAGTATTTGTAAAACACTAAGCCAATCACAAAATATGTCATTAAATGTTAGTTATTAGTATTATATGAATATTTTATTCAAACTAGCAAAAACCCATCTCAAAATTTAATCACAATATAGTTGTATATTTAAAACATTTAAATTTCTTCTAAAAATTCAGATATCCCAAGATAACTGAGCAACTAAAATATCCTTGCAGGCATTACCAGTCACCATCCACATTCATCCATGACATTTGGATGTAATTACTAGTTGGCATTTACTTATTTGTTCCATATTGAAAATGACAACTGGTTGTACAGTTGCCCTAAGGCAGGACTACAGAAAAGCACACTAAC
Source organism: Sarcophilus harrisii (assembly GCF_902635505.1). NCBI lineage: Eukaryota > Metazoa > Chordata > Mammalia > Dasyuromorphia > Dasyuridae > Sarcophilus > Sarcophilus harrisii. Next base: position 497,449,543 of record NC_045427.1, on the reverse strand, counting down.
CACATTAATTATTATCAACAAAATAGTGTGGAATAGTGACTAATAGCTTAAACTAAAAGAAACAAGAAAATCTAAATAATAAACCACAAATAATCTTGTCTTTTCTTTTTTTTAAAAGTTATTTATTTTAAAACTTTATTTTAATTTTCAGTTCCAATTTTTTCCTCCCTCTCACACTTCCCCCACCCACTAAGAAGGCAAGTAAATGAAGTCCGTTATTTTTTGAAATAAATCAAAATATATTTCTATATTAACTATATCTTAAATAAAGTGAGAAAATTTTACATCAGTTTAGACTCAGAATTCATTAAGTTTCTCTCTCTCTGGAGGAGAAGAGCCTTTTCCCATTATGAATCCTTTGGAATTATATGGGATTATTGCACTGATCAGAATAGTCAAAGCTTTAAGAGTTGATCATCATTACTATACAATGATCTCCTGGTTCTTCTCATTTCACTCTGCATCCATTCATATTGGTGTTACCCTGTTTTTTTTCTGAAACTATCTGCCCTTGTCATTTCTTAAATAACAATAGTACTCCATCATAATCATACGTTACACTTTATTCAGTTATTCTCCATTTAGTGAGTTTCCCTTCAATTTTCATTTTTTTTTTGCCAACAATAAAAATAGCTACTCACAATACTCTTGTATATCTAGATTTTTTTCCTTGTTCTTGATCTCTTTAGGGTACAGACTTGGTAGTGGTATTCCTGGATCAAATAGTATGCACAGTTTTATAGCCCTTTTGAGCACTGTTCCTAATGCTCCAGAATATTTGGAGCAGTTTATAATTCTACCAACAGTTTATTAGTGTACTTATATTCCCATATTCCCTCCAGCACTAGTCATTTCTCATGGATGGAAAGAGTTTTTTCAGGGTTGTTTTAATTTGCCTTTCTCTAATCAATAATGGTTTGGAGCATTTTTTCATATGATTATGAGTAGCTTTGATTTGTTCTTCTGAAAATGCCTATTTATATTTTTTTGACCAGTTGTCAATCAGAAAATGGCTCTTATTTTATAGATTCAATTCAGTTCCCTGTGTTTGAGAAATAAAGTCTCTAATAGAAAAAATTGTTATAATTTTAAAATACTGTTTTCTTGACTATGGTAACTTTTAGTCACATATAGTTTCTTAAATTATCTATTTTATTATTTTTTCTTTGTCTGAATTCATGATTGCTACTCATGCCTTTTTCACTTCAACCAAAGTATAATAGATTCTGCTTTAGCAGGACTCTGCTTCAGAGTGTCTTGTAAACACATCTTATTGGATTCTAATTTCTAATCCATTTTGCATCTGCTTCTGTCTTACTCACATTCATAGTTATTTTAACTAACTGGGTATTTCTTTCAATCTGATTTTCTTCTGCTTATTCTTTGCTCTCTCGTTTTATTCTATTCTTGCTTAAAAGTCTATCTTGCTTCTGACCACTGACTTCTTTAAGCCATCTTCCTTTTTATAATCTTCACTCACTCCCTATATATCTTATCTACTTTCTTTAATATCTTCCCATCAGGTAAGATAACTTTTAATACCCAATTGAGTATATGTGACTGTGTCTATTATTCCCTCTTTGAACCAATTTAAATGAGAGCATTGTCATAACTTTCAAGCATTGTCTGCCACCTCCTACCATATGCCATTTTCATCTCCACAATAAAAACTCTTCATTATGCACCTTTAGAAAATAATATTTTATTTTCTACAAATTATAGATAAAATAATTTTTAATATTCATTGCTTCATTTTTTAAAAATTGAGTTCCAAATTCTATCCTTTCCTTCTTCTTTAACCCTCTTCCTGGCAAGCAATATGAATAGGTCATATACATGCAGTCATGTAAAACACATCCATATTAATCATTCCACAAAAGAATACTGAAAAATAAAGGAAGAAAGGAAGGAAGAAAAGAAAGAAAGAGAGAGAGGGAGGGAGGAAAGAAGGATGGAAGGAAAGAAGGAAGGAAGGAAAAAAGGAGGAAGAAAGGGAAAATAATATGCTTCAGTCTACATTCAGACAATATTCCTTCTTTCTCTGGAGGTGGATAGCATTTTCCATCAAGAGTCCTTTGGGACTCTCTTAGGTCATTATATTGCTGAGAATAGCCTCGTCATTCAAAGTTTCTCATTGCTGTTACTTTGAAAAATGTTCTGTTCTACTTATTTCACTTTGTATCAGTTCATGGAAAGCTTTCTAGGTTTTTTTTTGAAATCATTATGCTTGTCATTTCTTATAGCACAATAATATTCCATTACAATCATATATCACAACTTGTTTAGCCATTCCCTAGCTGATGAGCATTTCCTCAATTTCCAATTCTTTGCCACTACAAAAATAATCTACTATAAATATTTGTGTACATATAGGGCATTTTTCTTTTTTTCTTTTTCTTTATTCTCTTTAGGGATACAGACCTGATAGTAGTATCCCTGGATCAAAGGGTATGCAGAGTTTTATATATTCCTTTAAGTGTAGTTCCCCAATCCCCACCAATAAATGTTCACTTTTTTTCCCAGAGGCATTTTATTTTATTTTATTTTAAAAATTTTTAATAACATTTTATTGACAGAACCCATGCCAGGTTAATTTTTTTTTTACAACATTATTACTTGCACTAACTTCTGTTCTGTTTTTCCCGTCCCTCCCTCCACCCCCTCCCCCAGATGGCAAGCAGTTTTATACATGTTAAATAGGTTACAGTATATCTTAGATACAATACATGTGTGCAGAACTGAACAGTTCTCTTGTTGCACAGAGAGAATTGGATTCAAAAGGTATAAATAACCTGGGAAGAAAAACAAAAGTGCAAGCAGTTTACATTCAATTCCCAGTGTTCTTTCTTTGGGTGTAGCTGCTTCTGTCCATCCTTGATCAATTGAAACTGAGTTAGATCTTCTCTTTGTCAAAGAAATCCACTTCCATCAGAATTCATCCTCATACAGCATCGTTGTTGAGGTATATAATGATCTCCTGGTATTGCTCATTGCATTTAGCATCAGTTCATGTAAGTCTCGCCAATCCCCTCTGTATTCATCCTGCTGGTCATTTCTTACAGAACAATAATATTCCATGACATTCATATACCACAATTTATTCAACCATCCTCCAATTGATGGGCATCCATTCATTTTCCAGCTTCTAGCCACTACAAAGAGGGCTGCCACAAACATTTTGGCACATACAGGTCCCTTTCCCTTCTTTAGTATCTCCTTGGGGTATAAGCCCAGTAGAAACACTGCTGGATCAAAGGGTATGCACAGTTTGATAACTTTTTGAGCATAGTTCCAAATTGCTCTTCAGAATGGCTGGATGTGTTCACAATTCCACCAATAATGTATCGGTGTCCCTGTTTTCCCACATCCCCTCCAATGTTCACTTCTTTTATGTGAGAACAATTTCCACATTTATTTCCCCTTTCCCCTTTCCCCTTTCCCCAGTATATTCTTGTTTTTCATTCTCTCCCTTTTTTGATGATTCAACATAATTGTTTCATATTAATGCCCTCTGTTTATGTTGATTCTTTCTAATTGCCATAATAATGAGTTAAGAATGAATTAGGAGTTACATCTATCATTTTCTTGTTTCAAATGAAAATAGTTTAACATTATTGAGTCCTTTATAACTACTATTTAATTTTAAACTTTTTATGTTTCTCTTGAGTGTTCTTTTTGTCAAATTTTCTATTCAGCTCTGGTTTTATTATCAGAAATGCTTGAAAGTCCTCTATTTCATTAAATATCCATTTTGCTCCTTGAGAATTATGCTTGGTTTTGTTGAGTAGGCTATTCTTGATTGGAATCTTAGCTCATTTTCCTTTCAGAATATCATATTCCAAGACCTTTGATCCTTCAACAAGGAAGCTTCTGTGATGTTAACTGTGTTTGCATAATGTATGAACTCTTTAATTTTGGCTGCTTGTAATATTTTCTCCTCGATTTGAGAGCTCTGGAATATGAGTATAATATTCCTGAGAGTTTGAATTTGGGGAGTTCTTTCAGGATGTCATTAGTAGATTTTTTCAATTTCTATATTTCTCTCTGGTTCTAGGATACCAGACCAATTTTTCTGATAATTTCTTGAGAAAAGATGTCCAGGCTTTTATTTAGATTATACTTTTCAGGTAGTTCAATGATTTTAAAATTACTATTCCCTGACGGCTGCATGAGGCAAGTGGTGCTCATAAGTCTAATACTGGGGAGGGGGATAAGGAGGAAAGGAAAGAGAAAAGCATAATTTGGGGATAATAAGATTGCAGGAAATATAGAATTAGTAGTTTTAACCATAAATGTGAATGGAGTAAACTCCCCCTAAAACAGAAGCAGATAGCAGACTGGATTAAAAGTCAGAATCCTACAATATATTGTTTACAGGAAACACATTTGAAGCAGGGTGATACATACAAAATAAAGGTAAAAGGCTGAAGCAGAATCTATTATGCTTCAGGTGAAGTAAAAAAAGCAGAGGAAGCCATCCTGATTTCAGATCAAGCAAAAGCAAACATTGATGTAACTAAAAGGACACTATATCTTGCTAAAGGGTAGCATAGATAAAGAAGCAATATCAATAGTAAACATATATGCACCAAGTGGTATAGCATCTAAATTCCTAAAGAAGAAATTAAGAGAGCTTCAAGAAGAAATAGACAGCAAAACTATAATAGTGGGAGATCTCAGTCTTGCACTCTCAGAACTAGATAAATCAAACCACAGAATAAATAAGAAAGAAGTTAAAGAGATAAATAGAACACTAGAAAAGTTAGGTAGGATAGATCTTTGGAGAAAACTGAAAGGAGACAGAAAACTCTTTCATGGAGTTCATGGAACTCAGCAGTTCATGGAACCTATACAAAAATCCGCCACTTATTAGGATATAAAGACCTCAAATTAAAATGCAGAAAGGCAGAAATAGTAAATGCATCCTTCTCAGATCACAATGCAATAAAAATTACATTCAATAAAAAGCCAGGAGAAAATAGACCAAAAAGTAATTGGAAACTAAATAATCTCATCCTAAAGAATGATTGGGTGAAACAGCAAATCATAAACACAATTAATAATTTCACCCAAGAGAATGACAATAATGAGATGTCATACCAAAATGTGTAGGATGCAGCCAAGGCGGTAATAAGGGGAAATTTTATATCTCTAGAGGCTTATTTGCATAAAATATAGAAAGAGAAAATCAACAAATTAGACTTGCAAACTAAAAAAAAACTAGAAAAAGAGCAAATTAAAAACCTCCAAATACTAAAGTTTAAATTATAAAAATAAAAGAAGAGATCAATAAAATTGAAAGTAAAAAAAAAAAAAAAACTATTGAATTAATAAATAAAACTAAGATTTGGTTTTATGAAAAAACAACAAAATAAATAAACCCTTGGTAAATTTGATTAGAAAAAGGAAAGAGGAAAATCAAATTGTTATTCTTAAAATGAAAAGGGAAAAATTTCCACTAATTAAGAGGAAATTACAGCAATAATTAGGAATTATTTTGCCCAACTTTATGCCAATAAATTTGATAACTTAAATGAAATAGAGGAATACCTTCAAAAATATAGTATGCCCAGGTTAACAGACAAGGAAGTAAATTGCTTAAGTAGTCCCATTTTAGAAAAAGAAATAGAACAAGCTATTAATCACCTCCCTAAGAAAAAATCTCCAGGACCAGATCAATTTATATGTAAATTTGACCAAATATTTAAAAAACAATTAACTCTAATACTATATAAACCATTCAAAAAAATAGGGAATGAAGGACTCTTACCAACTCCTTTTATGATATAGACATAGTACTGCTACCTAAACCAGGTAAGACAAAAACAGAGAAGGAAAATTATAGACCAATCTCCCTAATTAATATTGATGCAAAAATCTTCAATAAAATATTAGCAAAGAGATTACAGACAATCATCCCCAGGATAATACACCATGACCAAGTAGGATTTAAACCAGGAATGCAGGGCTGGCTCAATATTATGAAAACTATCAGCATAATTAACTATATCAATAACCAAATTAACAAAAACCATGTGATTATCTCACTAGATGAAGAAAATGCATTTGATAAAATCTAACACCAGTTCCTATTAAACCATTGTAGAATATGGAAATAAATGGAATAAAAGGAATAAGTTTTTTTTTTAAATCATCAGTAGCATCTCTTTAAAATCATCAGTAAGCATCATATGTAATGGTGATGAATTGGAACCATTCCCATTAAAATCAGGAGTGAAACAAGTTTGCCCACTATCACCATTATTATTCAATATTGTATTAGAAATGTTAGCTTTGGCAATGAGAGATGAAAAAAGAAATTAAAGGAATTAGAGTAGGTAATGAGGAAACCAAATGATCACTTTTTGAAGATGATATGATGGTATACTTAGAAAACCCCAGAAATTCTATTAAAAAGCTATTAGAAATAATCCACAACTTTAGCAAAGTTGCAGGATACAAAATAAACCCACATAATTCATCAGCATTCTTATATATCACTATCAAAATCTAACAGTTAGAGTTACAAAAAGAAATTCCATTTTAAGTAACTACCAATAGCATAAAATATTTAGAATTTTTCTGCTAAGGGAAAATCAGGAACTATATGAGCAAAAAACACTTTCCACACAAATGAAGTCAGATCTAACCAATTGGAAAAATATTAAGTGTTCTTAGATAGGGTGAGCAAATATAATAAAGATGACAATACTCCCTAAACTAATCTATTTATTTAGTGCTATACCAATCAGACTCCCAAAAAACTATTTTAATGACCTAGAAAAAATAACAACAAAGTTCATATGGAAGAACAAAAGGTCAAGAATTTCAAGGGAACTAATGAAAAAAAAATCAAATGAAGGTGGCCTAGCTGTACCTGATCTAAAACTATATTATAAAGCAGTGGTCACCGAAACCATTTGGTATTGGCTAAGAAATAGAATAGTTGATTAGTAAAATAGGTTATATTCACAGGACAAAATAGTCAATAACTATAGCAATCTAGTGTTTGACAAACCCAAAGACCCCAGCTTTTGGGATAATAATTCATTATTTGACAAAAATTGCTGGGAAAATTGGAAATTCGTATGGCACAAACTAGGCATGACCCACACTTAACACCATACACCAAGATAACATCAAAATGGGTTCATGATATAGGCATGTAGAATGACATTATAAACAAATTAGAAGAACATAGTATCATTTATCTCTCAGACCTGTGGAGGAGAAAGGAATTTGTGACCAAAGAAGTAGAGGTCAGTATTGATCACAAAATAGAAAATTTCTATTATATCAAGTCAAAAAGCTTTTATACAAATAAAACTAATGCAGGCAGGATTAGCAGGGAAGCAATAAACTGGAAAAACAGTTTTATAGCTAAAGGTTCTCATAAAGGCCTCATCTCCAAAATATATAGAGAATTGACTCTAATTTATAAGCAATCAAGCCATTCTCCAATTGATAAATGGTCAAAGGATATGAACAGACAATTTTCCGATGAAGAAATTGAAACCATTTCTAGTTATATGAAAAGATGCTCCAAATCATTATTGATCAGAGAAATGCAAATTAAGAGAACTCTGAAATACACTACACACCTGTTAGATTGGCTAAGATGACAGGAAAAAATAATGATGAATGTTGGAAGGGATGTGGGAAACCAGAACACTGATGCATTGTTGGTAGAGATATGAATGGATTCAGTCATTCTGGAAAGCAATTTGGAACTATACTCAAAAAGTTATCAAACTTTGCATAGTCTTTGATCCAGCAGTGTTACTACTGGGCTTATATCCCAAAGAGATATTAAAGAAGGGAAAGGAAAATATATGTGCAAAAATGTTTGTGGCAGCCCTTTTTGTAGTGGATAGAAACTGGAAATTGAATGGATGCTCACCAATTGGAGAATGATTGAGTAAATTGTGGCATATGAATGTTATGGAATATTATTGTTCTATAAGAAATGATCAGCAGGATGAATACAGAGAGCCTTGGAAAGACTTACATGAACTGATGCTAAGTGAAATGAGAAGAACCAGGACATCATTATGCGCTTCAACAACAATACTATATGATTATCAGTTCTGTTGGATGTGGCTCTCTTCAATAATGAGAGGATCAAAATCACTTCCAATTAATCTGAAATGAACAGAACCAGTACACCCAGAGAAAGAACACTGGGAAATGAGTATGGATCACAACATAACATTTCTACTCTTTCTGTTATTGTTTGCTTGCATTTTTGTTTTTTCTTCTCAGGTTATTTTTACCTTCTTTCTAAATCTGATCTTTCTTGTGCAACAAGGTAACTGTATAAATATGCATACATATGTATACCTATATACAAATATGTATACATAAATATGCAGATTTGAACTTAACTCTTCCTGCCTACAAACCCTGAGTCTCTCTCTACTGAACCAGCTTACTGCACCATTAACTCCCTATTCTCAATTAATTTGTAAAATTAAAAGGTTGCACAAGATGAACTTTAAAGTAAGTTTGAATTCCAAATCTCATGATAATTCCTCATTGTCCAGAGCCTCATCCTTCTTTGCTGTAGTATATTTGTCTTCTTGTTTCCCCATGTGATATATATACCATCACTTTATTAGTATGAGGATATAAGAACAACATATATTAGACTGAATCTTACTAAGGCAAGCTCCCAGTAGATAAGCAGTGATGTCTAGAATATGACCATGTGATCCAAATGGATAGGCAAGCTTGAGAATTATGATAATATAATGATAACTTATCTCATAATTTCTGTTACTTGAGAGTTTCAATAGTAATGATTAAATCAACAAAATAATAATAATTGCTGAATCTGAATCATTATTCCCTTTAAATATAGTTTAGAAAAATTATACTGGGTAATAGTACCTACATTCAAAAGATTTTGCCAATTAATCAAGTTATTGTTGTCAAGTATATGAAGAGAAGCTTTTCTCTCAACTTGAACCCCAAAGCTTGCAAAAACACTATCTTTATCTACCAAACAATCATTTTTACAAAATCCTATAAATCAGGAGTATATGGAAGAGAGGATTACAATTCATTTGTTGAAGAACATTTCTGCAAAATGTTTTTGCCACTTTAAAAAATTGTTTTATTGATACTATGAAACAAATAACATTGCTGCCACTTTGTAATGATCTTCTTCACTCCATAGAAATATCTCTTCTAACAAAGTACTGTGAGGCCAAAAAAAAAAAAAAAGACATTGATTATGTTTGACTCTGTAGGCCTCATTTCACACTTGTGGTCTCCAATCTCTCTTAACAAGAGTTACATGTATTGCATCCTAAGTCCTTAGCACAATAGTGTCAAATTAGAGGCTTTTCAGCAGTGGGCAAAATCACATGAACCAGATTAAAATATAATTGGGAAATGTTTAACAAAATAAACAACATCTATGACACAAATAATGTTAATTTGTGGTTTTTAATTCACTTTTCAACCTTCAGGGAACCATTTCTATTTGAGTTTGCTTTGCATCATTTCACAGATCACAAGTGTGCAGAATGAGACAGGACTAAAAGACACCTAAGAAGTCTTACCAAGTTTTTATTTTGTATTGATTAGGGCAAAATAATGTTCTATTATGTTCATATTCCATAAATAATTCAGACGTTCTTATTTCCCCTTAGTTTATTTGCTAAAACAAACCAATAGCAAAAGTATTTTGGAATATACAGGCACAATGACCTGTGTGTGTGTGTGTGTATGTGTGTGTGTATACATATACAATGTATATGTGTATGTACATATACCTTTCTCTCTGCTTTTGTCCCATTGGGGAATAGACTAAGTAGTATAATCATTGATTTAAAATGTTATTGACCATTTAGCATAGTTCCAAACTGCTTTGCAGGATTGATAAAACAGTTTACAGTTAAATCTGCAGCATATTCTTTTAATATATTTAACATCTACTGGTCATCCTGCCATCTAGGGGAGGGGGTGGGGGGGTAAGAGGTGAAAAATTGGAACAAGAGGTTTGGCAATTGTTAATGCTGTAAAGTTACCCATGCATATATCCTGTAAATAAAAGGCTATTAAATTAAAATAAATAAATAAATAAATCTGCAGCATATTCATGTCCCTATTTTCTTAAGGCCTCTGCAATATAAACTAGTTTCTTCTTTGTGTTCATACACATGTACACAAATACATACATGTATATATATATATATATATATCAATGTATATATGTATGTATATACACATTTATGCATATGAACACACACCAACATGTGTGTGTGCAATATTAAAATCTTTTTGGATGAACAAAACCAATGTAACTATAGTAAAATTAGGGGACATCTTTATACCAAATGAAGTTCTGATATCTAAAATATGTTGAGAATTAATTGATGTAAATATGTGATATTAAGAATCATCCAATTGCTAAGTGGTCAAAAGATTTGAAAAGGCATATTTAAAAGGAAAAAATAACTTCATTTGTATAGTGAGCATTTCATTTCTTGACCTCTCAATGAGGAGGGGAAGAGAGAGACAAAATTGAATAAATGAAAATATGAATAATTAAAATATACAATAAAAAGAAAATAGTTGACTAAAAAATTTGAAAAGAAGCAAAAACTTTCACTAATCTTATAAAAATATATTCCAAATCACAAAAGAACAAATTAAAACAATTCTGAATTTACCATGTTCAGTGATATGCATACATAAATGTATATATGTACATGCACCACTCATTATATATACATATATGGCACATAAATACAATGCAAATATATGTAAATATGCATATACATATAGGTATGTGTGTATATATTTTCCATTCAATATATGATATATATGGAAAGCATGGGCAAATATTATTATCAATAGTATTTTATTTTTCTGAATACATGTAAAGATAATTTTCAACTTTCATTTTTGGGAAATTTAGTGTTCCAAAATTTTCTGTTCCCTTACTTTTCTCTTCCCCAAGATAGCAAGTAATCTGAAATAGGTTAAATATGTGCAATCCTTTTAAACATATTTCCATGTTTGTCAAGTTGTGCAAGGAAAATCAGGACAAAAGGGCAAAAACACAAGAGAGAAAAAGCAAAGAAAATGGTGAAAATGCTATGCTTCGACCCACATTCAGTCTCCATAATTCTCTTTCTGGATGTAATGGCATTTTCCAACCCAAGTTTATTAGAATTGTCTTGAATCACCATATATATCTAGGAAGAGCCAAATCATCACAGTTGATCATTACATACTCTTGTCACTGTATACAATGTTCTCCTAGTTCTACTCACTTCACTAAGCATCAGTTCATATAGGTCTTTCCAGGCTCTTCGGAAATCATCCTGCTGATCATTTCTTACAGAACAATAATATTCGATAACATTCATATACTATAACTTATTCAACCATTTCCCAACGGGTGAGCATGCACTCAATTTTCAATTCTCTGCCACTACAAAAAGGGCTGCTATAAACATTTTCGCATGTGTGAGTTCTTTTTTCTCTTTTATAATTTCTGTGATACAGACCCAATAGTGAGACTGTTGGATCAAAGGGTATGCACATAACTTTTTGGGAATAGTTCTAAATTGCTTTCCAGAATGGTTGGATCATTTCACAACTCCACCAAGAATGCATTAATGTCCTAGTTTCCACATATCCACTCCAACATTTATTATTATCTTTTTCTGTCATTTTAGCTAATCTGAGAGGTATACAATGGTACCTCAGAGTTGTCTTAATTTTTATTTCTCTAATCAATATTGATTTAGAGCATTTTCCTATGTAACTAGAAATGGTTTTAATTTCTACATCTGAAAATTGTCTGTTCATATCTTTGACTATTTATCAATTGTGAAATGACTTGTATTCTTATTAATTAGAGTCCATTCTTTATTTAGAAATGAGACCTTTATCAGAAACAGAGGTTGTAGAAAATTTTCCAGCTTTGTTTCCCTTCTAATCTAGGTTATATTAATTTTGTTTGTGCAAAGGGAAAATATTATTTTTTTCTGCCTGAGTCAATAGGGGTTAAGTGATTTGCCCAGGGTCACACAGGTAGAAAGTATTATGTGTCCGAGATCAGATTTGAACTCAGGTCCTCCTGACTTCAGGGCTGGTGGTCTATCCACTGTGCCACCTAGCTGCCCCAGGAAAATATTCTTAAATAAACATTTATTAAGTCCCGGCTATGTGCCAGGCACTGTGATAAGGCATGATACCGCCCTTTCTCCACAAAAAGCAAAAGACAGTATTTTTCCTTAAGGGATTTATAACCTAATGGAAGGGATAACATACAAAAAATACATAAAAAGCAACCTACATATAATATAAATATGAAATAAATAACAAAGTGAAAGCTTGGGAATAAAGAGGAATTAGGAAAAAGATTCTATAAAACACATATACATATGTATATGCATGCTAGTTTGCTGGATAGATAATGAATCTCAGGGTTGTTTTAATTTTTTTTTCTTTTTTCATTTGTGATTTAGAATTTTTTAATATGATTTGCAAAAATCTATATTTCTTCTTTTTAATCTGTTTTTTGACCACTTATTAATTGGGAAATAGCTCTTGATGTTACAAATTTATGCTAATTCTTTTCATATCTTAGATATTCAGCCACTTAGTATGAAGATTGTTACTAATCTTGTTATATATAATATATAATATAAACTTATATATATATAATATAACATATACAAAGTATACAATATATGTATATATATTTCATGTAAGACTTCTATTTTTATATAATCATAACTTGCTCTTATGTGAAATCCTTTTTCCTTCATATGGTTATTATTTTTGTCAAATACATATATGAAAAGTACTTTCTTCTTTTTCTTAAATTTCTTTTAAATAATGTAGCCTTTTGATTAAATTTGGTACATGGTATAAATGCAATTTGGCACATGATATAAAATGTTAAACTAAATTAATTTTTGCTTACTTGATTTCTAGTTTTTTACAGTAATTCTTATCAAATAGTAATTCTTGTCCTCAATAATCTGTATTGCTGTATTGTAAGATAGATTTCCTGAATATTGGACTATAATATCTCTTTGTTTCTGGATCTTCTTTCTTTCATTTGTTCCACTGAACTATTTTTTCTATATATTAAATTTGCATCAAATAGTTTTGGTAATTAATGCTTTATAATTTTATTAATATTAGGATACTTTATTTTAAATTTCTCTCTTCCTACCTACCATTTCCCTAAAAAATCTTTCATTTTTATTCCTCTAGTGAATTTTTCAAATATTTTCTCTAGCTCCAAATAGTAACCCCTTTGAGGTTTGATTGATATAGCAACAAATGTATGAATTCATTTCTGTATTATTATAATTTTTATTATATTGGCATAGCCCAACTAGGAACATTGAAACTCTGAATTGCAGTATTAAAATCTTCCTTTATTTGTATAAATTTTTTGTGGTTTTATTTGTCTTATGTGTCTTTGTAATTTAATACCCAAATATAGTGTCCATTTTGTAACTATTTTGAATAGTATTTCTCTTTCTAGCTTCTTCTGTGTATGTTTTTTAAAATAAACAAATAAGTTAATGGCTTTTGTGAGTTTGTTTATATATTTGTATATTTCAGTGAAGTTATTGTTTCAAATTTTTTTCATTGCTTTTCTGGGATTCCGTAAGTAAAGCTATTATCTAAAAAAGATAATCTTGCCTCTTGATTGCTACTTGGAAAAAAAAGAGAAAAGGAAATGGATAGTAAAGTAGAAACAAGTCTGCTAGTTGCTTCCTTTCCTTAGTTGCATACTCTTACTAAGTTGCTTGAAGATAATTATACTTTTAAAACTTTAAACTTAAAAAAACAACAACTTAACTCTTGTAAAATCTAGTATTACAGATAGTTATTATTTGGTAAATATTTATGGAGCTCTTCTCTCAATAGGTAACCCAGGAAAAATTTGATATCTTTCCTCCCTAATTTTTAAATACAATCACTACTTAATCAAAAGCTGATTTGATTTTTGAGGTTGAGTGGAACAAGTCACTCTTTTTTAGCTTTGTAGAACTTGGCTATGATTCTGAGATACTAGTTCAATCCAAATACTAAAATCTTAGCACCTTTAAACTGTTTGTTGATTGCCATGCTATTCCTCACGATACTGACCAATATTCACCTCTAGGTCCTCTCAGTATTTTTTCATGGAGAAGAATCTGCTTTCTCAGTTTTGCATGGTTTAAATAAGATGTAAAAATTGATTCTGAACAGGGTGATTCAGAACCCAAAGACAAACCCTCTGTTAATTATCCCTCCTTAACCAGTATATAGCAAGCTTTGTATATGTGTATATGTATATGTGTGTGTATGTGACAGTTTTCAGATCCCAGATATTTTAATTACTTCTTTTGAAATAAAATCTTATTTCTATTGTTACCATTAGGTATTTTGGGATGCCACAATTTTGGATAGTATGAGGCACATAGAAGTCAACAATCATTTGGATTTGGATAAAGACTGTCAAAGAAAAAGTCTACCACTGTTCATATAAAAATTTGATATGAACAATTTATTTATCTATATATTCTTCAGTTTTACCACCTATAAAGCAATAAAATACACCAGTGTTCATAAAAAAAGATGGTATGAATCAAACAGTTTCTTCCTGAATTTCTCCATCTATTAAGTAGGGATAATAAATAATTGTTACTCCAAAGTTTTGGTTAAAGGCAAGCCAGGTGTTAATTGCCTTATCATCATCCATCATCATCACCATCACCACCAGCACCATCATCATTGTCATATCACTGATACAGAATTGAAATCCTGCCTTATACTCTTAATATGTGAACTGGTCAAGTCCATCACCTATTCTGAGACTAAATGAGATCTGTAAAATGAGGATAATATTAGTAATTTTAAAAAGAGATTTCTCATAGTGATCAAATCAACCGGTATGTAAACATCATTTGGCGTATTTTAAAGGGAAATTATATTAATATTAATAAAATGTGTAAAAAGAAAATAATAATTGTAGTAATATTAAATAGATAAACCGACCAGTACTAAAATCAAAGGAGAAAAATGTAATTATTTTACATTGCTTAAGTTGATTTTTTGTTCTGTCGTTCAGTTGTATCAGACTATTCATGACCCCATCTGAGGGTTTTCTTGGCAAAGATAATGGAATGGTTTGTTATTTCATTCTCCAACTGATTTCACAGATGAGGAAACTGAGGCAAACATTGTTAAGTGATTAACCCAGGATCACGCAACTGTCTGAGACCAGATTTGAGCTTAAGTCTTTCTGACTCCAGAACTGGCATTTTATTCATTTTATAACCAAATTGCCCCTCAACCAAAGCACTTAGCCCAATCACAGAAGTAGAACATAGCGTCTAGATAGTCACTTATTTTAAATTTACATGAAGAAACTGAGATCTCACAATGTTAAGTGACTTGTCCAATGTTATACAAGTAGTGTATCTATTGTAGGATTTGAATGTGGTAATCTTTGGGCCACTTTATCTCAGCTTGTTCTAAAAGATTTTAAATAAAATATCTTGGCTTAAATATTACATTAACATTATTTGGATAATAGTCGCAAGAATTCAACTTTCCTGGTTCTCAGAGCAACCAATCATCTATGTTCTTTTCTCCTCAACAGTGAAAAACAAAACTCTCTCCATTTCCCCTTTGGCCATAGTTCTGGAGCAAGGTTCTTCTCTGGAACAGTCTGAAGCAAAGCAGGCTATTTCTTCATGGTCTTTTGCCTTTGCTTGCTGCCTCTTTCTCAGCTGTTTCCAATTAATCACTTCTCTCTCTTGGAGGCAGTGACTGGGATGATTCAGAAGCATACATTTTTAAAGTGGCCAGGATGCTTTAATGCACAATATAAGTTGTTGTTCAGTCATGTCAAACTATTACAATATAGACCCCACTTCCTACTCAAATATTTTGTTTATTCAAATGATTTAATATTAGAGTATAGTAGAGAACTCTGATGCCCAAGCTCTATGACATACTATATTTGTGTAAGAATAACACATTTTTATGTGATAAATATCCATAAATAAATGGAATATTCACATGGAGTATTGACTCTCAAGTGTAATCATATAAAGTAAACTATAAGATAAAATTCTAGCCAGTGGCTTTTGATTAGCTCACAGTAGACTACCTGAGTTAGCTACGAGATTTTGCCCTACTTAAACTCCCATTTCTGTTTGAATGCATCACAATCATTACACTCATACAAATTTGCAGTCACATAGTTATCCTCAACTCCTCATTCTTCTTTCTTCTCTCTCATGTCATTACTTCTTAAATTTCTTGATTTCTTTCAACATTTAGCTCAAATACAATATTCCTTACGAAGCCTTATCCCCTTAGCTACTGTTGCCTTATATACAATATATCTATCAGTCTATCTATCTACCTATCTATCTATCATTTATCATCTATCTATCATCTCTCTTTCTCTAAATACAGATGTATACACCCATACATATATGTACACATACATGCATATATTTATATCTACATAAGTTCTCCTATGTTTATATTTACACACACACACACATAGACATACATAGTTGGTATTGTCATTGTTGAGCTTTTATTCTTGAGGAGGACCAATGACATCTGGAGGGTGATATTTTGATTTGCAAATGATGATTTTAAATTATCTCTTGCTATCTCTCTATATATACATATATACTTGCTATCATAAATTATCACTAGCTATATATATATATATATACATACACATACACACATATATATATATATATATATACACACACACATACACACACACACACACACACACACACACACACATACATACTGAGAGAGAATGGAGAACATTTATCCTTTTAGAATGTAAGTCCTTTATTTCAGGTCAGGCACAGTTTGGTTTCTGGTGATACATTCCCCATTACCTAACATGCTGGCCATCACATAGCATGTAGTAATGGGTTTTAATTTTTAATAATTTAATTAATTTTTAATTTTAATTCTCCCTGTTCTTCAGGACACCTAAGCAAGTTAGCTGCTTCTTTATATTAATTAATTAGTTTATTTTTAATACACATTGCTTTGGGAATCATGTTGAGAGAGAAACCTCAGAACAAAAGGGAAAAACCATGGGAGAGAAAAAAAAGCACAGAAAAAAGTAGTGAACATAACATGTGTTGATTTACATTCAATTTCCATAGTTATTTTTTTCTGGATTTAGATGGTATTTTCTATCTACAGTCTATTGCGATTGCTTTGGAACACTGAACCACTGAGAAAAACCAAATCTTTCATAGCTGATCATCACATAGTTTTCCTGTTATTGTTTACAATGTACTCCTGGTTCTTCTTGTTTTGCTCAGTATCAGTTCATGTAAATCTTTGCAGGTTTTTCTAAAATCAGCTTACTCATCATTTTTTATAGAACAATTATATTCCATTACCTTCATATGTCACAATTTGTTCAGCCATTCCCCAAATGATGGGCATCTACTCATGTTCCAATTCTTTGCTACCACAAAAAGAGCTGCTATAAACATTTTTGTATTTACAATTTCTTTAGGATACAGATACAGTAATGGCACTGCTGGGTCAAAGGGTATGCACAGTTTTATAGTCCTTTGGGCATAGTTCCAAATTACTCTCCAGAAAAGATGGTATCATTTCACAACTCCACCAACAATGCACGAAAGTCCCAGTTTTCCCACATCCCCTCCAACATTTATCATTTTCTTTTCTTGTAATTTTAGCCAATCTGAGAGGTGAGAGATGGTATAGCAGAGTTGTTTTAATTTGCATTTCTCATCAACAATTTAGAACTTTTTTATCATATAACTATAGATGGCTTTAATTTCATCATCTGAAAATTATCTGTTCATATCCTTTGACATTTATCAATTGGGGAATGAATGATTTGTATTCTTATAAAACTGACACAGTTCTTTATAAATTTTAGAAAAGAGACCTTTATCAGAAATACTGGCTGTAAAGATATTTTTCCAGCTTTGTACTTCCCTTTTAATCTTGTTTCTGTTGGTTTTGTTTGTGCAAAGACTTTTTAATTTAATATAATGAAAGTTGTCTATTTTCCCTTTCATAAACTTCTGTAGTTCTTCTTTGGTCATCAATTTCTCCCTTATCCCAAGATCTGATAGGTAAATTATGCCTTACTCTCTTAATTTGTTTATGGTACCATCTTTAATGCCCAAATCATGTACCTATTTTGATCTTATTTTGGTATGGGGTGTGAGATGTGGTTTATACTGAGTTTCTAACATATGATTTTCTAGTTTTCCCATCAATTTTGTCAAATTGTGAATTTTTATTCCATAAATTGAAGTCTGGCAGTTTGTCAGATGCTAGGTTACTATAGGCCTTGATTATTGTATCAAGTGTATCTAATCTATTCCACTGATCCACCACTTTATTTCTTAGCCAGTACCAAATGGTTTTGATGATTACTGTTTTGTAATATAGTTTTAGGTTTGGTACTGCTAAGCCATCAATCTTTGTGTTTTTTTTCATTAATTCCATTGACATTTTTGACCTTTTGTTATTCCAGATGAATTTTGCTATTTTTTTTCTAGTTCTGTAAAATAAAGTTTTGGAAGTTCGATGGTATGGCACTGAACAAGTAGATCAATTTAGGCAGAATTGTCATTTTTATTATATAAGTTCGGCCTACCCATGAACAATTACTATTTTTCCAGTTGTTTAAATCTGACTTTATTTGTGTGGAAGTGTTTTGTAATTGTGGTCACATAGTTCTTGGATTTGTCTTTTCAGGTAGACCCCCAAATATTTTATTATGTCTAAAATTATTTTAAATAGAATTTCTCTTTCTATTTCTTGCTGCTGGGCTATAAATGCTGATGACTTTTGTGGTTTATTTTATATCCTGCACCTTTGCTAAAACTTGAATTGTTTCTAGTATGTTTTTGGATGCTTTTCTAGCATTCTCTAATATGTCATCAAAGCATCTGCAAAGAGTGGTCCTCATTGCCTATTCTAATTCCTTTAATTTCTTTTTCTTTTCTTATTGCTAAAGTCAACATTTCTAATACAATGTCAAATAATAATGGTGATAACAGGTATCCTTGTTCTACTCCTGATCTTGTTAGGAAGGTGTTTAACTTCTTTCCCTTGCAAACAATGCTTGCTGTTGCTTTTAGATAAATATTGCTTATTATTTTAAGGAAAGCTCCCTTTATCTTTCTATTCTCTAGTATTTTTTTTAATAGGATTAGGTGCTGTGTTTTGTAAAAAGCTTTTTCTTCATCCATGGTGACTATAATTTGATTTCTGTTGGTTTTGTTATTGATATAGTCGATTATGGTAATAGTTTTCCTGATATTGAACCAGCCCTGCATTTCACTTCATTGTAGTTTGTTATTCTGCTCATAAATTGCTGTTAATTCTTTGCGAAAATTTTATTTAAAGTTTTTGCATCAATAGTTATTAGGAAGATTGGCTTGTAATTTTTTCCTTTGTTTTGTCTTTTCCTGATTTAGGTATCAATACTATATTTATGTGATTGAAGGGATTTGGCATGGCTCCTTTTTTACCTATTTTTCCAAAAATTTATATATTGCTGTAATTACTATATTTATATTCCTGGATTTGTCTTGGCAGATAGACCCCCAAATATTTTATTAATTAATTATTATTTAAATGTTTGATAGAATTTACTTGTAAATCCATCTGCTCCTGAAGATTTTTCTTAAGGAAATGGCTTGTTCAATTTCTTTTACTAAAATGGAACTATTTAAGTAATGTATTTCCTTTTTTCTTAATCTGGGCAATTTATATTTTTGTAAATATTCATCCATTCTTGTTAGATTGCCAGGTTTGTTGCCATACAGTTGGGCAAAATAGTTTCTAATTATTGATCTAATTTCTTTTTTATTTCACCCAATTTCATTTTACTCTTTTCATTTTTTAATGCTGGTGGTTTTTTTTCTTTTTTCTAATCAAATTAATCAAAGTTTTATCTATTTTTCATAAAACAAACTCTTAGTTTTATTAATTAGTTCATTAGTTTTTTTAGTTTCAATTTTATTAATCTCTCTTTTGAGTTTCAGAATTTCTTATTTGGTATTTAATTAGAGGTAAGTTAGCTGCTTTGTAATAAACTATAATCTCCTCACTGGCCACTAGAGAGTACAAAATCCTAGAAGTTTCTGAAATATACCTTCCTCTGTCCCCATGTCCACCTTTGCTATTGACTGGGAAACATTTAATCTATTGCTGTGCTGAGTCTAGTCCATGAGAACAAGTATTGATAAAATGATAAAATATACAATTGTCAATTGTCTATATTTAGGGCCCCTTACCATTTTGAGAAGATTCATTCTCTCAGCTCTCTTCCCTCAGCACTCATATACCTACTCAATATGAAACCATGGTAATTTACGTAAAACAAAATGAAATGGAAAATGCCATATCCTTACAGAGATAGATATCTGTCTGTTCTTCTTGCTTCTTTCCTTGGTCTTCCTTTTATATAGGACAAGTTATCAACCATAAACATTTGCCACTAAAAGAAATGGATTAACAATGACTTTTCATTCTATCTTGGGGAGATAGATAGATAGATAGACAGACAGGCAGACACACTCATGCACACATATATACAAATACATGTGTGTATGTGTTTGTGAAGGCACAAGCCTTCCCATTCTACATTATTGGAATCCCAAAGTGAATTTGTTAATACCTCTTCATTTTCTAAATTTTGGACTATTCCTCAGGTGAAGGAACATTTTGGCCCCTGCTGCTCACCTCTATAATGTCTAAATGACAAGAAAAGATCATAAACACAGAGAGGGTCCTTTTTAATCTGATCCTATTTCTCTTACTCCTATGGAGAAATAATTTTGAACTAAGCAATTTTATTTATAGGATGTAGTGCTCCCTAGAATCTCATCTATGAAAACTCTCCAGTGATTCATTTCTTTAAGAAGCATAAGGGTCTTAAAGGAGTCAGCTAATTAGGTAGGAACTGGAGCTGTTTTTGTCATGACCAAAAACTGTAAACTAAGGGAGTGTTTGTCAATTGAACTATATCCACAATTCTTGTTTTGGCCAAGTTCTTCACTTATACATGGAACCACTTGCTGAAGATAATTAACTGAACTTGCTAAAAACTTATATGGCTTCAGTCATAGTATTCAGACCTAGAAGAGAATTAGATAGAACAATTGCCAAAATTTTACACATATGGAAGCTGGGAGCTATAGAAGGAAAGCTATAGAAAGTCAAAGCCATAAAGTTAGTAATTGTCAGAGCCTGGATTTGAACCCAGTCCCTTTAATTCCAGATCCATGCCTCTTTATACTACAGCATGGAGTTTCTCTTATTATTCCTAATTGGCTTATTTCTATGTGAAGAAATAGGAGAAGCAAAACAAAACAAGCTATCTGTCCAAGTCCTTTTGTAATAGTTGCTTCCCCTTCTTTACCACAGATATATCTTTTGACATGCATGCTTCTTAAACTTTTATTTTTTTGGCAATAAACCTTATTGTCAGTCTAGTGAAACAAATGAACTTTCTAAAACATAAAATAAAAAACCAATTATATTAGAATGTAGCTATTTCAACATATACATATAATATTATGTGTGTATGGGCATATATGTATGCATATATATATATACACACATGCATATGTGTATTGTGTATATATGTATATACATATACACATTTAAGTTTGTGTGCATAGACATGTATGTATATACATATGCATTATGCATATACTTAAAATTTACAGGCCCTAGGCTAAAGACCCCTGTAGAATGCTAAACTTTGGGACAGTAGGTACCATGTCTTTTTCATCATTTGTATATTCCAGTGCCTAATAAAGCAATTATACAAAATCAATATTTAAAAAACATATATGTCCATGAATTTTAAAATGTCATTCATATTTTTTGCTCTTACATCACCTTAATTTCCCAATAAATTACCTCTCCCAACCTCCTCCAGAACCGTTTCTTATAACATATAGAAAAGAAAGAGGGGAGGAGGAAAAACAGTTCAGCTAAACTAATCAAAACAATATCCAAGTCCAATGTTTTGTTATAGGAGGTTTCCACACCCTAGTCTACCCTTTCTCTCCTTTGAAGAAGGAATGGAGGTTCATTCTCATAGATCTTCAGGGCGAAGCTTGGTCATTATAATTAAAATTTAGGTTAGATTTGTTATTGTTGTCATTATTTCAAATTAAGTCATTGAATTCGTTAATGAATACCTAATGATGTGAGGGCCTCAGTCAAACTCCAAAGTTCTTTATTTCTCCTAAATATTTTTATACCAGGGAAAGATAGTTAACATGAACATCAAAGAAATCAATGAAAGGAAAAAAACAAAAGAAAGAGAGAGTTTGTCATAGAAATATGAGCTATAAAGCCTTAGGAGCCAGTAAGAATGGAAGAAGGAAGGGGGTTGTGGCCAGGTAACTAGCTCCAAAGTCCTATCAGTGAAAATATGTGAGCTTCTCAGACCTTTCCTTAGATTTGTTGGCTGTACTAGATCATCTCAGCTCTCTTGCTTCCTGGTCAGTTCCAGATGTTGTGTACCCTGAAACTTGGGCCCCTGGCAGTTGCCTTCTTTTACCTAATGAATGGATGTCTGTGAATAATCTGAGAGTATTTATGTTACATTTAACAAAGGATAAAAGGCCATAGAATAGAACTGAAGCTCCAGCACAACATTTCCAGCTCCATCACAGTGTCTCCAATACATAAATAATTTGCAGTTTGGATAATCCACCCACAGTTACTCAGGAATTGACTATATTTAGGATGGATTTGATTTAAATTAAATCGATTTAAATTGCCAGTCAGGGAGATTTGCTTTAATCATTTTTTTCCTCCCCAAAGTACATTCTTATTGTTTGATATAACCTTAACCTTAATACTTAGTCTTTGAAACTCACAGAGGATAGCATTCTATGTTAAACAGTGATTCTATTTGGATATTTTCTCAGATTAATTTTGCAGACACACACATACACGCACACAAAACCCAAACTGAATTATGATTTGGCACAGGCTGAGACAGTTTGTATTCATCATCTTCAAAGCTGATTTCTTCTGATAGAGTACCCCTTACAATGTTTTATCTGGGCAACCAGGCCTGGAATTTGGGAGTTAAACTATTTATATTGTAGGAACAATTCTTTCTTACTCATGAGAAAAAGAACTCTATTAAAATATTCTTCAATAGGAATGTCTCCTTTTCATTGTGCTACTGTCATGTTTTTTGTCTTTTTCTGGGACATTCATTCAGTAAATCACAGGTCAGGAAGGTTTCACATATAAGCTTGTGGCTCAAGTCCTTCATTCCTGCTTCAGAATGATTCTTGTTTCTATCTCCTTTTCCAACTACCAGCCTGGCTTGATTTCTACTAATGGTATTTTCTAGATGTGCAACTAAAGAAAGTCCCTAAATCTCTCAGCTTCTTGAAGTAATAGAATTAAATAACGTCCAATAGATTCCTAGTTCTAGTCTATAATCCCATAATTCTTTGAGCTCTATATGCTTCCTTAACTAGCACTATTCTCATGTATGTATTGTTAACCCTCCATGTATTTGCCCTTTTGTAATTTTACATTTTTACATCTCTGTGTACAAATATGAAGAAAGATAGTCATAAAATAATCAGGAAAGGATAAATGGAGCTTTGCTTTAAGGTACAAGAGTTTAGAGTACAAACAGCACCTGTACTTATTTTTTAAATTTGATTTTCAATTTTTTAAAAGTCACTATTTATTTACTTTTTTATTTATTTTCATTTTTATTTTGAAATTTTTTTTGTCTCTCTATCCCTTTCCCTATTCATTGAGAAGGCAAGAAATATGACAACAATTGTACATATGAAGTCATGCAAAACACATTTCCATATTAACTGTTGTAAAAAATGCAAGAAAAAAGGTAAAAATATTTCAATTTTCATTCAGAGTTCATCAGTGATATCTCTGGAGGTAGTTCTTCAGTTCTTTTGAATTGTCTTAGAGGTTTGTATTGATCAGGTTAAGTGTGTCCCAGCTGATCATCATTATATTATTGTCCTTACTGTGACTTTATTTATTTAGCAAGTATTTATTATTTTTAAGCACTCTTTTAACCAGAGTATGTTTTTTCTTCTTTCCCACAACTGTTGGGGGGGAGAAGAATTACTAAATCTTTATAATAATTTTGTATAATCAAGTAAATTGAATTCCTTTAAAAGTAGCATAATAGATTTCATCAGGGAATTTCATGACTGAAAAAAGTTAATCAGCAAGCATTTATTAAGTGTTTACCATGTGCCAGGCATTATGAAAAGTTATAGAAATATAAAGAATAGCAAAAACAGTTCCTGGTTTCAAGAATCTCAAATTAATTTTAATTCAATTTTATTTTGTAATTAATCAGTATTTATTAACTCCTAGTGAAAAAAAAAGAAAAAAAAAAACAAGACTTTTGTAGCAAATATTTATTGGGAAAAAAATTATTCCCATATTGACCATGTACTATATATATAATATATATGCATATATATGTCATTCTTCATATTTAGTGCATCACTTCTCTATCAAAAGTCTTTTGTTATTCAGGCTTTTAAGTTATGACTCATTTTTTGTTACTTAGAATTTTCTTTGCAAAGATATCAGAGTGGTTTCCCATTTCCTTTTTTAGATCATGTTACAAATGAGGAAATTGAGGCAAAAAGGATTAAGTGACTTACCCAGAGTTACATAGCTAGGAAATGTCTGAGGACAGATTTGGACTCCCACTGTGCCAGTCAGAAGTTAAATAGCAAATTTCATTAGTCCTCTGGAATCCTCACTGCATTGATTGGAGTTCTTAATTTTTTTTCAAAATTGCTCTTTTGAAAACAATTTATCTGCTTTTACCTGGGTCAAATCACCATTCTCCAGTTCAAATCTGGTTAGAGCACGTCCTATGCTTCCTGCCCTGAGAGCCATCATCTAAATCACCAAGACTGCAGCCTAAATTCCAAATACCAGAGACTGAACTATCTTCAGCATTGCCATGGGAACATTTCAAGCTTTCAGCCTTTATTGTGTTGTTGCTATACAGAGCATCCTATGTACTAATTTGTTGTGTTTACAAAACAATGAACAAAACACAGCTAACTTGGGTATTTAAATATTTTCTTATTTATCTTATTGACTTTATATATTAAATTGTTCTCCTGGCTTCATTCACTTCACTCTGTATCTGTTTGTATGTCTTCCTAAGGTTCTCTGACACTGTTCTTTTCATTATTCTTTCTTTCTTTCTTTCTTTTCTTTTTTGGTGAGATAATTGGGGCTAAGTGACTTGCCCAGGGTCACACAGTTAGGAAGTGTTAAGTGTCTGAGACCAGATTTAAACTGAGGTCCTCCTGAATTCAGGGCTGATGCTTATCCACTGTGCCACCTAGCTGCCCCCTTTTCATTATTTCTTAAAATAAAGTAGTATTTTATTATGTTCATATTTGTTCAGCAGCACTTCTATCATTGAACACCCCCTTAATTTCTAGTTCTTTGCTACCAAAAACAGTTGCTATGAGTATTTTTGTAGATAAGGGCTGTTCTTTTTGTTTGGATACTTTGAGATAGAGGCCTACTAATGACTTTATTGTATCAATGAGTATACTTTCTCTTCTCCCTGCATTACTCTCTCTATAGTAATATATAACACATATGTCCTTACTGGAATAAAAAATATAGTATTGAAAATGAAAATACAAATTGCTTTGATGCTAAATGAGATTTTTTAGAATTTTTAAATACTTCATCGATGAATCCTCAGGTACCATGACCCAAGAGTCATCTCTCGGGCCCGTATTATGTTCATGGTCAACAGCATCATCATCATAGATGTGGACCACAAAGACATGATAGATATTAGTATGGAAGCAGACCAAGTGGTCACCAATAATCAACAAGATGGTTGTCATAGAATCACACTTTTTATTAATTATAGCTTTTTATTTACAAAACATATGCATGGGTAATTTTTCAACATTGATCCTTGCAAAACCTTCTGTTCCAACTTTTCCCCTCCTTACCCCCACCCCTTTCCCTAGATGACAGGTAGTCCAATACAGGTTAAATGTGTTAAAGTATTTGTTAAATCCAATATATTTGTACATATTTATACCATTATCTTGCTGCAAAAAAAAAAAAATGGATCTACAAAGAAAGAAAAAAAAACCTGAGAAGGAAAACAAAAATGCAAGCAAACAATAACATAAAGAGTGGAAATACTATGTTGTTGTCTATATTCATTTCCCATAGTTCTCTCTCTGGCTGTAGCTGATTCTCTTCTTTACTGAACAATTGGAACTGGTTTGAATCATCTCATTGCTGAGGAGAGCTACGTCCATCAGAACTGATCACCATATACTCTTGTTTTTGTCGTGTATAATGATCTCCCAGTTCTGCTTATTTCACTTAGCATCATGTCAGTCTCTCCAGGCTCACTGAAATCATCCCGATGGGCATTTCTTACAAAACAATAATATTCCAGAACATTCATACACAACAACTTATTCAGCCATTCTCCAATTAGGCATCCACTCAGTTTCCAGTTTCTGGCCACTACAAAGAGGGATGCCACAAACATTTTTGCACATTTAGGTACCTTTCCCTCCTTTCAGATCTCTTTGGGATATAAGCCCAGTAGAAACACTGCTGGATCAGAGGGTATGCACAGTTTGATAACTTTTTGAGTATAGTTCCAAATTGCTTTCCAGAATGGTTGGATTCATTCACAATTCCACCAACAATGCATCAGTGTTCCAGTTTTCCCACATCCCTTCCAACATTTGTCATTATCTTTTCCTCTCATCATAGCCAATCTGAGAGGTGTGTAGGAGTATCTCAGAGTTGTCTTAATTTGCATTTCTCTGATCAATAGTGATTTGGAACACCCTTTCATATGAGTAAAAATAGTTTCCATTTCTTCATCTGAAAACTGTCCATATCCTTTGACCATTTATCAATTAGAAAATGGCTTGGACAATTATAAATTTGAGTCAATTTTCTATTTATTTTGGAAATGAGACCTTTATCAGAACCTTTGAATGTAAAAATGTTTTCCCAGTTTATTGCTTCCCTTCTAATTTTGTCTGCATTGGTTTTGTGTACAAAAACTTTTTAACTTAATATAATTGAAATTTTCTATTTTGTGATCAATAATGATCTCTAGTTCTTTGGTCGACAAATTCCTTCCTCCTCCACTGTTAAGTCCGGACTATCTTCCTGAAGGCCTCAGAATCAGCCAGAGTCAGGATAATTAAAAGTCCTTGGTCTTTAGGGGGAGAAGCAGGCAAACTGCCAGGAGTTTAGCCAAAGATCTCTTCTTGATTCTGAAGGCCAGAATCTCCACCTTTCTCCTTGTCCTGCTGCCAAGTGAGTCTCTGGCCTCTGTCACCCCACCCTCTCATCCTTGCCTACAATTATCTTAACCACAAACATTGAGCCAGCACCAAACAGTGAAAAGAGCCATTTTTCCAAACATATGCTAATAGAGTCATTGTCTTATATTGAATAAGTAATTAGCCTTAAGTGCTTGGTTGTCTGATTTAAGCATACCTTTTTGGAGTTTCAGTCCTTTACACTCCACAGGTCTGAGAGGTAAACTATCTTATGTTCTTCTAATTTATTTATAATCTCATTCTTTATGCCTAGATCATGAATTCATTTTGACCTTATCTTCGTATATGGTGTTAGGTGTGGGTCAATGCCTAGTTTCTGCCATATTAGTTTCTAATTTTTCAGCAGTTTTTATCAAATAGTGAATTCTTATCCCCAAAACTGGTGTCTTTGGGTTTGTCAAACACTAGATTGCTGTAGTTATTGATTATTTTGTCCTGTGAATCTAATCTATTCTACTGATCAAGTAGTCTATTTCTTAGCCAGTACCAAATGGTTTTGATAACTGCTGTTTTATAATATAGTTTTAGATCAGGTACAGCTAGGCCACCTTAATTTGATTTTTTTTTTTCATTAGTTTCCTCAAAATTCCTGACCTTGTTTTCTTCCAGATGAATTTTGTTGTTATTTTTTACTAGTTCAGTAAGATAGTTTCTTGGGAGTTTGATTGTTATAGCACTAAATAAATAGATTAGTTTAAGTATTATTGTCATCTTTATTATATTCGCTTGACCTATCCAAGAGCACTTAATATTTTTCCAATTGTTTAGATCTGACTTTATTTGTGTGGAAAGTGTTTTGTGGTTTTGCTCATATAGTTCCTGACTTTCACTGGCAGATAGATTCCCAAATATTTTATATTTTTGACCATTATTTTAAATGGAATTTCTCTTTGTATCTCTTACTATTGGATTTTGTTAGTGATGTATAAAAATGCTGATGATTTATGTTGATTTATTTTGTATCCTGCAATTTTGCTAAAGTTGTGAATTATTTCTAATAGCTTTTTAGTAGATTCTCTGGGGTTCTCTAAGTATACCATCATATCATCTGCAAAGAGTGATAATTTGGTTTCCTTGTTACCTATTCTAATTCCTTTAATCTCTTTTTCATCTCTTATTGCCAAAGATAGCATTTCTAATACAATATTGAATAGTAATGGTGATAGTGGGCAACCTTGTTTCACCACTGATCTTATTGGGAATGGTTCCAGTTTATCCCCATTACATATGATGCTTACTCATGGTTTTGAATAAATGCTACTGACTATTTTAAGGAAACGTCCATTTATTCCTATATTCTCTAATGTTTTTAATAGGAATGGGTTTTGGATTTTATCAAATGCTTTTTCTTCATCTATTGAGATGATCATATGGTTTTTGGTAATTTGGTTATTAATATACTCAATTATGCTAATAGTTTTCCTAATATTGAACCAGCCCAGCATTCCTGGTATAAATCCTACTTGGTCATGGTGTATTATTCTGAGGATGATTTTCTGTAATCTCTTTGCTAATATTTTATTGAAGATTTTTGCTTCAATATTCATTAGGGAGATTGGTATATAATTTTCCTTCTCTGTTTTTGTCCTACCTGGTTTACGTATCATTACCATGTCTGTGTCATAAAAGGAGCTGGTAGGAGTTCTTCATTCCCTATTTTTTCAAATAGTTTATATAGTATGGGAGTTAGTTGTTTTTTAAATGTTTGATAGAATTCACATGTAAATCATTCTGGTCCTGGGGATTTTTTCTTAGGGAGTTGATTAATGGCTTGTTTTATTTTTTTTTTTCTAAGATGGGACTATTGAGGCAATTTACTTTCTCCTCTGTTAATCTGGGCAACCTACATTTTTGTATGTATTTATCCATTTCACAAAGATTATCAAATTTATTGGCATAAAGTAGGGCAAAGTAACTCCTAATTTTTGTTCATAGAATCATACTTTAGAGCTGGAGAGAACTTTAGAAGTCTAATAATCCAATACATTTTAGGAAACTGAAGTATAAATGATTAGCATTTATTCAATGATTCAAGCATTACTTGAACTTCTCTGTGCTCTTTCTATTAATACTATGCTGTGTGATACTTTAGTGTCAAGTAGGATGACTTCCAGTTCTACCTGGCAGTTCCAAATATTCATATGATCTGAGTTTAGAAAATACCTAAAAAGTATTATTGAGGAAAAAAATAGAACAAACCTGACCAACGGAACCATGCATACTTCTGTAAGCACCAACGTTATAACCCTGAGGAACTCACCACCAGTGATATCATCACCAGTCATAGGGACTTCACTCTCAGAAGATTTTAAGCCACTTTGAAATACAAAACCCTTCAGACTAGTAAAATTCTGATTATATTTTCATATTGAATTATTGGCTCCTTGAGAGCACTGTCTGTTATAACTATTTCAATGTCCCGGTGCTTAGCCCCAAACTATGTGTATTGTAGGGGCTTAGTGATACTTATTGAACTGATTGTTTTGAACCCTGGATCTTTCTATTTTGCTCAGACTAGAAGCACAGTAGCCATTCCCAAAACTGTTTTCATTTCTGGTCTCCATGGAAACTTTGACCTGCTCCATTTCTGATCTGGATGAGTTTGTCCCTCCTTAAGTAGTTTGGTAGTCTCCCAGTCTCAAGGATTCACCATACTAGTAGTGGACTTAGTGTGGAAAACCAACTTCTTTATCTCTATTCCTGCTCAGAACTTCTGTGCTCAAGTGATCAGTCTCTTTTTTTGAACTAATTTACTACTCACATTTATATAGAACTTTTTGTCGTTATTACTATTGAGGTAGTGGGTAGTTCAGAGGATAGAGTGCTGGACCTGGATTAAGAAAGGTCTGAGTTCAAATTCAGCCTCAGACACTTCTTAGCTGTGTGACACTGGGCAAGTTACTTTACCTCTGACTTCCTTACAAAACGATCCACCAGAGAAGGAAATGGCAAATTACCCCAGTGTCGTTGACAAGATGATCCCTGGATTGTTGGTCCACCGGTCATGAAGAGATGGACACAGTAACATAAAATGCACATTATTTCATTTTTGAAGGCCTTGTTATAATGTTTCTAAACTCTTCTACTGTTTTGTATGGATATGTTGTCTGACTCAGGGTGCAGTTGAACTGGGTTTCTTGGCGTTGGAAAATGTGTCCTTTTTTTGTCATTGTAAGATGAAATCCTGTACCCACATGATTTAAATATATAGTATTTAATGACTACAAATCTCACTTGAGATAAATTCCTGCTGAAAAGGACAAATTACAGAGGTTACCATCTCTTCAAAGAAAAAAAAAAGAAAAAAAAATCAAGATTAGAATCCAAAATACAATGTGGTTTATAGTAGATAAGAAAACAGGATGAAAAGAAAAATGAAAACAATATTTTACTTATTCATAATCAGAAAGTAACAGCAAAGACAGTCACAGTATATCAGTGAGATGAAGATTAAGTAATTTAGCATTCTTTAATAGATGTGCCCATTTTCTAAGAAAAATTAGCATAATGTGATAAAGTAAGGAAACATGACAAATTATTAAACCTCTTTAAAAGCATTTGTTGAAAGGTATCACCGTGAAATTTTTAATTTTCTATAATAGTCCATGGTACCTTAGAGAAAAGTTAAAAAACAATCTGAAGATAAAAACTTTGATAATTAAGGAACAAATGAAAACAAATGTTTAATTAGCAAAAGTCAGAAAAGTAAAAAGGAAGGAAATAAACCAGACAAAATTCTTTCTTTCTTTCTTTCTACCTTTCTTTCTTTCTTTCTTTCTTTCTTTCTTTCTTTCTTTCTTTCTTTCTTTCTTCCTTCTTTCCTTTCTTCCTTTCTTCCTTTCTTTCTTTCTTCTTTCCTTCCTTCCTTCCTTCCTTCTTTCCTTCCTTCCTTCCTTCCTTCCTTCCTTCCTTCCTTCCTTCCTTCCTTCCTTCCTTCTTTCCTTCCTCTTTTCTTCCTTCCCTCTTTCCCACCCTTTCTTTCTTCCTTGCTTCTTTTCTCCCTTCCTTTTTCCTTCTTTCTTTCATTTTAAATAAAAGGGTCATCATAGTTAACAAGTTGATAATTATATAAAGCAATACAGGAACTAGGTAGACAGGAAAAGTACAAATCCTTAATAATGTCATAGTGCTAATTAAACTATGTTTGACAATCTCAACATCTTTAAATTGGAGAAAATCTAATTAGACCACAATAAATGTAAGTCATTTAAAAGTGTTACATTATAACATCAGTATTTAGTATTGTGGTTTCTATTCTTGCTTGCATCATGATCAGGCTGCAACTAAAACAGCAATGTTGAAGTAGGATGCATTATCCTAATCCCATTTATTGCAATGTTAGAAATAGAATGTACCATCTAGTAAAATTCCTTATTATTCAAGTTAATGGAAATTAAAAAAAGATTTATTAATAAACTACCCCATGGCTAACTTTATATTATTAATTTTATTATCACACCTCCAGAGATCATCATGGTATGAAGACCCTGGGTTCTAAAGTTAGTGGTATATGAGTTTTAACAAGTCATAATTAGTTGAAAAGTATATGCATTTGAACCCAGGAGAAGACTGTGTTTGTCATTTGAGTGACATTCAAGCTGTATCTGTAGAGAAAGATTTCCAGCAATGATTGTATTTTGTGGAAAAATAAGAAAAAAATTCATACTATAATATAGAGGGATTGTAACCTGCATCAATGGAGGATGTAGCAACACTGATGAAATATTGTGTCTTGAGAGTATTGAATCTTCCTTTTTCTAGTTCTTTTTCTTCATCCTCCATCTTTCTTATTGTCACAAACACACATATTGAAACCATTTCTGTGTTCAGTGATAAATTCTTCCTGATGACTTCAGTTGGCTGTCCAGTTAGGAATAGTATTCTTTTGGTCACTGAATAATACTAAATAACAGAAAATGTAAATTAAAAATGAGGTATAGTTTATGAAACAGTATATTTCCTGGAAAAGTTGTGGAAAGAGAGAAACATTAATATATTGGTGTAGCAATGATAAATTCATCTAAGCAACCTGGGAATCAATTTGGAATGATGCTAAGAAAGCAATTAAAAGACCCAAACCTTCTGATTTTGAGACTTACTGCTATGCTTTTAACTCAAGGAGGTCAATAACAAAGAAATCTTATCATATACATCATATTTATAGCAATACTTTTGTAGTATCAAAGACCTGAAACAAAGAATATTCTCATCATTTGGAGAAATTGGTAAATAAATTGTGACATGTGAATGTAATGCACTATTTTTACACCAAAGGAAATGATGAATATGATGAATACAGAAGAGCAAATAAGAATATATATGAAATGATGCAAAATAAAATAATTAGTACCAGGTAGACAATAGACATTAATTTCAAGAAAGTAATTAGAAAAGAAAAAAAACAACAAAACATATGTAACAAAACTATAAGTTAGCACAACTAAGTCAGATCCCTAAAGTGAGATATGAAACAACATTCCCTATCCTTCTTTGCATAGATAAGGAAATATGAAAGTAGAACCTTTCATATAGTATCAGACTTGTGTTTTTGGATGTGTTGTTAATCTATCATTTTATGCTTTTTCATATGGTATGATTTTCTGGGAGGGAGTAGAGGTAAAAAGAAATTGGGAAATGTATGCAAAGTAAACAAGTCTTCCTACATTTCTTTGAATTTCTCCCTTTCATAATTTCTTATGATGCAATAACTTTTCATAATGTATGTGTTTGATTAACTTATGGGCATCTATTTTGTTTGCTTAAAAGTTCTGCTATAAATATTTTAGTATATATGGCTTCTTTCCCTAGGTGAATGATATCTTTGAAGTACATGCTCTGGTGATTAATGGCTATGCACACTTTAGTGACTTTTCCTCATATAATTTCTAGCTGATTTTCAGAATAGTACGATCAATTCACAAAATACCAAATACAATCCTCAAAGTACACTAATATGTCTGTCCTTTTATAATGTATAATTTTTATTTTACCAATAAGATGGATATGAAGTAGAATTTTAGTTTTTAATTTTAATTTTCTTATTATTAATGATTTGGAGAATTTTTTCATATGGTTAATGGTAGTTTATTTTTTTTTTCTTTTAAGAAAAAACAACAGGGTGGAGGCAAGATGGCAGCAAGTATACAGGTCTTTATCTGAACTCTTCTTAGCTTCCTCAGATGAACCCCTGATCACGCTTCTAAACTGGTTTTGGAGTGACAGAATGCACAAATATTTGGAGTGTAACACATTTCTAGCAGAAGACATTTTGGAAGAATTTCATAAATGTTTTGTTTCAATCAGGCTGTGGAGAGAGGGAGGGGCAACTGAATGCAGATGCAGCCCAATAACCCAGGGCAGTGTGATATCGGCAGGTAAGGGAATCTACCAGGAGGTTCTTAATCAAAATACAGCACAGTTGGCTACTTTCCTGGTTTAGAAGCAAGTGCTTCAGCAGATTATCTGTGAGATATATAATGCAAATACAAAAGGCAAATAGTGAGCTTCTTGACCCCAGAAAAAGTTGGACTTGGACACACCTCCCCAATATAGGAAGGGAGTCAGCCCAGGGCAGAGAAAAACCATTATTGCCTATAGAGGAACCTTGGGACAATCTCCACTTCTTAGGACAACTAAGAACAGACCTCAACCTTTAAAAAATGAGCAAAATTGCTAAAAAAAAAGAACTATGATTTTAGGTAGCTTTTATGGAGAAAGAGAACAGACATCAAATTCTGAGGACACTAAAGGTAAATTGTCTCCAGATGAAGCCCCAAAAGGTGATAATTGATCCTCATTTCATAAGACTCTCTTGGAATAATTCAAAAGGGATATTAAAAGAGAGTTAGAAGAAAAATGAGGAAACGAAATAGTAATGTTGCAGGAGAGTTTGAAAAGGGAAACAGAAATTATCTGAAGAAAACTCCTTACAAAATAGATTTGATGAAATGGAAAAAGCATGTAACTCTTTAAAAATAGATTTCAAAAAGAAAACAACTCTTTGAAAAACTGAATTTGTGAAATGGAAAAAATTCAATGAACAAAACAACCGAGTTAAAAAATCAATTGGCTAAATGCAAAAGTAGATAAAAAAGCTAACTGAAGAAAATAATTCACTAAAAATTAGATTTACAAATGGAAGTGGATGACTCAATGAAACAGCAAGAATCAGTCAAACAAAAGCAAGAGAATAAAAAAATATAAAAAATGTAAAATATCTTATTTGAAAAACAAATGACCTAGAAAATAGATCCAGGAGAGACAATTTAAGAATTATTGGACTTCCTGAAAACCATGACGAGAAAAAAAAGATTCTAGACATCATCTTTCAGGAAATCATTGAGTAAAACTGTCCTTATATCCTATTACCAGAGGGTAAAATAGCCATTAAAAAATCCACTGCTGGAATTTCCTGGGGCAGATCCAAGATGGTGGAAAAGAGCCACTTTTTTTTGTGACCTTCTCCTACAACCTCAGACTAATTAGCAAATCCAGTCTTTGGATTAGCTTTGAAGCAGAAGAATCCACAAATATTGAGAATGCAACAAATTACCAGCAGAACATAATTTCAAAGATCACCAGAAAAGGTCTGTTTCAATTGGAAATGGGAGGGAGGCAGCCAAGCACAAGCATTTAAGCACAGATGCCAGCACAGACAGTTCAGAGTCCTGGGGCCCTATGGATTCCGCAGGTGGTGCAGATTCCATGGGGCAATGCAGACTCCATGTGCCAGAGTATCTATGGGGAGGAATCTACAGCAGCATTGTTGGCTACTCTGCCCTAGCTGCAAGCCAGTAGATCAGCAGAGAAGTTAGAAAACATGCAACACAAACACAAAAGGTAAATAGTGAAGCACAAAATGCCAGAATCTCACAGAACTTGGCCATGTCTATCCAGCACCAGGAGTGAATCAGCACTGATCTAGCAGAGCCATGGATGCTTACAGAGGAAGCTGCCCCTTGTAGAGGAAGCTTGGAAAATCTCCCCTGCCCTAAAAGCAGATCTTAATTCTTTTTAAAAATGAGTAAAAAAGTAAAGAGAAGTCTGATGATAGACAGCTTTTATGGTGAAAGAGAACAGATTTCAAATCCTGAGGAGACTAAAGGCAGATTGTCTTGAGATGAAGCCTCAAAAGGTGACATAACCTGATCCACATTACACAAGGCTCTCCTAGAAGAAATTAAAAAGATTCTTAAAAGAGAGCTAGAAGAAAAATGGGGAAAGGAAATGAAAACTTTACAAAAGAGTTTGGATAAAGCATGTAACTCATTAAAAGATAGATTTGATAAAACGGAAAAAAATATCTCTCAGAAAAACAGAATTTGTGAAACAGAAAAAAAAAATAACTCCTTAAAAACAGAATTTGTGAAATGGAAAAAGAAAATAATTCCTTAAAAGAACAGAATTTCTGAAATGGAAAAAAAAATCCATAGAACAAATGAACTCATTTAAAAATTCAGTTGGACAAATACAAAAAGAAATGAAAAAAATAAATGAAGAAAATAATTAAAATTCAGAACTGAACAAATGGGCAACAAATATCAGTCAAGCAAAACCAAAAAAATGAAAAAAAACATGGAAAAAAGTAAAACACCTAATTGGGAAAACAATTGACCTGGAAAATAGATCTAGGAGAGACAATCTAAGGATTATTGGACTCCCTGAAATCCTTGATTGAAAAAAAGAACTTAGACACTGTTTTTCAGGAAATCATCAAAGAGAACTGTCTGGATATCATAGAATCAGAAGGTAAAGTAACCATTGAAAGAATTCACCAAATACTTCCTGAGAGATACCAAAATTAAAACCCCAAGGAATATCATGGCTAAATTTCAGAACTATAGGACCAAGGAAGAAATATTATAAGCAGCCAGAAAGAAACAATTCAAATACTGAGGAACCACAATAAGGATTACTCAGGCCTAGAGTTTCCACTTTAAAGGATCAAAAGGCCTGGAATCTGATATTATAAAAGGCACAGGGACTTCAATGAAACTGGTGAATTCCATTTATTTTTGATGAAAAGACCAGAGCTAAACAAAAAGAAAATTGACCTCCAAATATAGAGCTCAAGAGAAGCATAAAAAGGTAAAAAAAAAAAAAAAAAAAAAAAAAAAAAAACCCTCTTGATAACTTTATTTCTGTTATGGGTATACAAAGAGAGAACATGTATAATTTGATTTTACTGTTATAATATAAAAAAGAAACTAGAGGTGGAAAGGGGATTATAACAGAAAAAAAGGGTAAAGTGGAGGTAAAATGAGGGAAATTACATTTCAGGAAGAGGCAAAGAAAACGTATTATAATTGACGGAAAGATGGGATGGTGATGAATATTGTGTGTGAATCTTACTCTCATCTGATTTGGCTCAAAGAAAAAATATTAGATAATTTGGTGTCACCAAGAAACTTTTCTCATCCTATAGAAAAGTGGGAGGGGAAAGAGGAGAAAGGAAGGGGTAGACTAAATAGAAGGGAAAACAGAAATAGGAGAAAAAAGGTATAAAAAAGGGGGAGGATCTCTAAAGGGGGAGGACTACATGAGGCAATTAGCGCTCATAAGTAAAATACTGGGGAGGAGGGAAAGGGGAAAAGGAAAGAGAAAAGTATAATTTACTTATAATTAATAAGTTAATAAGATGGCAGGAAATATAGAATTACTAATTTTAACTGTAAATTGGAAAGGGGTGAACTCTCCCATAAAGTGTAAGTGGATAGCAGACTGAATTAAAAGCCAGAATCCTACAATAAGTTGTTTACAAGAAATACATTTAAAGCAGAGCAATGCATACAGAGTAAATGTAAAAGGCTGGAGCAGAATCTATTATGTTTCAGGTGAAGTAAAAAAATAATCAGGGGTAGTCATCCTAATCTCAGATCAAACAAAAGTAAAAATTGATCTAAATAAAAGAGATAAGGAAGAAAATTCTAGCTTGCTAAACGGTACCATAGATAATGAAGCAATATCAATAGTAAACATATATGCACCAAGTGTTGTAGCATCTAAATTCCTAAAGGAGAAGTTAAGAGAGATGCAAAAAGAAATAGACAGCAAAACTATAATAGTGGGAGATCTCAATCTTGTACTCTCAGAATTAGATAAATCAAACCACAAAGCAAATAAGAAAGAAGTCAAAGAGGTAAATAGAATACTAGAAAAGCTAGATATGATAGATCTTTGTTGAAAATTCAATGGAGACAGAAAGGAGTACGCTTTCTTCTCACCAGTTCATGGAACCTATACAAAAATTGACCATTTATTAGGACATAAAGACCTCAAATCAAATGCAGAAAGCCAAAAATAGCAAATGCATTTTTTCAGATCATGGTGCAATAAAAATTACATTCAATAAAAGGCAAAGGGAAAATAGACTAAAAATTAATTGGAAACCAAATAATGTTTAGTTTCATCCTAAAGAATAAATGGGTTAAACAGCAAACCACAGACACAATCAATAATTTCATCTAAGACAACATACTAAAATATATAAGATGAAGCCAAAGTGGTGATAAGGGAAAATTTTAAAAAATCTCTAGATGCTTACTTGCATAAAATAGAGAAAGAGAAGATCTATGAATTGCAACTAAAAAAGTTTGAAAAAAACAAATTAAAATCACTAATCAAACTTGAAACTCTGAAAAATAAAAGGAGAGATTAATAAAATTGAAACAAAAAACTATTCAATTAATAAATAAAACTAAGAGTTGGTTTTATGAAAAAACCAACAAAATAGATAAACCTTCATTTAATTTGATTAGAAAAAAAGGAAAATCAAAATTTTAGTCTCAAAAATGAAAAGGGAGAACCAACCACCAATGAAGGGAAACTTAAAGCTATTGCTTTAATATTATATCCTAATTATTATTAGGAATTACTTTCCCCAAGTTTATGCCAATAAATTTGACAACCTAAGTGAAATGGAGGAATACCTAGAAAAATATGGATTGCCTAAATTAACAGAAGAGTAAATAAATTACTTAAACAGCCCCATTTTAGAAAAAGAGATAGAACAAGATATTAATCAACTCTCTAAGAAAAAAATCCCCAGGACCACATGGATTTACATGTGAATTCTACCAAATAGTTAAAGAACAATTAACTCCAATACTATATAAACTACATGAATATATGAAAATAGGGAATGAAGGACTCCTACCAAATTCCTTTTATGACAGAGAATTGGTACTGATATCAGGATGAAAACAGAGAAAGAAAATTATAGACCAATCTCCCTAATGAATATTGATGTAAAAACCTTCAATAAAATATTAGCAAAGAGATTACCAAAAGTTATCTCCAGGATAATACCACG
The DNA here is from genome assembly GCF_902635505.1 of Sarcophilus harrisii. NCBI lineage: Eukaryota > Metazoa > Chordata > Mammalia > Dasyuromorphia > Dasyuridae > Sarcophilus > Sarcophilus harrisii. Next base: position 497,410,816 of record NC_045427.1, on the reverse strand, counting down.
ACCAGTAGGATTTATACCAGGAATGTTGGGCTGGTTCAATATTAGGAAAACTATTAGCATAATTGACTACATCATAAAGAATGATATTATAAACAAATTTGAAGAACAAAGTATAGTTTACTTCTTAGATTTCTGGTGGAGGGAAGGATTTGTGATCAAAGAAGAATTAGAATTCATTATTGATCACAAAATAGATAATTTTGATTATATTAAGTTAAAAAGTTTTTTGTCCAAACAAAACTAATGCAGGCAAGATTAGAAGGGAAGCAATAAACTGGGAAAACATTTTTACATCCAAAGGATCTGATAAAGGCCTCATTTCTAAAATAAATAAGAGTATTGACTCAAATTTATAATAGTTCAAGCCATTCTCTCATTGACAAATGGTCAAAGGATATGAAGAGACAATTTTCATATGAAGAAGTGGAAACTATTTGTAGTCACAAGAAAAGGTGCTCCAAATTACTATTTGTGAAGGGTTTCTGGAGGCAGCCTTAGTTTCAGTTATAATCAATAATTACTCCAAAATGCAGTCAGCTGGTAAAAATGCAAACGTTTATTTCTCCTTCCAAATTAGCCCAGTTAGCCCAGAGACCTATCTCTCTGCTTAAGCTCTTGCAGCTTTGTCCTTGTCTTCTGCCTCTGCTTTCTTCAGCCTCTAGCCAGCACCAAGGTAGAAGACGCAATGAATCTCTTGCCTCGAAGATAGGGCTTGTGGGTTCCAAGAGTTCTCTCCGACTCCAAGTAAAACTCTCTTGAGTTCCCAGAGTTTCTAGTAACTCCTTGAGTAACTAACTCAAGTCAGTCCCACAAGAAGAACCAACTCAAGCTCCAAGAGATCTCTATATATGTGATCTCCCAAAGGTTAACTCTGCCTTCTGGAGGGAGAGGGATTCTGGGTTATCTCCCAGAGTGCTCTCTGGCCCTAAGGGAGGTGTGAATTCAGATCTCATACTAGCCCTGAACTCTCCCAAACGTGTGAACTCCATTGAGTACTTACATACTTATTAGCTCTCTAAAGGTATGAACACAAGCATTATTTCCATCAGTATTAGCAACTTATCACCTTATAAGGATTCCCTCTAAGGTGTGAACCAATAAGCACTGTATCAATTCTATTGAGTTAACACCAGGATTCTGACATCACCCTTGAGTTTTCACTTTGTTTCAAGTTGAGTTGACACTAGGATTCCAACAACTATTGATCAGAGAAATGCAAATTAAGACATCTCGGAGATACCATGACATATCTGACAGATTGGCTAAGATTATAGGAAAAGATAATGACAAATGTTGAAGAAGATATGGGAAAACTGTGACACTGACACTTTGTTGGATGGAACTGTGAATGGACCCAACCATTATGGAGAGCAGTTTGGAACTATGCTCAAAAGTTATCAATACTGTGTATATCCTTTGATATAGCAGTGAAAAAAAAAAGCACTGGGCTTATATACCAAAGAGATCTTAAAGGAGGGAAAGGGACCCACATGTGCAAAAAATGTTTGTGGTAGCCCGTTTTATAGTGGCAAAAAACTGGAAATTGAATGGATAACCATCAACTGGAGAATGGCTGAATAAATTATGGTATATAATTTCTATGGAATATTATTTTTCTGTGAGAAACTACCAATGGAATGATTTCAGAGAGGCTTGGAGAGATCTACATGAACTGATGCTAAGTGAAATGGGCAGAACTAGGAGATCATTATACATGACAACAACAACAAAAAACTATGTATCAATCAATCAATTGTGATGGATGTGGCTCTCTTCAACAATGAGATGATTCAAACCAGTTCCACTTGTTCAGTGATGAAGAGACCCATCTACACCCAGAGATAGAATCATGGGAATAGAGTAAGGAACATAACATAGCATTCTCACTCTCTGTTTTATTTGCTTGCATTTTGCTTTCTTTCTCAGTTTTTTTTTTTCTCTTGCATGATCTGATTTTTCTTGTGCAGCAAGATAACTGTACAAATATGTACACGTATATTGGATTTAACATGCATTTTAGTTCTATACTAGCATATTTAGCATATTTAACAGGTATTGGACCACCTGTCAGCTAGGGGGAGGAAGTGAGGGAAAGGAGGAGAAAATTTGGACCAAAAGGTTTTGCAAGAGTCAATTTTGGAAAAATTTCCCATGCATATGTTTTATAGATAAAAAGTTTTAATAAAAAACTTCACCAATCACCTCCTGAAAGAGATCCAAAATGAAAACTGTACAGAATTTTGCAGCTAAATTTCAGAGTTATTAGATCAAGGAGAAAATATTGCAAGCAGCCAGAAAGAAAAAAATTCAAATATTGAGGATCTACAATCAGGATTACCCAGGGTAACAGCTTCCACTTTAAATGATTGAAGGACCTGGAATCTGATATTCCAAAATGCAAAGGAACTTGGATTGGAGCCAAAAATCAACTATCCAGCAAAATTAAGCTTTATCTTTCAGGAAAAAAAGATAGACTTTTGATGAAAAAGGTGATTTTCATTTATTTCTGATGAAAAGACCAGTACTGAACAGAAAAGTTGATCTTAAAATACAGAATTCAAGTGAAGCACAAAAAAGGTAAAAAGGAAAGAAAAAAAAAATATTTGTTTTTTATAAGTTAGAAAATCTATATCCCTATATGGAAAGATGATATGTTTAGTACTTGATAACTATATCTCTGTTATGGGTTTACTTAGAGAGTGCAGATATAATTTGATTTTATTGTGCAATATGAAAAAGAAACTAGAGATGGAAAAGAGATTGTACTAAAAGAAGAAGAAAATGGAGTTGAAATGTGGTAAATTACATCTCAGAAGAGCCAAAAAAGACCTATTTCAGTTGAGGGAAAGAAGAGAGAGAAAGTGAAGAGAGTGATTAAAGCAGATTAAAGGTAAAAGGCTAAAGCAGAATTTATTATGCTTCAGGTGAAGTAAAAAAAAAAAAAAAAAACAACAAAAACAAGAGTAGCAATCTTGATCTCAGATCAAGCAAAAGCAAAAATAGATCTAATTAAAAGAGGTAAAGAAGAAAACTATATCTTGATAAAGGGTACTATAGATAATGAGGAAACAACAATACTAAACACTATGCACCATGTGGTATAGCATCCAAATTCCTAGAACAGAAGTTACAAGAATTGCAAGAAGAATTAGAGAGTAAAAATATACTAGTGGGGGATCTCAACTTTGCTCTCTCAGAACTAGATAAATCAAAGCACAAAATAAATAAGAAGTAAAGGAGGTAAATAGAATTTTAGAAAAGTTAGTTATGACAGACCCTTGAAGAAAATTTAATGGAGACAGAAAGGATTATACTTTTTTTTTTGGTGGTGCATGTAAACTACAAAAATATTTGACCATGAATTTGGGCATTTAAAAACCTCAAAATCAAATGCAGAAAGGTAGAAATAGTAAATGCATCTTTTTCAGATCATGATGCAATAACAATTACATATAATAAAAGACCAAGAAAAAACAGACTAAATTTAATTGGAAACTAAGTAATCTGATCCTAAAGAATGAGTGGATGAAACAACAAATCATAGAGACAATTGATAATTTCATCCAAGAGAATGAAAATAAAGAGACAACATACCACAATTTATGGGATGTCAGCCAAAGCACTTCTTAGGGAAAGTTTTATGTCTCTAAATGCTTACTTGAATAAAATAGAGAAAGAGAAGATTAATTAATTCAGCATGCAACTAAAAGCTAAAGAAAGAGCAAATTTAAAATCCCCCAATGAAATATCAAATTTGAAAATCTGAAAATAAAAGGGGAAATTAATAATATTGAAGGTTAAAAAAAACTATTGAATTAAATAAACAAAACTAAGAATGGGTTTTGTGAAAAAACAACAAAATTGATAAGCCCTTAATTAATTTGATTAGAAAAAGGAAAGAAGAAAATCAAATTGTTAGTATCAAAAATGAAAAGGGTGAACTTTCCACAAATGAAGAGAAAATTACAATAATTAGGAGCTATTTTGCTCAACTGTATGCCAATAAATCTGGAAATCTAAGTGAAATGGATGAATCCTTACAAAAATATAGATTACCCAGATTAATAGAGGAGGAAATAAATTACCTAAATAGTCTCATTTTAGAAAAAAGTAATTCAGGGGGCAGAGCCAAGATGGCGGAGAAGGCACACATGACTTTCTAAGCTCTTCCCTTACCCTCTTTATCAATATTATATCGAGCCTCAAAAATAGTCTTGACTGCTACAATTCATAAAGATAAAAAGTATAACAACTCACCAGCCGAAGAAAATCTGCAGTCTCGCCAAAAAAGGTTTGTTCTGGGGCTGGGAGGGAGATCAGTGTAGACTGGGAGAGAAATTAGTTTCCTAGAAGAGCCTCAAACCAAAAGTGAGAGCACAGATCTCAGCACAAGCGCAGCCCCAACACTCAGTACAGGGCTTTTCCTTGGGGCAGTTGTGAACCTGCACGGCAGGAGGGCACAGCCAAGGTTAGCCTCTAATCTGCTCAGTGAGGGGCTCAGCTTGGGGCCATAGAGCTTTCACAGGGCCGATTTGCATCGGGCAGAGAGTTGGGGCAGAGTTCCGGGCAGACTTCTGGTACAATCAGCGGTCTGAGGTCAGCTGCTAATACCCACAGCCCCACAAGAGGCTCTGGCCTGGGGCAGTGACACTTTCACTGCTTAGTCTCTAGCCTAGGGCAATCGCTAACCCACACAGCCCAACTGGGCACTTTGATAGCTTGGCCAGTGCTGAATCCATCTCCTGTTGGGGGAAGGGAAAATTCTCACTCAGAGCACTCCCATACCTTGGAACCAGAAACCGGTTTACATCTCTCCTGTTCTGCAGAGGAAGCTGGTAACCCCCTTGCCTAGGAGGCATACCCTAAAGGCTTTAAAACATGAATAAAAAGATGAAAAGAACAATTGACAGCTTCTATGCAGAAAAAGAGCAGGTCAGCAAACTTGAAGAGACTAATAGCAAACAGGCAAAAGACAATACCCCAAAGGGGAATGTCACCTGTCCTCTTTTACATGATGCTCTCATAGAAGAGATCATTAAAAGTCTCAAAAGAGAGTTAGAAGATAAATGGGGAAAGGAAAGAGAAGCCTTATAAGAGAACAACAACTTCCTGAAATACGAATTGGAAAAGACAAAAAATTCCCAGGAAGTGCAGGGAAACAAAATTTGTGAACTGGAAAAAGTAAAAAAATCTCAGGAAAGTAAGAATTGTGAATTGGAAAAAATAAAGAATTCACTAGAAAGTAGGATTTGTGAATTGGAAAAGACAAAGAACTTGCAAGAAAGTAGGATCTGTGAATTGGAAAAAGAAAATAATTCACTAAAAAAAAAAACATTAGTGAAATGGAAAAAAAATTCCACAGAGCAAAACAATACATTTAAAAACTCAATTGGACATATACAGAAAGAAGTAAAAAAAGCTAATAAAGAAAATAATTCTTTAAAAATTAGAACTGAATAGAAACTAATGATTCATTGAGACAGCAAGAATCAGTCAAGCAAAACCAAAAAAATGACAAACTGGAAAAAACCATGAATTATCTACTTGCAAAAATGACAGACTTGGAAAATAGATCTAGGAGAGATAATTTGAGGATTATTGGACTTTCCAAAAATTATGATGAAAAAAAAGCCTAGATACTATTTTACAAGAAATCATCAAAGAGAACTGCCCAGATGTAATAGAATCAGAAGGTAAAATAGGCATTGAAAGAATTGATCGAACACCTTCTGAAAGAGACCCTAAAATAAAAACCCCAAGGAATATTGTGGCCAAATTTCAGAACTATCAGATTAAGGAAAAAATTTAACAAGCAGCCAAAAAAAAAAAAAAAAAAAAAAAAAACCAACAAAAAAAAACAATTAAAATACCGAGGTGCCACAATAAGGATCACCCAAGATCTGGCTGCCTCCACAGTAAAGGATTGAAGGGCCTGGAATCTGATATTCCGAAAGGCAAAAATTTGGAAAAAGAATAAATACAGCTAACTGAGCATTTTCTTTAGGGGAAGAAGATGGAATTTAATGAAACAAATGAATTTATTTGTTTTAAGGAAAAAACCAAATTAAACAAAAAAATTTGATGCCAACCATAGGACTCAAGAGATGGAAAAGGTAAAAGGAACTTTGAAATTGTATTTCTTTGTGGATATACAAAAAAATACATGTAAATTTGATTTACTGATATAACAAAAAAAGGGGTAGATATGGAAAAGGGATGATGGCAGAATAAGGGGGGAGGGATAAAAAGAGGAAAACCGCATCCCCGAAGAGGCAAAGGAAACTTATCATATCTGAGGGAATTTAGAGAGGGGAAGAACATTTTTGAATCTTACTCTCATCAGAGTTGGCTCAAAAGAAAATAATTGACATTTGTTTTAGAAAAATTCCCCTCCCCCATTAAAAAAGGGGAGAGGAAAAGGGAAAAGAAAATAAAGGGAAGGAAGGGAAAAAAGATTCAAAGGGGAGGAGGGATTTTAAAAGGGTAAGCATCGAGATACAAGTGGGGTGCATAAGTTCAAAAGGGGGAAAGAGGGTTGGGGGAGGAAGAAAAAAAGAAAGTTTAATATTGGGGGTTATTAGGAGGCAGGAAACAAATTAAATTTAACTTAAATTGAATGGATGAACCCCACATAAAGAGGGAGGCAGATAGGACTGGATCAAAAGTCAGAACCCTTACACTATGTTGTTTGAAACATATTTAAACAGGGGATACATCAGGTAAATGTAAAAGGCTTTCCAAAATCTTTATGCTTCAGGGTGGTCAAAAAAGAGGGGAGCCATCCTTATCTCGATCAACAAAGCAAAATTGATCTAAAAAAGAGATGGAAGGAAAATCATCCTGCAAAGGACATAAACAACAAAGCAATATCAAATTAAAATATATGACCAATGGTATGGACCAACTTCCTAAAGGAGAAGTTGAGAGTTGCAAGAAGAAATAGACAACAAAACTGTGATAGTGGGAGATCTCAACCTTGCACCTCAGAATTAACAAATCAAACCACAAAACAAAAAGAAAAAATTAAAGAAAAAAAGAAAAGAAAAATTGGTATTTAGCTCTTTTTGGGAAAATTGAATGGGAGACAGAAAGGAAATACTTTCTTTCCAGCAGTTCATGGAACCTATTAAAAAAATTGACCATATGTTGGAATAAAGACCAAAATTAAACAAGAAAGCAGAAATAGTAAATGCTTTTTTTGATCATGATGCAATAAAAAACTAAATTCAAAAAAAGTTAAAATAGTCAAAAATAATTGGAAATAAACTCCATCTTAAAAATATTTAACAGAAAAAGAAAAATTAATTTTCACTAAATAAAAATGATAGAATATAAACCAAATTTTGGAGAAAAGGGTAAAAAAATTTAATTTAGAGGTTTTGAATAAAAAAGAAAAAAAGATTAAATTTTGTAAAAAAATTGGGGAAATGAAATATAAATTTAAAAAAATTAAAAGGAGAAATTAAAAAAATTGAAATAAAAAAAACTATTGAATAATTATAAAACTAAGATTGGATGAAAAGCCAAAAAATAATAAACCTTTAAACTAAAAAAAAGGAGGGAGGAAATAAATTAGTGTCTTAAAATAAAAGGGAGAACTTTACCAAAAGGAATTAGAGAAATAATAAAATTTTCCAATTTATGCCAATAAATTTGATAAAATGAAATGGAAAGCTCCAAAAATTCTTCCCAGACAACAGGGGGAATAAATGTTGAAACAGAAAAAAAATAAATAGAAAGGCAATTAAAAAATTTAAGAAAAAAACCCACCCAGATATTTACATTGAATTACCAAACATTTCAAAAATTGGAATTATATAAATTTTTGATAAATAAAAATAAACCACCAAATTTCTATGAAAACATTTGAACCAAACCATTAAAAACAAAGAAAGAAAAATTATCCCCCTTAAAATATTGATGCAAAATCTTAAATAAGATATTAGAAAAACTCAGAAATATCCCGGGTAAACATATATCAATAATTTATAAGGAATGCACTGTTAATAAAGGAAAATTAAATAAATTGGCCAAAAAACAATTAAAAACCAGTGACATTAAAGATCAGAAAAGATTTAAAAATAAATCCACCTTTAAAAAATTGGGATAAATAAAATGGACTTTTTCCTAAAAAATCAGCAGATCAAAAACCATAGTAACACTTGTAGGAAAAATGAACTATTCCCAAAAAATCGGATGAAAAATTGCCCACTTCACCTTACTATTTTAAAATTGAAAAAATAGTTTTGGAATAAGGCGAGAAAAATTAAAGGAAAAAAACCAAAAAATAAATTTATTTGTTACGATAGATTATACTTAGAAAAAGAACAAAATTTTAAACAATCCAAATTTCAAAAATTTTATAAAATAAACCCACATAAGTCATCAGCATTCTTATATATCACTAACAAAATACAACAGTCAGAGTTACAAAGAGAAATTCCATTTAAAGTAACTACTGATAATATAAAATATTTAGGAATCTATCTGCCAAGGGAAAATCAGAAACTTTATGAGCAAAATTACAGACCACTTTTCACACAAATTAAGTCTGATCTAACCAATTGGAAAAATATTAAATGTTCTTGGATAGGGCGAGGAAATATAATAAAGATGAAAATATTACCTAAACTAATATATTTATTTAGCACTATACCAATCAGACTCCCAAAAAGCTATTTTAATGACTTAGAAAAATAAGAACAAAATTCATATGGAAAAACAAACGGTCAAGAATTTCAAGGGAATTAATGAAAAAAAAATCAAATGATGGTGGCTTAGCTGTACCAGATCTAAAATTATATTATAGAGCAGCAGTTACCAAAACCATTTGGTATTGGCTAAGGAATAGATTAGTTGATCAGTGGAATAGGTTAGGTTCAAGGGACAAAACAGTCAACAACTATAGCAACCTAGTCTTTGACTAACCCCAAAACCCCAGCTTTTGGGATAAGAACATACTGTTTGACAAAAATTGCTGGGAAAACTGGAAGCTAATATGGCAGAAACTAGGCATTGATCCACACTTAACACCGTACACCAAGATAAGGTCAAAATGGGTTCATGGCCTAGGCATAAAGAATGAAATTATTAATAAATTAGAGGAACATAGGATAGTTTACCTCTCAGACCTGTGGAAGGGGAAGGTCTTTATGACCAAAGCAGAACTAGAGATCATTACTGATCACAAAATAGAAAATTTCGATTATACCAAACTGAAAAGTTTTTGTACAAACAAAACTAATGCAGACAAGATTAGAAGGGAAGCAATAAACTGGGAAAATATTTTTACAGTCAAAGGTTCTGATAAAGGCCTCATTTCCAAAATATATAGAGAATTAACTCTAATTTATAAAAAATCAAGCCATTCTCCAATTGAAAAATGGTCAAAGGATATGAACAGACAATTCTCAGATGAAGAAATTGAAACTATTTCTAGTCATATGGAAAGATGCTCCAAGTCATTGGAGAATTCAGAGAAATGCAAATTAAGACAACTCTAAGATACCACTACACACCTGTCAGATTGGCTAATCTGACAGGAAAAAATAATGATGATTGTTGGAGGGGATGCGGGAAAACTGGGACATTGATGCATTGTTGGTGGAGTTGTGAACGAATCCAACCATTCTAGAGAGTAGTTTGGAACTATGCTCAAAAAGTTATCAAATTGTGCATACCCTTTGATCCAGCAGTGTTATTGCTGGGCTTATATCCCAAAGAGACCATAAAGAAGGGAAAGGGACCTGTTTGTGCACGCATGTTTGTGGCAGCCCTCTTTGTATTGGCTAGAAACTGGAAACTGAGTGGATGCTCATCATTTGGAGAATGGCTGAATAAATTGTGGTATATGAATATTATGGAATATTATTGTTTTGTAAGAAATGACCAACAGGATGATTTCAGAAAGGCCTGGAGAGACTTACACGAATTGATGCTGAGTGAAATCAGCAGGACCAGATCATTATATACTTCAACAACAATACTATATGATGACAGTACTGATGGACCTGGCCATCCTCAGCAATGAGATCAACCAAATCATTTCCAATGGAGCAATAATGAACTGAACCAGCTACGCCCAGAGAAAGGACTCTGGGAGATGACTAAAAACCATTACATTGAATGCCCACCTGCATTTTTGATTTCCTTCACAAGCCAATTGTACAATATTTCAGAGTCTGATTCTTTTTGTACAGCAAAATAACGGTTTGGTCATGTATACTTATTGTGTATCTAATTTATATTTTAATATATTTAACATCTACTGGTCATCCTGCCATCTGGGGGAGGGGGCGGGGGGAAGAGGTGAAAAATTGGAACAAGAGGTTGGGCAATTGTTAATGCTGTAAAGTTATCCATACATATAATCTGTAAATAAAAGGCTATTAAATAAAATAAAAAAGAAAATGAAATTCATTAAGATTTTAATCAACTCCCTAAGAAAAAAATTCCAGGACCAGATGGATTTACATGTGAATTCTACCAAACATTTAAGGAACAATTAATTCCAATACTATTAAAACTGACAAATAGGAAAAGAGGAGCCCTGCCAAATTCTTTTTATGACATAGACATAGATCTGATACCTAAACCAGGTTGGGTCAAAACAGAAAAAGAGAATTGTAGCCAATTTTCCTACTGAATATTAATGCAAAAATCTTAAATAAAATATTACCAAAGAGATTACAGTAAGTTATTCAAAGGATAGTACACCATGACCAAGTAGGTTTCATACAAGGAATACAGGGCTTGTTCAATATTAGAAAAACCATTAGCATAATTATCAGTAATAAAACTAACAAAAATTATGATTATCTCAATAGACACAGAAGAAGCATTTGACAATATCCAGCACCCATTTGTATAAAAACACTAGAGAGTATAGGAATTAATGGCGTTTTCCTTAAAATGATCAATAACACCTGTTTAAAGCTATCAGCAAGCATCATAGGTAATGGGGACAAACTAGAATCTTTTCCAGTAAGATTAGGGGTGAATCAAGGTTGCCCACAATCACCATTGCTATTCAAAATTGTGTTAGAAATGTTAGGCTTAGCAATAAAAGAAGAAAAGGAAATTAAAAGAATTAGAGTAGATAATGAAACTAAATTATCACTCTTTGTAGATGATATGATGATATACTTAGAGAATCCTAGAGAAACAACTAAAAAACTTCTAGAAACAGTTCATAACATTAGCAAAGTTACAGTATATAAAAGAAATCCACATAAATCATCAGCATTTTTTTTGTTACCAATAACATCCAGCTGTAAGAGATACAATGGGAAAGTGCATTTTAAATAACTGTAGAAAATATAAAATATTTGAGAATCTAACTACCAGGGCAAAGTCAGGAATTATACAAACACAATCACAAAACACATTCCACATAAATAAACTCAGATCCAATCATTTGGAAAAAATATCAAGTGCTTATGAGTAGGCCAAGCTAATATAATAAAAATGACAATATTAGCTAATTTAATCTTCTTTTTCAATGCCATATCAATCAAATTCCCAAGAAATTATTTTACAGAACTAGACAAAATAGTAAGAAAGTTCATCCAGAAGAACAAAAAGTCAAGGATTTCAAGGAAATTAATAAAAAATGCAAATTTAGGTGGCTGAGCTATACCAGACCTAAAACTATGTTATAAAGCGGTGGTCATCAAAACCATTTGATACTGACTAAGAAATAGAATAGGTTGATTAGTGCAAAGCTTAGGTTCATAGAACAAAATAGTCAATGATTAAAGTAATCTAATGTTTGACAAATGAAAAGACCCCAGTGTTTGGAATAAGAACTCACTAATTGAGAAAAACTGCTGGGAAAATTGGAAATTAGTATGGCAGAAAGTAGACATTGACCCACACCTAATACCATATACCAAGATAAGGTCTAAATGGGTCCATGATTTAGATATAAAGTGTGATATTATAAGCAAATTAAACAAAGGATAGTTTATCTCTTTGATCTGGGTGTGAATACTTTTGATTACATTAAGTTAAAAAGTTTTTGTACAAACAAAGCTAATGCAGACAAGATTAGAAAGGAAGAAATAAAATGGGAAAAATTTACATTCAAGTATTCTGATAATGGCCTCATTTCTAAAATATATATTGAGTTGACTCAAATTTATTAGAATTCAAGCCATTTTCCAATTGATAAATGGTCAGAGGATATGAATAGACAATTTTCTGATGAAGAAATTGAAACTGTTTCTAGTCACATGAAAAGGATCTCTAAATCGCCATTGATCAGTGAAATGCAAATTAAGACAATTCTTAGGTACCACTATACACCTCTCAGATTAGCTCAGATGACATTAAAAGATCATTATGAATACTGCAGTGAGGTAAGAAAACTGGGACACTTATACATTGTTGTTGGAGTTGTGAATTGATTCAATCCTGTGGAAAGTAATTTGGAACTGTGCCCAAAGTGCTATCAAACTGTGTGTACCCTTTGATCTAGCAGTGTCACTAGTTGGCTTGTATCCCAAAGAAATTCTAAAAGAGGAAAATATGTTTGTATCAGGAAAAGAAATGGAAACTGAATGGATGTCCATCAGTTGGAAATTGGTTGAATAAGTTATGGTATATGAATGTTATGGAATATTAATGTTCTATAAAAAATGATCAGGAGGATGATTTTAGAGAGGCCTGGAGAGACTTATATGAACTGATGCTAAATGAAGTGAGCAGAACCAGGAGATCATTGTACATGGCAACAAGAAGACTATTACAATGATCAATTCTGATAGATCTGACTCTTTTTAACAGTGAGATGATTAAGGACAATTCCAGTGGTTTTGTGATAGAGAGAGCCACCTGCACACAGAGAGTGGACTGTATGTGTCACAACATAGTACTTTTACTCTTTTAGTTGTTGTTTGCTTGCATTTTCTTTTCTTTCTCAATTTTCCCCTTTTGATTGATTTTTCTTGTGCAGTATTATAATTGTGGAAATATGTATAGAAGAATTGCACCTGTTCAACATATATTGGATTACTTGCCATCTAGGGAATGGAGTGGAGAGGAAGAAAGAGAAAAAAAAATTGGAACACAAGATTTTGCAAGGGTGAATATTGAAAATTATCTATGCATATGTTTGGAAAATAAAAAAGCTTTAATAATAATTAAAAAAGAAATACCCATTCATATATTTTGGCCATTTATCTATTATGGAATCATTTTTGGCCAATTATTGACCTACTTCTATATCTCTAGTAGCTTTGAGTGATTGAAACTATAATTACTGACCTGGGGTAGCTGATCATTGATCTTTGGGGACCAGCTCTCTCTCTTATTTCTCTGATGGGCCAGATTCAGATCCCACTTGTTTTTAGCCTTGATTTTTAAATCTAGTATTGACTTCTGCCTACTGTAGAATGACCTTTCTCTGAGCATATATAGATTTATGGTCATTTTCTTATTAAATTTTACACTGGATAGAAGCACTTTCTGATATTTTTCTTAGACATTCTCAATGGTTTTCCTGTCTGATGACTTTTTTTGTCTTTGCTGAAGTGTTTGTGGGAAATCCAGACTTTTCTTTCATACTTTTCATTTACACCTTAGACAAAAGTTCTTCATTTCTTTTAAAAATGCATTTTAAAATTTTTATTTTTGACTTTTATTTTTTAGCTTTCATATCTTCACAGTATACCACCATTGTAACATCATCCTTTACTCAAAATAAAAGAAGATAATCAAAATCAAATAGCACCTCATAGTGTCTGACAGATTTAAATAAAAACAAAACACTTGCTATTTGTAGCAATATTCTTACTCCTAATGTTTTTTTATTTAGGGAATGAAAGTGTGGAGACAATACTAGTTAATCCATTCTATTGGATTTTCTATTTTCTAATCTATTTTCATGTATTTTTTAAGATTTGATTCATTCAAATCCTTTTGATCATTATGTCTGTTTTCTTTCCTTTCTTTCTTTCTTTCTTTCTTTTCTTTTCTTTTTTTTTTTTTTTTTTTTGTTTGGTCATTTCAAGTAGTATCGACTCCTGGCTTCTGTGAGGTTTCTTAACATGACATTCCTTCTCCAGATAATTTTACAACTGAGAAACTGAGGTAAACAAAATTAAATGACTTTCCCAGGATCATACATCCATTAAATGCCTAAGGCCATATTTGAACTTCCTGACTGCAGGATTGGCACATTGTATAAATTAGCCGCCTTTGTTCTTCTCTTCATTTTATTTATTTTTTATTGTATTAGTTAATGAATACTTTCCAAAGATTTGTTTGTCTAGCTGTTCGGTTGTTTGTTTTTGAATTCTTCATATTTATCCTTTCTGTGTTGCAATAATATTCCACTCCACCCATATACAATAATTTGTTCATCCATTCCCTATTCATGGCTATCCAATTTGTTTCTATTATTTTGCTACTACATTGTTTTATTTTTAATATTTTGTTTTATATGAGACATCTTTTTATTGTTTTAGTTTGTGAGGAATATTTCCAATAGCAGTTTTACTAGGTCAATGAGCTTGAATAGCTCAGTCATTTTTCTAGTATAATTTCAACTTATTTTTCAGAGCACTTGGGTCAATTTATAGCTCACTAAGAGCATATAAGTGTGGTTGTTTTTCTTCCCAAAGCTCTTTACCAGTGTTTAGGAACATTATAGTCGCTGAAAGTTTTTATTTCTTCCTTTAAAACCATTCTTATATTTTGACCACTTATTGAGGGATGGTTTTGAGTCATATATGTTTGTGTCAAGTACCTAGGTATCTTGAATTTCTGTCATAGTATATTAGGTATAAAGCAGAAGGCATACAACTCTTCCTGTGTTTTTAAGGTTATAAGGTTTGAAATCTGACTACACTTACTTATAGAACATCTGACCTCAAACTAACACTTGATGTATCGCCAGAATACACCCCAATGTATCCCAAACCTATATAGCAATATGGGGTATATTGTGATAATTTATGTCTAATTAATAAACTATGAATTTTTCTCATTAAAAATTAGCCCAAGTTTCCATTTCATTTTATTAAATACTAATTATCTAATGAAATAGAGAAACCAATTTCCCCAATAGTAATTATGCTTATTTATCTATAACTAAATATAAATGTAAAATCATTAAACATTTACAATTGACTCAGCAATGGAATAAAAAAGATGCATAAACTATATATAATTATTACAGTATTTTGTCTAAGACCAATGTCACAGGCTCAGTCCCCTTAAGTCCTCCATATAACAGTAATCAATTGCTAGATTGTCTAGATACTCAGTTTTGGACTCTTTGATGCACTCTAGATACAATGAGACTTTCAAAGATCTTTTCTTTATATTCATTCTTATATCCACTATTTTCCATTAGTTTTTTTTGAGGGGGAATTGGAGTTTTCCCAGAAAACATATTTTACTTGACAATTGTCACAGACTCTTAAAAATTCTATATTAAAAATTTTTGTTTTGATGAAGATGATTCTGTTTTGGTGAAGAAGGTTTACAAAATTTTCTCCCTCTATACTCTTTACAGATTTCCCACAGAATTTCATGGATCACAAATAAAACATACATCTTTTTTTTCTGACTGCATAGGTATAAAAACTTCATATAGATCTATTCTCTCAATTTTTTTTTAAACCTGTTAGTACAAACTGCTTTTCTTAGTACTCTACTTGAGCTCTCAAAGCCTTTGTCTATTATATCATTGGGATATGTCTGCAAAATCATAAAATCACAGATTTAGAATTTTGAAAAAATGTTAGAAACTATTTGCATCCCTAGTTATGCAGATGAGGAAACTGAGGTTCAAAGAGTAATTTTCCCAAGGTCAAATAGATAGTAAGTACCAGAGTTGAGATTTAAATCCAGGCTGTTTGACTCAAATGCAGAATTATTCCCACTATCACATAGTTTAATGCAAATATTACCAACTATTTTTCTTTCTACCTCCTCTTTATGGCATACTTTATTATAAAAGTATCAGGATCCAAAATAATGTTTTCTGACTAGACTGTACATTGGATTCAAGTTTGAGAGAATCTGTAACTTCCCAAACTAAAAGATCCAATAAATTTTATTATTTGTATAAGTTTCTGACTGTGCTTAATAATTCTTTCCTCATAAATAATATTTTTCTTTCAATCTCAACATATTTATCTATGGTGCCCTCTGATATTTTTGAATCATCTCAATCTAAATATAAAGTACACAATTCAAAAAGCATGGAGTTCAAAGTTATCAGTCTGAAGAATAGATTTTAGAAAAATACCTACTGTCTTGATTGTAGAAATATGATAAACAGGCAGCTTACTTTCCCCAAGCTGAATAGTCTTTCATTTTTTGAGCTATTTATGTTCATTATTTTAGCTCAATGCACAGTCACAATCCCATATCATCCAACTGATCATGTATAGGAGAATTGAGTAAAAGAGAATTTGGAACTTCTCAGGGGTAGAGGATGTAGAGTTCAATGCATTTACAGATAAATATACTTTGAAATATCAGTTGGTTTCCAATAACAAAGCTTGGCTCCAGTGATCAAAAAGCTTGCTAACAGTGCTTTAATTGAAACTTTTAATCTGAAAATTGTTTGGACTTTTGTTAAATGCCATTTTCTTGCTTCAGTTCAAATTTTCTTAATCTTCATTTTATGTTGAATATTGTTACATTGTCTGCCTCATTATTCTAAAGAAAAATGAAGTAAGCTATTAACATGCTGAACAGCCTATGAGATGTTATGATATAGGATGTCATTCATTTTTATGAGTTGGCTGTCAGTGTGTGCTGCAATAAAGTTAGAATTTCTCTCTGACAGTAGGAGATGCCGAGTGTTGCTGCAAAGTCCTTATTAAAATTTCAATAATTGTAAATCAAAATAAAGCAAATAGAACTTTTATGAAATGGTTGGTCTGAAAGTCAAGTAGTAGAGAATGAGAGTCTCTCCAAGATGGACGTTATTTTTTGGCAGCTCAGAATCCTTTTCATACCAGTGTGATTCCTGGATCGCTAAAGGTATGTATAGATCTCGATGGCTTATGAGCTTCTTGGATACATGAATGTACTTGCCAGTGATGATAGAATAGTAAGACAGGTACAGAGATAGCATGACATCACCAAATCTACTTTCCAAAACCTGTATGACATCATTTATCATAAAAGAAAAGCTTTTCTTTTGTTTACCTTTTTAACCACCTGGGTAACATTCAAGATATTTGACACTATCCCAGGTGTGTTTATTAAATGAAAATTATAAATTTATAAGCTAAATTGTAAATAATCCAGATGACTCCATAATAAATATGTAAAATAAACTTTATCATTTATTCTTTGCTAACTTATTATTATTATTATTGACCAGATCTGTGCCTTTTGATGATGGAGCTTACAGGAAGAAGGTCCCTATCATTGCTGTTTGCATCTTCTCTGTAATTTAAAATCTTTATAGAGATGAATAGAAAGTTACCTAGAAATTATTCAGTTTGTGGAGAACCACACAGTCAGTATATATCAGGCTCATGATCTTTTTGACTCTTGAAGCCAGCTCTGTTGTTGTTATTTTTATTTTTAATTATTTCATTCTTTTTATAGTATTGCTTCTTTCTTAGTAACATTTGAGGCCTACTAATGAAAACTAAATGACACAAAGAAAAAAAATATATCTTGAAAGTCTTGAATTTGAATTAATAAGTCAAATAGAACCAAAGGTTTGGGATGATACTTACATGTATCTTCTCTGTTACCCTACTATTATTCTTCTGTGTTTAGCACTTAGTTAACTACTACACAGATGGGATTAAAATGATTTTTATTTCACTGAATGAAATTCTGGGAATATAGGCTCAAAATTCTTTTTTTTTAATTCCATGTATGTTTTTTTTTTCTTTTTTCCTTAATAGTATTTTATTTTTCTAAATACAGAATAAGGTAGTTTCCAACGTTCATTTTTGTAAAACATTGTGTTCTTAATTTTCCTCCCTTCCTCCCTTAATTCCACCTTCCCTCAGTCAGCAAAAAATTTTACATAGCTTAAACATGTACAATCCTTTTAAACAAATTTCCATATTTGTCATGCTGTACAAGAAAAATCAGAACAAAAGGAAAGAAAAAACAACACAAGAAAGGATAAACAAATAAACAAAAAGGTAAAGTACTATGCTTTAATCCACATTTATTTTCCAGTTTTCTCTCTGGATATAGGTGTAATTTTCCATCCCAAGTCTATTGCATTTGTCTTGAATCACAGCATTGCTGAAAAGATAAGTTCATAATTTTTAGTCTTACTGAGATCATTGTTCAAAATTTTAGTAACAGGTTGTATGAGGATGATAATAAGTAAGTTATCTCATCTTCACTTTTTAAAAAATGTCTTCACTAAGAAGAAATGTTTATATTTTGTTGTTATATCACATCATGTCACATCATGTCATGTCACATTACATTATATTATAGTTGGGTTTGCACAATGATTAGAGTGCTGGGCCTGCAGTCAGGAAGACTCAACTCTACCAGCTCAAATCTGACCTCAGACACATCTTATCTGTGTGCCTCTTGTCAAGTAATTTAATCCTCTTTGTTTCATTTTTCTTATCTGTAAACTAAGTTGTAAGAGGAAATGGCAAGGCACTTCAGTATCATTGCCATTTCAACCTCCCTTTTTAACATAATTGGTTGGATTTTGACTGGTTAATCATAATTGTTACTGGTACTTTGATGACACTATGTATAAAGAGCTAGTCTCGGAGTCAGAAACCTGACCTTCTAGTCCTGTGCCAGATTCATTATGGCTATATGACTTCAGGAAAACAATGAAATCTCTAGGGACCCATTTATAGAATAATTTTTATGACATTAAATTATAGAAAGAGTGGAAATTTGGGATTTTTTTTTGCAACCAGGATTCCTTAAAAAAAAAAAAAAAAAAAAAAACATAGCTCTAGTAAAAAGCTACTACTATTAAGGAGAACTCTGACAAGAATCTTTCCAGTAATGACGCAGAGAGAGAGACTTCCTCTCTCTTCCCATGATTGCCACAGGACAATCTATTCCTTTTACCTTTATAAAGATGGATAACTTGAACTCCTGGGGTCTAACTTCCTCTTGCTATATAATATTTTGTATGAGCAATCGACTCCTTGCCATGTAAATAAATCTCAGCTGGAATAGAATCAGCACCAGATCCTTTGCTACATGAAAGTAGAATAATGGCATTCAAAATCTCTTTTTCAACTGGAACTTTAGTTGGGCAGTGATTGATTTCAACCTGAGGTAAATGGTCAGTGGCTTTAGCATTGATTGATGACAGTCTTTTGAGAACAATTTGAAAGTGTTCAGCCATCTTTCTAGGATCATGTTCTTATTACTAATCAATGTGTCTGCATCAGCAGTGAGTAGTTGAGATGTACCATAGATCTGTGGCCCATAAATATCCTTGAGTCAATCATAAAAGGGTTTTGGGTTGTTATGCCAGTGTTTTTTTTATCCTTAGCTAAAATAGTTCTCAGACCATTGATAGGTCCACACTGGAAGCTTTTCTAGGTTAGTGCAAACTGTTTAAACTTTGACTAGAATAGCCTTTGAGAACCCAGGCTGCAGGGAAGTAGAGTTTTCATGGAAGACTGCTCCATCTTAGTCTTCTTTACTAGATCTACCTACAGATTGTGTCTTCTAACTCCAAGGATGCTTCAGTGTTCTGTTCTGGGACCTCTATTTGTTTTCTTTATATCACTTCACTTGGTGATATCACCAGCTTCCATACATTTAATTATCATCTCTATTCTGATGATTCTTAAATTTACTTTTCTCATCCCAATCTTTCTGATGACCTCTAATCTTGCACTTATAACTGCCTTACACTTTCAAACTAGGATGCCTAGTAAACGTCTTAAACTTAATATATCTAAAATAGAATTTATTATTTTCTCCCTAAGCCTTTCTTACTTTCCTTATAAAGGGCAACAGGACTGTATATGGGGGCCTATTGAGCCCTTTTCAGGATTGTTCCTCCACTTTTGTTGTCCAGCTGCTTTATCCAACATTCATCTTTGGCTCCAAGAAGCTGTAGCATGCACAATAGCCATTACCCAGCAAAACCATCTCAAAAGACTGAGATGTTATCACTAGACCTCAAACCCATCAATGAGTTAAAAGTATCAACCCCAAACATGTGAAGACTTCTCATGGAAAGAGAAGACAAAAACAAGTTGTTCCTATTATCACAAAGGTGGCTGAAATAGGAAAACTTAGAGCTTGGTCAGAGATTGAAGACACCAAGGTCAACAGAGACAGAGAAAGACAGAGACAAAAAGACAGAGAAAGAGAATAGAAACAGAGACAAGAGAGAGAGACAGAGAGAGGAGAGAAAGAGAGCCAGAGAGCCAGAGATATAAGGAGAAGAGAGAGACAGAGAGAGAGAGAGAGAGAGAGAGAGAGAGAGACTTCAGAGAAAGAGAGATAGAGACAGAGACAGAGATAGACAAACACACACACAGAACTACTTACTATATACCTAGTACCATGTCAAGACAGAAAGATTAAATAAAAACAGTCCTTGTCCTCAGTTAAACAGAAGGAGATGAAGTAATTTAATCAGGGTCACATGGAGTTGGAAATTGAAAATAAGATTCTCTGTCCTATGAACCGAAGTATTCCTCTGATTCCAAGTCTACTTCTCTTTGTACTGTACCATGTATGGTGACCTAGTTGCTTTCAGATTGAAAGTTTCAAGGAGTTTTAAAGGATTTTTGCTGGAAATTTAAGAAAGTCTAAATTTATTTAATTACTTGTCCTTTGTATAGATGAAATATTTGAAAGTTATTACACTATTTCCTCTGCTCTATGATGTAGACCTATGATGAGCCTATTTTTATAGGCTTACAGATTTTGAGCTGGAAAGGGCTATCTCATTCAACTTCTATTCCTTCCCATTTGGAAAGTGAAGAAATTGAGCACTAAATGGTTAAGGTATTTATCCAGGGTCACACTGGTAGTAAATACAGAATCAGAATCCATATAATTTGATTCCAAATGCTCCTCTTTCCACTGAATCCTTTCCTCTTCTCCCTCTTCTTTGTGACCAAACAGAAAGAAAGAAATACACAATCAACTGGCAATGCTTGTGATTGTGTCTAACTAGGAAAAAAAAAGTTTATCATACCCACTTACATATCATTTACCACTTTTCTCATTCCTGCTCCCTACAGGTGTAAACATTTGTACATAATGGAGTTTCTTTCCTAGGGAACATTTACAGATTCTTAGCATTTTTCATCTTGCCACAAGTCTTTTAAACAATTTACTTCTAGCTTAAATTTTTTTTTCTTTTCATCCTAAACATTAAAAATGCATGAATTTTAGGACCAGGAAAGCAGGGCAATTGTTCTTTGAATCAGGATGATCTCACCTAAATCTAATGATTTAAAGAAGGTAGCCAGTCTCCCTGTCCTTGAATGTTGTTTCTAGCCCATGGAGTTCTTAATTGTGTGTGTGTGTGTGTGTGTGTGTGTGTGTGTGTGTGTGTGTGTGTGTGATGGATTCCTCTGGTAATCTAGTAAAGCCTATAGATCTTTTTTCAGAATAATGTTTTTAAATTCATAAAATAAAATGTATAGAATAAAAAAGATAAGCAATTATACTGAAACACAGCAATTAAAAAAAAAGTTCCCAGAATCCAGTTTGTTCTTGTCAAACTTTAAATAGAGTCAACCTGTACTTTTGAACTGGTGTTTCTAAACTGCTTTTAATATTACAGAACTGACTATATTATGAGAAAGCAAAACTACGGATCTCTGGGTGCTTTTTTCTATGTGTCTTTGTTTCTGTTTTCCTGAGTAGTAAGTGTCTCTGGGGAGAGTCTGCAGCTGGTCTTTGTTGTAAGTTTCTAGACACCTTGAGGCACATACTAGACCAAGGGATTTAGAGAATGTTGATGCTATATTACTGTTACTAACTGCTTTATATTTGGCAGTGCCATTCTGAGTCCTTCCCCTTTACCAGAATCCCTTAGTTTCTTGAAGCCAGAGGATAGGAAAACTTAAAAATGGCACAAAAATGTATGAAGATATTACTACAATGAATTCTTAAGACAAGGATTATTTCACATCTATCAAAAGCAGATTCTTACCTATATATTACATAGCATTTTTTGTTTTTTAAAGCACTTTACTGATAAAACAAAATACAACAAAACACCTGCAAAGTAGGGGAAAATAGGCATCATTAGGAAGAATAAAATTACCTAAAGGGAGCAGTTAAATGTTAAGAAGCTAATTTTGCCTACAATTGATCATATTTATCCCTGATATTTAATTTGACTAGATCAACATATATTTTTGTTCCCTCAGGGATTATTTTTTACCAATAAAGGATCATCTTATAAATAGTCAAAAGGGATTTTCCATTCTCTAAACACCATTAATTAATAATATCCTTCAGATTTTTTTGTTGTTATAATTTAGATTTGTGGAATCAACATAAAGCCATAGGGCATAGTATGCACTCCTGCGAGATATGGCAGTAGCAATCAGAATCTAGCCTATCCAAGTTCTCATCTTTTTAGTTTCTTTCCAATCACATACACTAACTATGAAATCTATGTAAAATATTAGTGATCTAAGTGAGATTTAAATTTCACCTTGAAGACCCACAGACTGTCATACCATGAGATGTGAAATTTCTAAAGTTAAAAAGCTCCCAATTTTGCTCCTTGAATTTCAAATCCAGATACTTTCAAACCTACATGGATTGTTTCAATAAAAATATTAATGTTGATATTGGTGACAGTCCTTGACAGTAAGAGTTTTATAAAATTTTTAAAAGATAATAATTGCATATAAAAGTATTTGGAAAATATTTTCTTTTGGGGAGAGATATAGAAGTGGAACAGATAAGTTTAAGGATGTAGGAATTCATCTGACTTGATGACCTTCCTCTCTATCTAGGTCACTGCCTTATTGCTGTCCTCCATTATTCAAAATCTTTGATTATTCGTATTATATTTCATTAGTATTTTAATGCCTGCTTACATTATTCCTTTCCCATCCAAAGCACTTTTCTTCATTATAGACCATCTGTCAGAGACATTATTTTACTAACAATAGTCAGTTTTTCATTTGCCCTTTCTTATACATATGAACTCATTTTGGGCTTCTATGCTGGGCTTCTTGGCAACTATCACATTAGACATTTCTGGAGAGTCACCTGCCACTCCTAATTTTATCATGCTTACTCAGATCTTGACTGGGGTATAATAAATATTGATGGTCCTTTTTACAATTTATATAACTTCACTTCTGAATTCACAATCATAACTTTGATATACTTCAGATCCTGAGAGATTTGGCTTAGTTCCTCTCACCATAATTGCAGCTTAAGAGGAAGCCAGGTTACTTTGTGCTATTTGGCTTATTTCTATATTAGATTCACAGAAGATTCTGTCAATAGCATTATATTCAAGATATGTGGTCATAAAGAAACAGAGCACTTCAGTAACTACATATCCATATTTCATTTCTGAATCACATTTAATTGCTCTTTCATTTACTTTACTTATTTATTAAGTGGGGATAATAATACTTTAACTGCTTACTTTGGAAAGTAGTTTGTAAACTTTAACATACTATATAAGTATATCCTTTGTTGTTATAATTTTATATGTAACTGTGATTTCTTTGGGTCTAAAATGGAAACTCCTTACCCCAATGCAATTAGGAAATTGTTCTATAACTTAAAAAAATCTTGGGCTTCAGAGAGGTGAAGTGATATCCCCAGGGCAACATAGTTAATGTGTTAAATGTGGGAGTTAAATTTAAGTCTTCCTTATTTCTAGGGAAGTTCTATTATTGCTATAATTCTTTTAAATATACATTATTTTCACAAAACTATCTTTTTGAATATTTGTAGATTTTGTTAAGAGGCTTTGTTGTGTCTCAGAACTTAGTATAGTTGCAGTGATACAATTTCTAGCATCCTCCTCTGTGCTCACCTTTTTGGTTGAAGTCATGAAATTTCAAAGTATGTACTGACTTAGTTTTATGACCTTGCCAAGATCTTCCTAACATTTCTTTGCTTCTTCAATCTCTTCAACAGATGTTGGGAGATAGCCTATAATTCTTTTTGACTACACTCATTGTGAGTACTGCAAAGCAATATAAACAAGTATCCCATGAAATGATGTTTCATGTCTTTGGGCTCACACTGTAACTCATTCCATTAACTTATTTATTTGTCTTTCTAAGGAACATACCTCCATGATGTCTGTTTAATTGGCTTGCCCAAAAACGTCTTTAGATTTCATTTATATTAACAATGTTAGGGTTGAGTTGGATCAGTTACTTCTGGAATGTATAAATTCACTGGTCATTAGATAGAAACCATATGCGAGAGTTTACCAACAGTTTATAGTAAATTTATATTTATAGACTTTCTAAATATTATGTGATTCTTAGTGTCTTGCATTCTCCTTTCCTACCATTCAGCTACTACTGTTATCAAAGTACAAAAGAGTTACACACTATTGAGAGCTGTTTTATATTTTTGTATATTTCATAGTTCACTATGAACAGTCATTTTCCTTTGGATAAGCCTCTGTGAACTAAACTATGCTGGTCCTTGGATCACAGGAATGGTTCTCTGTCATTGATAGACTCTGAGGAGGCAGCAACCACATTTCCAAGTTGAAGAAGGCTTGCAACTTTTTGAAATGATTGGTAGTTACCTTACAGGCTATAAAAGAACATCAGAACATCTGCTGATGGGATGAACAGAGAACAAAGTATGAGTGTATAGGGAACATAGTGTGCTTGGTTTGAGTGATGGAATTGATGCTGAAAGACAAGGTGTGAGATACTAAAAGAAGGAAGTGAGATAATAGTCTATTGTGATTGAATAAGGGTATTTCTCTGGGAAATTTTAGAGGTTTTTAGCCTTTCAGATTCAAAACCTTGAATATAGGGGAAACTTTGACAATAAGAGATTGAGGATTAATATAATAGATGACAGTAGGTATCCCCATTTCATATGTTTAGCTATAGCCATATTAAGTCTTATTTCCTATCCATAGGTACAATGAATGATTCTAGCATCCTGAAACAGTGATGATACCTAGAAAATGTGAATCTCTGGAATTTTCCATTTGGGAAAGAGAATATTCTGGAGTGAGCAGAGGGGAAGCAATACAATCAGTCTCTGAGTCAGCAGAGAGTAAAATTGTGTGTGTGTGTGTGTCTAAGAGAGAGTTAGAGAGAGACAGAAAGACATAGACACTGAAACAGAGAGACAGAGATAGAGACAGACATACAGAGACAAAGACAGATTGATAAAGAGAGCCAGTGAAGGGAAGAAGGATGGGAGAGTAGGATTTATTCTAAATGTACCAATAATAACAGTCCTTTCAGTTTGGTAGACTCTGTCAAAGTTTATGATCTGGTCTCATCTTTAAGGACCCAAATTTATCTCCATTACACTATGAAGCATTAAAGTAGGACTTCTATAGAAAATTAAGGAACACTATATCTAAAAATGATATAAAGTATAGCAAAAGAGTTAAAAGAATACAAATTTATATACAAGTGATAACCCTTCTCATTCATCTTCAACTTTTGATTACTGCTTGATCTAACCTTGGCTTTATGGTATTTCTAAATTTGAGAAGATCACTTTTTAAACTTACCATGAAATTTTCTTAGCTTAGTTATGGTCATTCTTGATTTTCTTTTGTGATTCAGGATACTTCATATGGTTTATACAAAAAAAAACTTACATTGTGTTTTGATTTCTACTAATTAAAGACATTCTTTTGTCATTTCCATGACCTTAGTGATCTTATCTTCATGGAAGACTCTCTAAGTTTGTTTTATGACTTCTTTTATCTCATTTTGTATTTTTTTTTTTTTCACAAATGAGGGCAAAGTCTTTTCCATGAGTATGTTTTTCTAATGTCATTATGGATCTTAGATCTTACACTTTGTGTGTGTGTGTGTGTGTGTGTGTGTGTGTGTGTGTGTGAGAGAGAGAGAGAGAGAGAGAGAGAGAGAGAAAGAGAGAGAGAGAGAGAGAGAGAGAGAGAGAGAGAAAGAGAAAGACAGAGTCAGAGACACAGAAAGACAAACAGAGAAATAGAGAGGAGAAAAAGAAAGAGACACAGAGACACACAGAGAGATTCAGGTATGTTCCAAATTTGCCATATAACTTCTCTTGATAGTCCTTTAATTAATTAAAAATTATTTTTTACCTAACTTCTGCTCTTCTTTGATCCTTTATACCTTTCGAGGTAAATCAATAATATTATTTTTAATTCATATACAATAGTTAAATTTATTTTTAAACATTAAATATTTGCAACTATTTTACCATGTATGACAGCCTAGTCTCTGAAACAAAGTACCCATTTTTAAAATATCCATACCCATATTTATGGAATAGTATTTAATACATTTAAAAAGAACTTGATGAAGTTTTAAAGCAGAAATATGAAATGATTTTCCTCTGTAGTCTTCAGAGAGACATCAACCTCAGACATCTAAATGCCTTGCCAATCAGTCAAACTCAATGTAATAATGGGCTATGTGCCATATTACAAATGCCATCTATAAAGTTCAATCCTAAATTTTTACCAGATATGTTTCCAACACCATTATTCCAAGTGCAAATTCTAACCTGTGAGTTGAGGTTGTCTAGGCTGATCTCTTGAATACTATTGAGACAAGCATGATGACATATAAAGACAAATTGGTGTCACTCACTAGTGAATAACTAGCAAGTCAAAGATGAGTGTGATTTGCCACATAAAATAGAAAGATTCTATATCCCTTGTTTAAATATAATGGTCCATTTACAGTAAAAATTTAATAAGTCCTTTAAACTATCAATTATACTTACCAACTAAAACTACCCATCTTCTAATATTCATCCTCTTTTCCAAAGGTCATTTTTTACTAAACACACTTATATTGACCACACCCATATGTCCTCCTGGTGATAGTTAAGGGCAGAAGAAATTTGTTGTGAAGCTGAATTCTGAATTATGGGGGGAAAATTAAAGCCAACTCTAATATCCCAATGGATAGGCTATAGGTTTGGATGTACCAGAGTTTTATCAATTCACCACATTAAAACTAAATCCTTTGAAACAGAAAAACAGGGAAGAAAGAGTGGTCTCAAAATCATCTCAGGACACAGATATAATATATTATTCAAACTATGAAAGATGGGGGTTATAGGAGTTCAAATTCAGGAGGCAGTCATAATCTTATGAATGAAAAAAAACTATTTTAACTAAGCTGAAAATAAGTCATTCAAACTATTTATTTCCATTATGCTCATGACTCAGATTTTTTTCTCTCTCTATTTTTGTTTGAACCCCAAACTAAGTAATTTTACCTGGAATTTTGTAATATTCTGACTAGCTTTCTGGAGGGCCTTTGGACCAGCCTAGGTTTCAGCAGAATAATCACCATGAAAATGGTCAGTGATAAAGTCCAAAGTCTTTATTGTCTCCTTCAATTTCCCAGTCTGTGTTAATAGTCTCAGCCAATCAGCCAGACAGCAGTCTGCACATCTCAATGTAATATTCTGCTTTCTCCATCCCCCAAGTTGGGGTGTCAAAATGCACCATTGCTTTCTAGAGCCCCCACACTAGGGTGGATTAAAATATAGTGTCCAGACTGGCTTTCTAGAGGATCTCAGGACCAGCCTTAGTCCTTGGTCTTGGTGGAGAAGTGATGAAGGCAGGAGAGCCACCTGGCTGGTCAAGTCTTCTCTTTTGTGGCTGAGTTTGTTCCCATTTTATATACTCTATTACAATTAAATAAATTCATCATACTGAATACAAGTCAGTCATATCACTAGGGAACCATTATTTGTTGTAAGATAAAATCAATAATACTGAACTAGAGAAATATTTATCACCATGCTAAACTAGATAACCATTGTCTTATGAATTCCACTGAGTTAAGAACTTGTTGGAAGAATCCTTGCCTCAAGTTTATTTCTCCAGAGTTCTGGCCCATTACAGAACTTGATATCTTCTTCTCCTTACTATTCCCTCTTCCCAAATGTCTATTTAAAAACATCAAGTTTATTTAAAGTTCTAGTGTCTGTTTTTTTTTTTTTTAATTATCTTTCCACCTTCTTACATCCTTAAATTAGTCTCATCCACCAGAATACAAACTCCTTAAATTCAGGGATTATTTTTTTTTTGTTGTTTTTGTTTCTTCTAAGTCCAGGGCAGTACTTTGCATATGTTATGTACTTAATAAATGCTCATTGAATTAAATTGAACTGGAGCCAATCACGTCTGTCTAACAATTAAGGAAAGTATAAGACTAGAGGTGTCAGACACATGGCTACCTATAACCCTCTCAAATGAAGCTCGAACCAGATTAAAATGCAATTATGAAGTATTTAACAAAACTGGGAACATTTAACAAAATACAATTTAATAAAATATTTTACAAAGTAAAACAGATAACATTACAGTTTAAAACTAGGTCAATATATGGTTCACAGGGGTACTTATATTTGAATTAGTGACTACCATTTCTATTTGAATTTGTCACCACTGCTTTAAACAATACAGTTGAAATAGCTGTAAGAAATAGCCTCCTTTATGTTCATAGAAGTGGAGAACCTATAATATTAATTACTTATTTGTAAAAAAATCCTAATAATAATAATAATATTAATGACAATTATTATTATTATACCCTGCATTTATTATACTGTTATTCATATTTAGTAGAGGTAGGTAGGGTGACTCAATGTTGGGCCTGGAGGTAAGAAGACTCATCTCCTCGAGCTTAAATCTGGCCTTACAAACTAGCTATGTGACATTATGCAAGTCACTTAACCTTATTTGCTTCAGTTTTCTCAGTTTCCAAAATGAATGGGAGAAGAAAATGGCATACCACTTCAACATCTTTGCCAAGAAAATCCTGAATGAGATCACAGATTTGTACATGACTGAAATGATTGAACAAAATTCATATATGTGACACTTTAAGATTTGTAATGGATTTTCATTGCAACAATTTTCAAATTTGTAGGAAATAAATTATCTCATTTTTGAGATGAGAAAACTGAGGTGTGGTGAGGCTCAATGGCTTTCTCATATTCACATAATGAATATGTATCAGAATCAATACTTGAACCCAGGATTGTCAGTTCCTAGTTCAGCACCTTTTTCAGTCTACCATGGTGACTAGGTCTAACTAGCATTCCTCCCACAAACTCTGTCATTTCTTCTTTTTCTCAAAATAAGAGAAAATCTAATAATCAAACTCTTAACAACTTTTAATATTTAAAGTGACTTTGACCTCATGGTGTTTCTAGGTGATTGGACAAAGAGGAAGGGTTTTGAATAGAATTTAGATAGTTTATATGTAACTTTACCCAAGTGGTTCAGGGGAATTTAAGCACGGATTATATAAACCATGCTACATGTGGGACTCTCAAACCTACCTTTCGGGTTATTTTGCTGGCTCCTAGAAGATGCACCATAAAAGAAATATACTCTGGACTATATTTGAATGCCCTTATCATCACAGACTCAGCCCTTACTGCAAAATTGAACCTTATTACTAAGGAAGATACTAAGCATATCCACAGTACATAAACTGCCCAGAGAAAAGAAAATATAGACATAAAGAATGTTCCCCTGCATTTCTTCTTATCTGTAAACACACCAAGAAAAATATAAAGAAATCTACCAGTGTCACAGAAACTTCCCTAAAAGAATCAGACCATACTTTTCCTGAGCTCCAGAAGTTTATCTGAATCTGATATTCAAAATGCCAAAAGTCAAATCTGCTTAAAAGGATCAAGATTATAGCCAACCTAAATTTTTATGTACTGACAACAGTCATTACCCTTCCTCTCCTTATATATATGACTTAGAGGAAATCTTTGAACCTTTCTGGGTCTCTGTTTCCTGATACGTAAAATAAGTAGAATGAATGGCAATGAGAATTTTCCAATTCTGGTTTTACTTTCATTCATATCCCCTAACTTAACTGGTTGTGGTCATGGAATCAGACTTCTTCCTCTGTTAACACCATTGAATAACCACTTTTTCCTTAATGTTCATTTAATCCATATTTATCACTCCATCATGTTTGAGATAGCTGTTATCTATCAATTTCTGGGACATTCTTCCTTCATCAAGGAGTTTAGTGACTGGCTCACTATTTTCCTTTCTACTTTAACTCCCGCTCTCATACTAGGAGAATATCTTAATCTTCCCTTAAGTAGCCTAACTTTCCAGCTCCTCAATCTACTCAATTCTTTCCTCATCACATTCCCTCAAGTGACAAAAACTAGTAATGATGGAATTCCCTGCAGACTCTCCAACCATTATCATTTTCCTTTCTTGTCAACTATGTCAATCTTAAGGGCTCAAAGTTAAATCTCAGAGTTCATATTTCAGTGATTTAGATAATATTTTACATATTTTTATTGATATCGATAGTTTGGATTTTTTCCTTTTGAAAATTGTTTCTATTCATGGAATAATTTGCTTTTTTACATTTAAGAGCGTTCCAGTTCTGTTTTACATAAAGGATATAGACTGTAACCAGAAAAAAAAAATAGCTTTTGGCAGAAATACAAGATCTATAAAGCTAATCCACTAAGGGACAGGAAGAAGAGATTACTTTTTAAGAGACATCTAAAAAAAATCTTAATTGCAATATACCTAATAAACCTTGACTCTTTCATAAAGGAAACCACATCCATTTATGAGTGAGCAAGCCATTTGTATTTATTAGAAAGAGACATCCTCATTACGGTATTTGTGTGATGGGGAAAGAGACTGGTGCATTTTATTTTAGGAGGAATCCCCTTCCACAGGGACACTTAATCCCAGAGAATCTACAGCAGGTAGCGAGGGTCTATTCCTACTTTAGCCCCCAATATTATCCTCAAGAATACTGCATAACTACAAGCTTTCAATCTCCTTATTTCTCTTTAAGTCTCTTAAGTTGCTTTTTTCCAACTCGGTTTCAACAGGAAATCACTCATTTCATTCCTCCAGAGTTTTTTTCTTCACTGGTCTATATTTCAAAGCCTCTCAGTTTTTGTCCCCTCCACCCCATTTTCTCTTCCTTTATTCCAATTTCTGATAAAGATGTATCCTTTCTTCTAAGGCCATCTAATTCTTTTATTTATGACCTTGATCCTTTTTGTCATTGCTGCTGCTGCTGCTGCTGTTATTCTTCTGTCATTTCAGTTATGTCTGACTCTTTGTGACCTCATTTTGAACTTTCTTGACAGAGATACTGAAATGGTTTGCCATTTCCTTCTCCAGCTCATTTTACAGATAAGGAAACTGAGGCAAACAGGGTTAAGTGACTTGCCCAGGGTCACACAATTAGTAAGTGTTTAAGAGCAGATTGAACTCTGGAAGATAAGGCTTCCTCATTTTAGGCCTAGCTTTCCATCTACTATGCCATCTAACTGCTTTTGATCTTATCTACTTCATTTTCCTTTGTGAGCCTCTTCCTTTATTCAGGCTGCTTCTAATTCTCAATTTCCCTTCTGTTAATTAATTTTATGATGGCAACATTTCCCCCATCCTTTTAAAAAAAAGCATTTTTCTTGACTATCTCAGCCCTCTATCATCCTATGTCACCTCTCCACCCTTTTATAGTCAAACATTTAGAAAAATGCCGCATTTCTGTCCCACCACTGAATTCTTTACCCTTTTGCAAACAGGCTTTGTCCATACCACTTCACTGAAGCAGAACTCTTCAAAGGTTACCAATAGTCTCTTAAGTGCCATTTCATAATTTGGCTCCCACCTACCTTTATAGGTTTCATTTAAAATTCTCCTCTGCACACATATTCCATTCCTGTCAAAGTGACTTAATTTCCCCTGAAGTAAGCATTCTACCTATGACCTTTTCCATAGACTCTTCCCCATGCCAGGAATGCCCTCTCTCCCAGACTGCTATCTTTTAGAAGCTTTGGCTTTTTCAAGGGTCAGCTTATGCTCCCCCTCCTTTATTATCCTTTTCTGTTGCTTTTACTTGATTGTGCTTTCTCCTCAAACAATCAGTTTACATTTTGCATAACTTTAATAGAATGTAAACTCCTTGAGAGAAGAAACTTTTTTTAATATTTACTTTTTCTTTGTATTCTTACACCCACTACAGTACCTTGAATATTGTGGGCACTTAGTAAAAATGGATTGGATTAAGTAAAAGTGAACCTTCAAGAACCATTTAAGAAAGTGTGATTAAAATATAGAATAGATAAAGGCAGAATCATAAGGAACCTCTCCTAGATTCAATCCACTGCCACATTTTCACAGTGAGCCTCATAATCTTGGTATTTTTAAAAGACGGTAGCAAATCAAGGTATCTGAATGATGCCCAGAAACTGGACAATCTTTTCCAATATCCTAGGCTGGGCAATAATAAAACTGGGGATAGATGCTGCAATAGGAAAGGTGACTGATTTGTGTTACTTTATCTTGATGAGACAGACAATCTCCCTGGAGAAAAGCATTCAGTTCAAGAGACATTTGTTTACTGCATTCTTCATACTCTAGAAGCCAGGATTACAAAGATACATATGCTACAAAGTACCTCTTAATGAGTTTCATAGTTTCATAGGAAGAAATAAATGTGCCTACAAAACAATAACATAAACTGGGTTATGGAATAAATACAAAGAAAAGATTAAGGCAAAATACTTTAAGTGGTTTGAAGAAGGTAAAGTGGAAGGGATGATTAGGAAAGGCTAATGAACAATGTTTGGTATATATATTTTTTGTTGTTTGTTTACTCACTTTAGTTTTATTCATCTCTTTGTGACCCTATTTGGGCTTTTCTTAGCAAAGTTACTATATGGTTTGCCATTTTCTTTTCCAGCTCATTTTATATATGAGGAAACTGAAGCAAAAAGGTTCACACAGCTAAAAGTTATCTGAGGCCACATTTGAACTCAGAAAGATGAACTTGCCTGACTTGACTTGCACTCTATCTATCTACTGCATCACCTAGCTGTCCCTACCTGGCATATAGGAATTTCCTAATAAATGTTTCCTATATAATTCACTTTAGGAGAAGATGGCATGTGATCTAGACCTGGAAGGTAGAGAGGATCTTTCACAGACAGAGATGAGGGATAAGGCAAAAAAGAATTTACACATTTAGAAAATGATATGGCCTGCAAAGCATGAATGACATGAAATGCATGATGAGAACAAGGGATGAAAATAATGTATGTAAAGTGCTTTGCAAAATTTAAAGCACTGTATACATATCAGTTATCATCATCATAATCCTAATGATAAGCTGTTAATGCTTTTTACTGGTAGAATCTGAATCAAAAGTTTCATAGGAGAGTATGTTAATTTGTGTATTTGTACATGATGGCCATAGAGATTTAAGAGAACAGTAGCTTATAAGACAAGAACATAAGTCATTTGCAAAGTAATATTAAATAGATAAGAATATTTACTCACTACCACTTGGAAAACAGAAAATATAGCCATGAATTTAAATACATAGTTGCTCATAATGGATTGACTTTCTCTATATGTACATTTTTCTTTGTAGCATTTGAGACTTTTAAAAAAGAAGTGGCTTTCTGATCCTCAGTGATCAGTGACAGGCAAAAACCTGATATGGATTTTACTAGTTCATTCTAGTATTGATTGATTGATTGATTGATAACTGAAAGTATATGAAAATATAATATAAACAGGAACTTCCACTGAAGAATTCTTCTGGTTTTTACCTCACTTGGAGAACTAGACTTGAGACAACTTAAGCAGAACATGACAAAGAGGGGACTTGGAAGACAACCATAAGGGCCAACTGATGTTCTACTTGCCTTAATTATGAGAGTTTCATTGAGGATTATGATGTGGCTATATTATTTGCATGTATACTGCTTGTTATATTACCCAGACTGGTGCAAGATTGACCTAAGAAACAAGAGAAGGTGGAGCAATGAATAGAGAACCAGTGTTGGAGTCACGAAGGTTTTTCTTCCTGAGTTCAAATATAATCTCACACATTTGTTAGCTGTGTAACACCCTGCAAGTTACTCAGTCTTGTTTGCCTTGGTTTTCTTATCTGTAAAATATGGTGAGGGAACTGGCAATCCATTCCAGTGTCTTTGTCAGGAAAACCCCAAATATGGTCACAGAGAGTAGGATGTGGCTGAAAAAATAATGAATGACAAATAGTATCTTGAATCATTATTTTTTTGCAAAGAAAATAATATTTTAAACATTTTGAAGAAATCTTGCTATGAATACTTTCATAAATAGAAGAATACTTATGTAATGTAAATAATCAGCAACTTCATGTATTTTATTTTTTATAAATGCAGATTTCAGATATCAGGCTTTCTTAAAGAGACATAAGCATGTTCAGTTTTCCTGCATTCTGATTTCACAGGTAAATTAGCAAAAAATAAGAGATTTCAAAAGAAAGTACCTAGTGATTTTTTAAGCACATAATTTCATTTAATTTTATTTTTAAGTTTAGCTCTTCAGTAAACATTTTTAAATGAATAAAATATATTATTATATGTTGCTTACATTCAGATGATGTTTGTGAAAATAATATTAAAACGACTATGTCTCTTTTCTGAGTTACCTTCCCAGAAAGGTACACTGGACACAAAGCAAGTTATTTTGCCAAAAGGATGCAGTTAGGAGGTTGCAGTGAGCCAAAGTTTTGTTCATTCCCAGACGCCCTTGCTAGTGTTCACTGGCTGATTTTGCTGAGCTGTGTACTTCAAACTGGCTTAAATTAGTCTTGTGGACAATTGTTTCTGCAAAACATCGTTTTTCTGTGTCCTACCTGTTTCAGAGAAAAACCTTCCATTTTCTTCCCCAACCCTTACTCAAACCTCCCCCTAGTGGTTTTCAAGCATAAATTTCTCCTGACTCTCATAGGCTGTGGACATCCTTATTTGGTTGCCCCAGCACTAGTGTATAATTTTTTCCCTAATAAAACCTTTCTTCATTCCACTCAACTTGAACTGCTCTGAATGTGAGAGGTAGACTGAAAGCCTGCCATTTTGTATATATGGAGGGGGTAAGGAAAGGAAGAGAATTTTATCTGTAGTTACACTTACAGTCAATCCCTGCAAGGCAACATTGAGTCAAGGGAGTGAGCCAGAGTTTTATGAAACTCTTTCAGAGAAATGGTACAATTAGAGATCCCTAGTTCAGGCCCTCATTACCCCTGGAGGTCTGTGCAGGATTGAATTTGCAAACTCGTCCTCATTAGCACCAGGCTCTAATCAACTGAACTGACCCAGATAATCATTTAAGATGTTACTAGAATTGAAAGTATTTAGAAAGAACTAAATCCAAGCAAAGCAGCTCTTCAAAAAAAAAGGCAATTTGAACTGGGAGATCATAATCTAATTCCGGTGTGTATTTGTGGTATACTTTTTTAAATCCTGGAAGCTTTTTTATTGTGCTGAAATCCAATCCCAAAAGGTTTTGACCTTCTCTTGCTTGTATTTTCCCCCATACTAGATCTTCCTTAATAGCAGTTGCTCCTGAAATCTTAAATCTAAGATTTAAAAAAGAATATAATATGAAAATCTAGTGAGAAAAAAACAACATAATGTATTGTAAAGGATGGAGAATCACTTCTGTGTGTGTGTGTATGTGTGTGTGTCTGTGTGTGTCTGTGTGTGCATGCATATGTAACAGAGAGATAAAAAGACAGATAAAGAGGCAGAAGCAGAGAGATAAGAAGGAATGTGGAGGTCAGAGTTTAAGTGAAGTGGAAGGGTTTATGAAAGTTGGCATTTGAATTGGGTTGATGAGTAGGAGTTAAGGTAGTTAAGGTAGAAAAAAGTATTTTAGATAGAGAGGGAGCATTTTGAATAAAGACAAAAAGATGGAGGTGAGAATGCTTGGATGTCTTTAGAAAATTATAACTAATCAATGTTATTTTGGAGTGTGAAAGACAATAATGGGAGACACATTTGCAAAGACAGATTTGGGCCAAATCATGAAGAAGCATTATCATTAGACAGAAGAGTTCAGAGCTCAGTCATAGCTAGTGGAGAGTCAAAGTTTTCAGGAGTATGTATATTTTTATATAAATGTGTATGCCGGGTTGATGATAGGATCAGTACTATAGTATAGCAAGATTAATCTGACAGCAATAGGTATGGTGATATTCATTGGAGAAAGAATCAAGTTATGGAAATCAATAGTTATGAGACTATTTATTTCAATAGTTCAGATAAAAGAAAATTAATTAGAATTCTAGGTCCAAATTTATTATCAACTAGTTGTTTATCTTTAGATATATCACTTAATATCTATAGGATTCAATTTATTCAAACTCTAACCTGAGGGAATTAGAGTCAAGCTAGAAGTAACTTTCTAGTCTGAAATTTATATTTTCCTTGGTGATATCTTATATCTTGGTGATATCTGGTATAGTCTTGGGGATAGAAACAAAATGAAAGAGGTTGAGGAGTAAATGAATGATGAAGTAGAGCCAACAAATGGAGATTTGTCTCCTAAAATATTTAATAATAATAATAAAGGGAATATGGAAGATTCAATGGAAACTCAAATAGCTAGAATAATTTAAAGCTTTTTTTTTTCTATTTTATGATGTGAGGGACCTAAATTTGCTTCGTCAGTGAACCAGTGAAGGACATAGAAGATGCTAAAAAGAGAAAAAATATTGTTGCAGGAAGCAGGGATGCTATTGAAGACCCAAAGTGAAGAGTAAATTTTAGAAATGAGAGACATATTTCTTCTTTAATGACATAAGGATATGAGTTCTGAAAATACACCTGAGGGTAAATAAATGAAGTTTTAGTTCAAGCTGATATCAGAAATATATCTAAAGTGGTCTCTGAAAAGCCTTTTCATAAAGACGTAAATCTTACTGGATTAAGTAAGAAGTACTGCTACAGGACATTACACACACACACACACACACACACACACACACACACACCTTTGCTTTGAAGTTTGCTATGAGTATTGCATTCACCCATGAATGAATAATCCAAATCATTTAAAGACACAGAAGTCAATCCCTTCAATTCTATTTACATTTATTTGATTACAGCTAATCATATTTAAATCTTGTTGTATAATTTTGCCCTTATACACTAACACAATGACAACAGTGCATCTGCATGAGTTTTGCTGTTGCTTCTGTCTCAAGTGTCTCTAGTGTTGACATTTATCCATCTCTTATGCACCTCAACAGTACCCCTCAAGTGAACATATGAACAAGTGAACATATATAGAAATGTTGAGGTGAAAATGATGAAAGTTAAAGGAGCTCATGTTTGTTAGCTTTGTACAGTTCAGTTTTTGTAGCGGTAGCTAGATGGCTCAGTGAACAGAGTGTTGAATCCTCAGTCAGGAAAAACAGAATTCAAATCTGGTCTCAGACATTCACTAGCTGTGTGACTCTGGGCAAGTCACTTAACCCTATTTTCCTCATTTTCCTCATGTGTAAAACAAGCTGGATAAGGAAATGGAAAACTACTCCGGTTTCTTTGCCAAGGAAACCCCAAATGGCATTACAAAGAATTGGAATGACTGAAACAACTGAACAACAACATAGTTCAGGAGAAGGTGGAGTCATTTATAAAAGATAAGAGGGCCTGGGCAGAGCAAGGGAGTTGGAAATAGAAAATGGCATAAGATGACTGTTGTGGGAGACAGTCTCTTAAAGATAAATAAACTAAATATTGAGCATTTTAAAAGTCCTAACTGGTTAGATAGCATTAACTTTTAGTGGAAACTACTAGTGGCTTGTTTTTGTGACCATCTTTAGTCATATTTGGCAACCCAGGAGTAAAAGCAGATAAATTAGATAAAGGATGATGATATAAGGGAGCAATTAACAAGATTGATACATTTAAAAGCCAAGAGAATAAAGGAGTGTAGAGTGATATGTGAAAATAGCAAAATGGTTGATCATAGGGTCCAGGAAAGATATTGAATCAAGTGAATATAGAATAAAGGAAATGGGATGGGATAACAGTCAGTCAATTAATAAATAAGCATTGATTAAGTGCTTTATGAAATGTCAGAAAAGTCTAGGGGTTTAGAAGTGATGATGAAGTTAAAGAACATATTCAGTAAAGTTGGTAGAATAGGAAGGAAGAAAAATGTCAATCGGGCCTATGGTCTGAAAGGGGAATTTCTGAATTTATTGAAGAATTTTGAATTATTATGAAGCCAAAAGAATATAGTCTATTGTGGGGAGGATGAACGGAAATGGAAAATGGAGTCACTGATCAGAATTTTGGAGGTAAAGGAGCTATGAAGCCAAGAGTTGAGAAATACTAAGCATTTTCATTATAGGGAAAAAAATGAACGTGTATTTAGAGGACATGTAGAGAGATCCTTGTTCTCTTCTCTGCTACCTCTGAAGCCTTGGCTAAAAACTAAACTTTTCTGGTCTACAGTTTTCTTTTCTGTAAAATTATGTGGTTGGATTCAAAGAACTACTGGGGTCCTCACCAAATCTAATTATTTGATACTATGGATATTAAAAATCACAGAAAATGGTTTCTAGGGATGGAGTAAAGACTAAGTCACTGGAGTTTTTAGGAAGCTTTAAGAATATCCCGAAGATCAGTAAAAATGGTGAGATGATGGTAAAAATGTGTTTCAAAAGAGGAAAAAAGAGGAAAAACAGAGAGGCAAAAGATTGCAGCAATATTTTGGAGTTAGGAATAATGAGAAGGAGGAGGAGGAAGAGGAGGAGAGACAAAAATAAAAGGAGGAGGAGGAAGAGGAGGAAGAGAAAAGGGGGAGGAGGTGCAAGTAGAAAAGATGTAGGAGGAGGAAGAACAGAGAGAGAAGGAAGAAAAGAAGGAGGAGATAGAAAGGGAAAGATGAAAGAGCCAGAGAGGAAGACATACAGAGATCAATAAACAATGTGAAAGAGACAAAAAGAAGTCACAGCGAAGTCAGTTTTCTTTTAAGATAAAGAGATGAAAGGAGTGCTGGTAGAAGAGGTAGTGAATATAGGGGATTTTGCTCACAATAGAACAAGACTTCCAATGCAAGTGGTCAATAATAACTGAAATGTTTTTAATGTTTTCATGCTTGGAAGATGTTTTACATTTTCTCCTCTGATCCTTATATCCACTGAGAGAGGTACTCACTGGTATTATTATCCTCATTTTGCAGATGAAAAAATTGAGGTTTGAGTGGATTAAAAGATTTCAGTATAAATACAGGACTAGTAAGGATCATAGATATTTTAAACCAAGTCTTGCTTATTCCATCCACATGCCACAATGAAACCACTATGCCACCCTAATAGGGAGAGAGAGTTATGTTGTATGAGGGTAAAAATATGAGAGAAAATAGTCTGTGAAGGGCTCAGATTGTGGGGAGATTTTCTCCTAAGGTTATGGATGTGGATAACAGGTAAAGAGAGGCAAAGAGGTTTGAGAAGTTAACATTAGTAAAAGGTCAACGAATAATAGACTTAGAGTTGGAAGAGACTTTAGGAACCATCTAGTCCTAATCCTTCATTGGGATGACCGGCGTATTTTAAAATCAGCTGGAGTCAGGAATTCAGGTTAAGGGAAAATCCTCAATCTTTATTCTTTGTGGAGGTGAAGGAGGGTGGCGATAGAAAGTGAGAGCAGCCATGCCACGAACCCGACCAGCAGTCTCTCTGCCTCTCTCTCCGCCCCTCTGTCTGCACTCACCAAAATCGTTCCTACATCATTTCCCATACAACACCTCAAAACTTGCACAGAGTGGGCTGGGGCCATTCTTTCTTCAAGCATATCTATTAATAGAGTATGGTCCAATTACTATTTAGCCTCACGTGCTTGGGACCTCAGTGTATCAATTCGAGTTTCAGCCCATTACACTTTATTTTATGGAGAGAGTCCAGAGAAGTTACATGGTTTTCCCAAGTAGCAGAATTAGGTTTTCTGTTCCAGTGTTGGAAGGAAAGGTGGGCCAAAGAAGGCTGCTAAGTAAGCTAAGCAATTATTATCCTAAAAGAGTTTGTGATACAAAATCAAGTAACAATTAAAATGACTGCTTGGTGAAGTAATGAGGACCTGTAAACTTTCCTTCTCTGAAGTAATAGTTTAGAGTAAATATTGGGAGATGAGAGGAGGAGAAAGAATAAAAACAGTCACTGAAGTCTCATATAAAGTTCTATTTAGTAAGCATTCTGTTTCTTGGTCAGATGAAATATAATGTAAAACTGTGAGCTGTGTTCTATTAATTGGTTTTACATTATTGTTCACAACTGAGAAAAATAGGGAGCTAGTAAGTATGTATTACCCCAGAATCCCAAGAAAAAAAATCAAGTGTTCAATTTCTTTTTCATGAGCATTACTAGCTCAGGAATTAGGGACATAGTCACACTTGGAGGAATAAAGTTCCCACTGTCATTCAAAAAAATTGGATAAAAGCCAAAAATTGACATAAAGCATTGATAATATTAGTTAATACTAAAATAAATGCTAATGATTTTAAATAATTATTAAAAGATCAATTTTACTTCAATATGCTTTACAAAAACTATGATTTTTAAAAATCCTCACAATTATGCAGCATTTCTTTGCCTTCTTTCACTCCCCCTCTCCCTCTCTCCCTTCCCCCCATTATCTATGCTTATCTTTTTTGTTTCTGAATTTCATGATCTAATGTATCCAAGGTATCACTAACATCAAGATCATATTACAATACATTTTGAAATTTTGAAACTGCCAAGGATCTTTTTTTTCCTTTGCTGATGTTTTCTTTCAAATGTGAACTGTGAATTATTCCTCAGCATTCTATTAGAAAATATCAGTTTCCTCATAAAGTCCTTGATGTCAGAGATTGTATTACTTTCCCCTTATGTTTTCATGTCTTTGACAGCTAGCACAATACACTACACACAACAGTTAATAAACACTTATCAAATTGAGTCTTGGTTTTTCTGACAATTTAAAAAAATGCAGATTCTTACCACTTCTTGCTATGATTTGAGTTTGTTTTGTATGTACTAAAAGAAAAAATTATTTTTTTTCAAGAACTGTGAACAAATATTCAAAATCCTTATTTCTCTTTCTATGATGAAGAACATATTTAAATAATGTGATAGTGATCCTTTTATTTTAAGGATAAAATGAGACAAGATTTGTAAAATAACATGTAAACCTTAAAGTGCTATCAAAATGTTAAACAATTATCATTAATTCAAAAGGTAGTTCTGAATTATTGTATTGTTGAGGCATTCTTGCCTTTATTGCTAGCTTTAGCTACTTCAAGTTTACATTCATTTTGACCATGCCTCTTTCCAGTACTTGTACTTTCTTTGATCGAATATAAGCTCCTTAAGTTCAGCAACTGTTCAGTTTTTTGTGGGTATGTTCTCACTGATTAGCACAATGCCTGATACATTGATTAATGACTGACTGGTTCTGGGTCTCTGGTATTTCTCTCTATGCTTTTACTTCCACCACCTCCTTTGTCTATCTATTTGTAAATTGGCTTAGATTGAGGTTGAATGACCTACTTTTTCTAGGGAATCCAAATCCTGAGCAAACACATGATTCTGTTTTTTGTGAAGCCATTGTGAATTTCATAGAGGCCTATTGATTTGGCAAGTGTGAAGAGAGCCTCCTCACAACCATGACATCTTGCCAAATTCGCGCTAAACATTCCAAAATGACTTTTAATGTTGTACTTTCAACCCTCAGAAAATGATCTGAGATCTCTCTTGTGTACTAAGCTGATGATATGAACCATAAGCCCCCTCCACAGTCAATCAGGCAAGTGAAGGTAAGACGAACACAGATAAATTAAAGTCACTGAGGAGGCAAATAGGGGCTAAGTGACCTTGTCTTTGCTGAGTGTTCAGTTCAGTGGTTTTTACCAGATGGATCTCTGAGGGCTTGGGGACATTCATCTGCCTTTGTTTATGTTTCTCTCCAGGTAGCTTCATGCTGACAGGAAATTAAAGACGTCTATCAAATAGGATTCTTGAGGATGGTAGACCTCAGAGGGCCCAGAGATCATGTCATGGTAAGCTAACCTTATAATGACTGGAAATTATTTTGTTTAAGAAAGTTTATCTCCTTACTTTGATATCAATTACTAAAATCTCTGGGAATGAGATTAATAAGAGAGAATAAAATCTCTCTCTCTGTCTCTGTCTCTGTCTCTGCCTTTGTCTCTCTCTCTCCCTCTCTTTCTCTGTCCATCTCTCTCTTTCTGTCTTTGTCTCTCTTCTCACACTTTCTCTTTCTGTGTGTGTGTGTCTCATACACCAAGCTCTTATTCTTCTATGCTTTTATTCTCTCCCTTGACTCTCCCTTTCCACCTATTGAATTCCAATCTATCCATTATTGCCCAATTCAAATGCCACTTGAAGCTTTATTATTGTCTCCTGGCCAAGTCTCACAAAGAACTGTTTTCTACCTTGCTAATACACTAATAATGTGACTTTCTTCTCTATAGCATCTTATTCTTGATATATTATAGCTCTGCTAGATTTTAAGCTACTTAAACTCAGGAATTTTGTCTTATTTCAGCTTTATATATTCTTCAATGCATAACACAGTGTCTTGTTTTAAGAAGTTGCCTAAAAATGGTTATTAGTTTGAAGTGAGCAGAACCTGGTCATTTAATACATTGGCTCTTTCTCTTCAAGTTTTGATTTCTTTGACGTCTTTAAAAAACTTTGGCGTTCTTGGCTATTTGCCCCTGTTTGTGTAATCTTTCCTTGTTTTTTCCCTACTTCTCTACCCACTTGTATCTTACTCTGACTTTGCTTCTCATGTTTCAGGGTCCTTCCCACCAATATTTTGTTTTGATTTCTCTTATTTTGCTATAAAATCTTGTTTTTATTCCTTCTCATATTTTTAATTATTAACTCTATGCAAAAAATTGAGATGTCTTTCTAAAAAACTTCAGCTTGATTTTTCATATCTGCTTGACATATCCAACCTATTCATTATGCAAATAATTTCATTTACAATACTCTTCCTAAATATCAACTACTCCTTCTGACTTTACTATTTCTTTCCATGATATTACTATTCATTCAATTCTTCTTGTTTAAAACATGGAATTCTCTTATACTCTTTCTAGTCTCTTTTCTTTCATATTATTTATCAAGTCAAATAATTCTACTTCTAAATATCTTTCATATGTGTCCCCTTTTCTGTAATACTACTATCAATACCCTAGTACAAGCCTTCATTTCCACCTATAGTAGAAATTGTAGGTTCTAGCAGTAAATATAATAGCAGTAAATGGAAAAATAGGTAAAGTAGGAATACTGCCAAATTCCTTCTATGACACAAATGTGGCACTGATATATAAACCAGGAAGAGCCAAAACAGAGAAAGAAAATTGCAATGTCCCTGATGAATATTGATGCAAACATTTTAAATAAAATATTAGCAAAAATATTACAGTAGCTTATCAGCAGGATAAAACATTATGACCAAGTAGGATTTATACCAGAAATGCAGGGCTGGATTAATGTCAGGAAAACTATTACCATCAATAACAAAACTAACAGAAATCATGTGATAATTTCATTGGATGCAGAAAAAGCTTTTGACAAAATACAGCACCCATTCCTATTAAAAGCTCGATGCTTTTCCAGAAGATCATGGGTGAAATAAGAATTCCCATTATCACTATTATTATTCAACTTTGTACTGGAAATGTTGGCATTAGCAATAGAAAAGAAAAATAAATTAAAG
Organism: Sarcophilus harrisii; assembly: GCF_902635505.1. Taxonomy (NCBI): domain Eukaryota; kingdom Metazoa; phylum Chordata; class Mammalia; order Dasyuromorphia; family Dasyuridae; genus Sarcophilus; species Sarcophilus harrisii. The sequence goes on along the minus strand of NC_045427.1, from coordinate 497,367,133 downwards.
AAATTAAAATAGGGAATGAGGAAATAAACTTTCACTCTTTGCAGATGATATGATGATATATTTAGATAATCCTAGAAAGTCATCCAAAAACCTCCTGGAAACAATTAACAGCTTTAGCAAAGTTGCAGGATATAAAATAAGTTCACACTAAATCATCAGCATTTCTATATATTACTGACAAAGCCCATCATAAAGAGCTCGAAGGAAAAATTCTATTTAAAATCACTGTAGACAAAATAAAATACTTGGGGGTCTACATGCTAAGACAAACCCAGAAACAATATGAACACAATTACCAACCAGTTCTCAAACAAATAAAGTCATATCTAAACCATTGGATAAATTGGTCATGGGTAGGTAAAAGTAATATGATAAAAATGACGATTCAGTCTAAATTATTCAGTACCATACTACTAATAATGCCAAAATTATTATATAGAAACAGAAAAAATAATAACAAATTTCTTCAAGAAGAACAAAAAGTCAAGAATATTAAGGGAATTAATGAAAAAAAATGCAATGGATGGTGGCTTAGCAATACCAAAGCTAAATTTATACTATAAAGCCACAGTCATCAAAATCATTTGATAATGGTTAAGAAATAGAGTGATGGATCAATGGAATAGAATAGAGACATATAACTTAATAATGAGGGCCTGTAGAAATGTAGAATTTAATAAAAGCCCAAACTCCAGTTTCTGGAATAAGAAGTCAAATTTGACAAAAATTTCTGGGAAGACAGAAAAATAATGTCAGAAACTCGGCACAGACCTATATCGCACACCCCTTACCAAAATAAGTTCAAAATGGATTCATAATTTTGGTGAAAATGATGGTATTATAAACAGTTTAGGAGAGCAAAGAATAATTTACCTATCAGATCTTTGGAGAAAGGAAGAATTTATGACCAAAGAAGAACTAGAGAACATTATGAAAGGCAAAATGGACAACATTGATTAGATTAAATCAAAAAGATTTTGCACAAACAAAAGAAATAAACAAGATTTAAAAAGGAAGTACAAAGCTGGGGAAAAATCTGATAACGGTTTCATTTCTAAAATATTTGAATAACTGCTTCAAATTTATGAAGAATACAAGTCATTTCCCAATTGATAAATGGTCAAAGGATATCAACAATTTTCAGATGATGAAATTAAGGCCACCTTTAGATATATAAAAAAATGATTTCAATCATTATTGATTAGAGAAATGCAAATACAAATAACTCTGAGCTACTACCTCATGAGATATTTGGGATATTAATGCATTGTTGGTGGAGTTATGATAGGATCCAATCATTTGGGAGAGCATTTTGGAATTATGACCAAAAGGCTATATATAATAATGTGCATACCTTTTGACCCAGCAATACCACTACTAAGTCTGTATCCCCAAGGAAATCATAAAGGAAGGAAAAATAGTTTTGCCCACATGTGCAAAAATGTTCATAGCAGTTTTTCTTGCTGTAACAAAGAATTGGAAAATGAGTAGATGCCTATCTATTGGGGAATGGCTGAGTATACTGTGGTATATGAAGATAATGGAACGTTTTTGTTCTACAAAAATGATGAACAAGTTGATTTTACAAAGGCCTGGAAAGATTTACAGAAATTGATGCTTAGTTGAACAAGCAGGACCAGGAATACACATTACACAATAACAGATAGTATTTGCAAAGATCATCTATGAAGACTTGGTTCTTCTCAGTGGGTCAGTGATCCTACACAATACCAATAGACTTTGAACAGAAAATGCCATCTGCATCCAGAGAAAGAACTATGGAGACTGAATATAAATCAACATGTTACATTCACTTCTTTTTCTCCGTTTTTCTTTTCATCTCTTCCACAGTTTTTTTTCTTTTGTTCTGATTTTTTCTCTCCCAACAAGACACATAAAGCAATTTGTATTTAAAATAATTTTTTTTAGGAAAAAACCTTAAAAATAAATAAAACCCCCAAAAAGTATTTTGAAAATTATCTTTACATGTAATTGGAAAATGAAATCCTATTTATTATATCCTATAAAAATGGTGTATTCTGAGCAATCAACACATTCAACTTCTATTAAGGTGCATGCCAAAGGATTTCTCAATAGCAAAATGGTCAGTGAAGGCAAAAAAAAAAGAATTAGAAAAAGAAAGAATCATAGTTTTATGAATGAATTACAAAATCAGAGGTAGGAATGAAGACTAGTTGATGAAGATCAAATTATAATTCAAGGACATCTGTGGAAAAGTAAATAACATAGAAATAAAATAATGTGCTAGAATAGAGGAAAGAAAGGAAGAAAATGAGAAATTTAGAGAGAATAGAACTAGAGGCCCAAGGGTCCACCAAGCAAGAATTTGTTGTCATAGGGAACTAGAGATCTTCCCTTCCCCCAACCCAATCCACCTGCTCTGCAGATGCAACTTATGCCTCATTCCCATCAACCGCTAGATAATGCTCCACAACACACACTTTTCCCTGAGGAAACTCAGGGATCCAAACCTATGGAAACTCTCGAAACTATTATCGCCTTAAAAGTCACTGATCAGGACTAAACTTCTATTAATGCATCCTAAAAGTTTGTTACAATTCTTTTTGGATAGCACAAATCATAGCTGACTCATATTTTGTTATAGAATCCTTAGTCTTTGGGTTATTTTCTCATAAATAATTCTTCTTTTGTCTTTATGCAAATATGAAACCTTGAATCAAAAGGCATCTGGGTGACATAGTGGTAAGTGATCTGGACCTGGAGTTCTGGACAGGGATATTTGATCCTAAGTTCCATAAGGACTTATATATCCTGTTTGCATTGTCCTCTGGACCCCATAGGCCTCTTCATTTGACCCAAAGCAAATCCTACTGAATTATTACAAATAGTATCCATGCCTTTTCTGTTTCAGTATGAATACAATATACAGAGAGTTAACTATAAAATCAGAATGTAAATCCTAGTACATTTGGGAAATCATGTAGAAAGAGAATTCCTGTTGCTACTGGTAGACAGAAGTAGCAGATCATCTGGGGAAGCTCTTTACATGAAATACTACTTTTTGATGAGTTTTATTTATTAGGCTATAGAAAAAAATTCCGTTATAAACAAACCTAGAATCATGATGTCATATACTTATATTCAGAAGGGACCATGCAGTCAATTAATCTCATTTCTATTAACATAATGAATCTTCTATGATGTCATCAATCCATGGTCATGCAACCTTAACTTCAAAAATGTTAGGAATGGAAAATACACTATTGTTCAAGGCATCTATTCCACTTTTGGACAAATCTCATTGCTGAAAAATCTTTATGTGAAGCTTCAATTTGAATCCTTTTAATTCTTATTTATTAATCCTTGTTCTAGCCTATAAGACGAAATAGAACAAATCTGATTCCTTTTCTATATGGCAATTTCTAAGTATTTTTAGATTACCAGAATATCTCCAGCAAGTTTTCTCTTATTCAAGGTAACTATTTCCCATCCTTTCAACAAATTCTCATGAAATAGTTTTAAGTGCACCTAAAACCAAGTGTGTTATTTTATCTTTATTCTGATTAGTGGTATTTTGGCCCTTAGTCTCAGGATACTAAACTTCTATTAATGCACCAGAAAGTTTGTTACAATTCTTTTTTGTATATCACAAATAGAAATCACAGGTGATTCATATTTTGCTTATAGAATCCTTACTCTTTGGGTTATTTTCCCATAAATATCTTTCTTTCTATCTTTATTTAAATATGAAACCTTGAATCCAAAAACAACTAGGTGACATATTGGTGAGATATTTGGACCTGGAGTCAGGAAGACTGAATTCAACTCTGGCATCAGATACTAACTAGTTGTATGACCTTAGATAAACCACTTAACCTCTATCAGTCTCAGTTTTCACAATATAAAATGGGAATAATAATAATAGCAACTACCTCCTAGAATTATGAGATCAAAAGAGATGATAATTGTAAAGTGTTTAGCATAGTGATTAATGCATAATAGGCATTTAATAAATGTTTCCTTCCTTGTTTTTCTTCCTTTCTTGTTCCCTCTCTTTTTTTGTTCTTTCCTTTTTACATCCCTCCCTCATTTTTTTTCCTTTTGTTATTTCCTTTTTACATCCCTCCTTCATTTTCTTCTTTCCTTTCTTCCTTCTTTCCTTCCTTCCTTCCTTCCTTCCTTCGCTCCCCCTCCCAATATTTTATCCATCTCATAATGTATTCAAATTCTTCTTTGGCCACAGATTCCTTCATTTTCTGCAGATATGAGATATAGACTAAAATATAGTTTCCAATATTTATTTTTGTGAAACTTTCTAAATTTTTCTCCATCCTCCTCCATCTCTCTTCCATGAGACAGCAATCTGATATAAATTAAATATGTGCAATCCTTGTAAACATATTTCCATATTTGTCATGCTGTGCAAGAAAAATCAGACTGAAAAAGGGGAAAAACTCCAAATTGCTCTGCAGAATGATTGGATCAGTTCACAACTATACCAACAATATATCAGTGTCCCAGTTTTCCCACATTCCTTCCAACATTTATTATTAACTTTTCTTGTCATCTTAGCCAATCTGAAAGGTAGTTAGTGGTACTTCAGAGTTGTCTTAATTTGCATTTCTTTCATCAATAGTAATTTAGAGCATTTTTTTTCGTAAGATTAGAAATGGTATTAATTTCTTTATCTGAAAATTGTTTGTTCATATCCTTTGACCATTTACCAAATGTACAATGGGTTGTATTCTTATAAATGTGAGTCCATTCTCTATATATTTTAGAAATGAGACTTTTTTTATGAAAATTCTAGGATGCAATTTTTTTTTCTCCACTTTTCTGCTTCTCTCCTAAACTTGTCTTCATTGGTTTTGTTTGCACAAACTTTTTATTTTGATGTAATCAAGATTATTCAAATTGCATTTCATAATTATCATTAATTATACTTTGGCCTTAAAAACCTCCCTTCTCTACAAATCCAATAGGTACGCTATCACTTACTCTACTACTTTGCTTTCAATATTGTTCTTTATGACACGACTTATTCATAATAAAGTCATGTTAGCCTAGTGATCATTCTAGATGCTCAAAGATAATCTGTTTTTTTAATACTAGAAATAGACACAAACCTCAAAAACCAATGGTTTGAAGCATCCACATTTTTATCTATTTTGGAGACCATGGCAATATTTATCTACCCTACTATTGTGACATTTCTCCTGTTTTAAGATTATTTTAAAATAAAATAAAAGTGCCTTGGTTATTTGAAAAGCCCAAAAGGATTTTGCATTTCAAAATACTTCATAAATTATAATATTTATAAGTTCCCTTTAGAAAAATATGAATTCTACACATTTATTATTGTTTCCTGTTTAATGCATGGACTGAAGTCACTAAGATTAACTTCCTTCTTGAAGAAAGGGAAAGAGGTACAGACAAACAAGGGTCAAAGAATATGATGAATCTTTCTGAAACTGGCATTTGACTGTCATGTAGCTCCCCAAAGCTATTTAAAAAAATAGCCCCACATAATTTTCTTTGCTTTGCTTCACAGTCAAGTGTTTAATGTAGTGATTGAATTTTCTCAGCATTAAGTCCATTAAACAAAAAAGAAAACACACACAAAAAAACTTGCACCTCAGACACAAAAAAAATTTCAGAAGATCCATTTATTTTTGTAAAAGCCCTGAGAGAGGAAAAAAAGAATCAAACAAAATATTTAGAGACAAATTAGCTGAACATGCAAACTAAGTCTAAGATTCACCCATAGTTTAAACACATTATAAACTTCACAGTTTAATATTGGGGGTCGGAAGGGGGAAAGGGAGGGAGACCAACAAACAGCAACAAATCTTCAAATTCAACTAATAAAAATGTCCCAAAAAAGGTGGCAAGACTTTATCATCTATTTGGATATAAAGACTAACTAACTAAAGCTTTAGCTCAATAGTGATTATTGCTAGCTGTTGTCCTGGCCACACTTCTGGGAGCAATTATTGTAAAGCCTTTTATTTTCAAAACATATGTGTAGACAATTGTCTATATTCAATCTTGCAAAGCATTGTGTTCCATTTTTTAATAGCTTTTCTTTTTCTTTTATTTTTATTAAAGATTTTTATTTACAAAATATATACATGGATAATTTTTCAACATTGATCCTTGCAAAACTTTATGTTTCAAATTTTCGTCTCCTTTCCCCATCCCATCACCTCGATGGCAGGTAATCCAATACATGTTAAATATGTTAAAATATATGCTAAATGTAATATATGTATACATATTTATACAGTTATATTGCTATACAAGAAAAATCAGATCAAGAAGGAAAAAACCAAAATGCAAGCAAACAACAACAGAAAGAGTGAAAATGATATGTTGTTGTTGACCCTCAGTTCCCACAGTCCTCTCCCTGGGTATAGATGGCTCTCTTCATCACAAAATTATTGGAACTGGTCTGAATTATCTCATTGTTGGAAAGAGCCACATCCAGCAGAATTGATCATCATATAATCTTGTTATTGCTGTGTACAATGATCTTCTGGTTCTTCTCATCTCACATAGCATCAATTTATGTAAGTCTCTTCAGGCCTCTCAAAAATCATTAGGTTGATCATTTCTTATAGAACAATAATATTCCACAACATTCATATAGCATAACTTATTCAGCCATTTCCCAACTGATGGGCATCCATTCAGTTTCCAGTTTTTTGCTACTACAAAAAAGGGCTGCCACAAACATTTTTCCACATATGGGTCCCTTTCCCTTCTTTAAGAGCTTTCTGGGATATAAGCCGAAAAGAAATACTGCTAGGTCAAAGGATATGTACAGTTTGATAACTTTTTGAGTGTAGTTCCAAATTGCTCTACAAAATGTCTGGATCCATTCACAATTCCATCAACAGTGTATTAATGTCCCAGTTTTCCCACATCTACTCCAATATTCATCACTAACTTTTCCTGTCATGTTAGCCAATCTGAGAGGTGCGTAGTGGTATCTAAGATTTATCTTAATTTGCATTTTTCTGATCAATAGTGATTTAGAGCACCTTCTTCATCTGAAAATTGTCTGTTCATATCCTTTGACTATTGATCAATTGGAGAATGGCTTGAATTCTTATAAATTTGAGTCAATTCTCTATAGATTTTAGAAATGAAGCCTTTTTCAGTACCCTTAAATGTTAAAATGTTTTCCCAATTTATTGCTTCCCTTCTAATCTTCTCTGCATTAGTTTTGTTTGTACAAAAACCTTTTTAACTTAATATAATCAAAATTTTCTATTTTGTGATCAATAATGATCCCCAGTTCTTCTTGGTCACAAATTCCTTCCTTCTCCACAGATCTAAGAGGTAAACTATCTTATGTTCTTCTAATTTTTTTATAACATCACTCTTTATATCTAAATCATGGACTCATTTAGACCTTATCTTTGTATATTGTGTTAGGTGTGCATCAATATCTAGTTTCTGCCACACTAGTTTCCAATTTTCTCAGCAGTTTTTGTCAAATAGTGAGTTCTTATCCCCAAAGCTGGGGTCTTTGGATTTGTCAAACACTAGCTTTCTGTAGTTATTGACTAATTTGTTCTCTGGACATAACTATTCCAATGATAGATTACTCTATTTCTTAGCCAGTACAAAATGGTATTGGTGACCTCTGCTTTATAATATAGTTTTAGGTCTGGCACAGCTAGACTACCTACACTGGAATTTTTTTTTCATTAATTCCCTTGAAATTCTTGACCTTTTGTACTTTTAGATGAACTTTTTGTTATTATTTTTTCTAGGTCTCTAAAATAATTTCTTGGGAATTTAATTGATATAGTACTAAATAAGTAGATTAATTTAGGTAGTATTGTCATTTTTATTATATTCATTTGGCCTACTCATGAGCACTTGATATCTTTCCAATTGTTTAGATTTGACTTTATTTTTGTAGAAAGTGTTTTGTAGTTGTGTTCATATACTTTCTGACTTTCCCTTGGCAGATAACCTCCCAAATATTTTATATTATTGACAGTTATTTTAAATGGAATTTCTCTTTATATCTCTTGATTCTGAACTTTGTTAGTAATATATAAAAATGCTGGTTATTTATGTGGATTTATTTTGTATCCTACAAGTTAACTAAAGTTGTGAATTACTTCTAATAGTTTTTAGTAGATTCTCTGGGGTTCTCTAAGTATACCATCATGTCACCTGCAAAAAGTGATAATTTGGTTTCCTCATTAGCTATTCTAATTCCTTTAATCTCTTTCTCTTCACTTATTGCCAAAGCTAGCATTTATAATACAATATTGAGTGGTAATGGTGATAGTGGGAAACCTTGTTTCACCCCTGATCTTATTGGGAATGGTTCCAGTTTGTCCCCATTACATATGATGCTTGCTGATGGTTTTAAATAGACACTACTTATTACTTTAAGGAAAAGCTCATTTTCTTTTCATAATTATAACTTTTTATTGACAGCACTCATGCCTGGGTAATTTTTTACAACATTATCCCTTACACTCACTTTTGTTCAGACTTTTCCCCTCCCTCCTTTCACCCCCTCCCCCAGATGGTAAGCAGTCCTATACATGTTAATATAGCACAGTATATCCTAGATACAATAAATGTGTGCAGAACCGAACAGCCCTCTTGTTGCACAGGGAGAATTAGATTCAGAAGGTAAAAATAACCCAGGAAGAAAAACAAAAATGCAAACAGTACATTCATTTCCCAGTATTCTTTCTTTGGGTGTAGCTGCTTCTGTCCATCCTTGATTAATTGAAACTGAATTAGATTTCTTTGTCGAAGAAATCCACTTCCATCAGAATATATCCTCATACAATATCGTTGTTGAGGTATATAATGATCTGGTTCTGCTCATTTCACTTAGTTCATGTAAGTCTCTCCAAACCTCTTTGTATTCATCCTGCTGGTCATTTCTTACAGAACAATAATATTCCATAACATTCATATACCACAATTTACCCAACCATTCTCCAATTTATGGGCTTCCATTCATTTTCCAGTTTCTAGCCACTACAAACAGGGATGCCCCAAACATTTTGGCACATACAGGTCCTTTTCCCTTTAAGATTTCTTTGGGGTATAAGCCCAGTAGTAGCACTGCTGGATCAAAGGATATGCACAGTTTGATAACTTTTTGGAAAAGCTCATTTTTTAATAGGAATGAATGTTAGATTTTATCAAATGCTTTTTCCTCATCTATTGAGATAATCATATAATTTGTGTTAGTTTGGTTATTGTAACACAGAAGCAACAACTCTCTGGCTCCGAACACCAGCTCCTTGCCCCAGGCTGCTTGTGCTGCAGTCTGGGCTTGGCAGACTGTCCCTTTGCCTGATTGAAACAGACCTGTTCTGAAGTTCTTTCATATCTTCTTGTAGAAATGTGTTATACTCCAAATTTTTGTATATTCTGTTGCTTCAAAACCAGTTTAGAGGCTTAATCTGCTTTTGGTTTGAGAGGAAGTTCTGAGGAAGTCACAGAAAGTCATGTCTGTTCTCTGCCATCTTGGCTCCCAGGATCACTTTGTCTGTTGGTAGGAACTAGAAATCCAGTAGAACTGATGATTGATGTCTCTCTATTGAATTAATGCATGAAAAAATGCTCCTTGTAAAAAAGAAACTGAGGAACATTGTGCAAACTCTTAACTCTGTCTCTTTCTTCTCCCAAATTTTAGGATCATCCTGAATATTGTGTTTTTAGTTGGTAGTTTCAGATCATGGGATGTTTAAAATTGGAAGGGGCAAGGAAAGTAGAAGACTAATCACTACTTAATAGTAGGAAATAAAGAGCATGAACAACTTAACTCCTTTCTTCTCTTGGGAGTATAAACAGCACAGAATCAGGTACTTTCATTATATTGTGACATTTACATGGATGTAGACCAAAGAAATAATTTGGTTTATAGGATTATTCATTGCAAAGAATCCATTCTAATCAAACCAACAGGACACTGTTACTAAGGGCCATCCACTGGAGCATGGAAATAATTTTCTTATATAGAACTCCTCTTTGTAATAGTATTCAGTGTAATCAGATTTTGCTAGCATTTACTTGGCACACACTGCCTAGGCTTCTGGGTAACCATTATGGCCTGTCATTTGACTATCTACACAATTTTAATACTGCTTATTGTTTACTTGATAGATTAATGACATCCTTGGAACTGCTGAATTCTGTAGTGTGTTGAAAATCATGGCGAGGCTTTGACAAAGATGCTAATACAGATAAGATGTTATTAAAAATGTTATGAAAAAAGTCAAAGATGGTACAGCAACCAATTTAAGAAAAAACAACACCCTTCAGCAGCTACATTGTTGATTTTTTAATAAGAATGCATTGCTTACATACAGATCTGACTCTCTAATCTATCATCCTTTGGACATATATGCTTTGATTTCCATTTTCTAGTTGTAAGGATAGATTTCATAAGATCTGAACACTGGAAAAATAATTTAAAGGTTATTTAATCAAACCTCTCTCTTAATGAAGGAAACCCCTTTATCCAATTGTACAGGTTCTACTATTGTACCTATCAGTGAATTGTAGATATTTTGAAAATGATCAAGAAAGGCTGGTTTAACATTGCCAAACTACATTTTAAAAAATGAAATCATTTTAAATTTGGTAAAACTCAATTCCAACACCCAAATTTTAATTAGTCCTGATCCCACTTTTTATTCTGGAGAAGTAATCTTACTATTCTGGACCTCAATTTTCTTATCTGTAAAATATTGTAAAGATTTTGTAAAGATCAATGTATCTTGTATAAGCAAGTGTTTTTGAAAAGCTCTTATGAACTATGTAAGTATAAATTATTATTTATTCTATATATCCATTTTTAAAGTCATAGATAGATAGATGGATATCACTTTTTTATACAATCCTATTTATCCACACCAAGGCCTCTAATCCCTTGACCTCTTAATTATCTACCAGGACATCTCCACTGTACTAGCCATTCTTTCTTCTCCTCACTTTGACTCCTCAATGAACCATTTAACCAACCAATCTCCTGTCACTCAGATACCTTCTGACACTTTCTTCTCCTTTATCCTTTTCTTACCCAATTAAGGGGCCTTATTCTTTCTATTTGTTCAAGTGGTTTAGTATCATCTCATCTTCTCCAACAAATTTCCTCTTCTGTCATACTTATTCTTTCACTTATTTTCAATCTTTACCTGTCTATAGTCTCATTTTTTACTGCCCATAAACATATCTATTTTTGCATTATCCTTTTTTTTAAGCTTTTCATTTTCTTTTTTCCTTTATTTCTTTTTTTTGATTGAAGCTTGTGTTCCAATTTCCCCCTTTTCCTCTCCCCCTTCCCTAGATAGTAAGTAATCCAATATATGTTAAACATGATAAAATATATATGTAAATCCAATATAGGCATATGTATTTATAGAATTATCTTGCTGCACAAGAAGAATCAGATCAAAAAGGAAAAAATAAGAAGGAAAATAAAATTCAAACAAACAACAACAAAAGAAGTGAAAATGCTATGTTGTGATCCACACTCAGTTCCTACAGTCCTCTCTCTGGGTATAGATGGCTCTCTCCATAACAAGATCATTGAAATTGGCCCAAATTGTCTCATTGTTGAGAAGAGCCCCAGCCATCAGACTTGATTATTGTATAATATTGTTGTTGCTGTGTACAATGATTTCCTAGTTCTGCTCATTTTACTTAGCATCAGTTCATGTAAGTCTCTCCAGGTCTCTCTGAAATCATCCTGCTAATCATTTCTTATAGAATAATATTCCATGACATTCATATATCATAACTTACTCACCCATTCTCTAGTTGATGGGCATCCATTCAGTTTCCAATTTCTTGCTACTACAAAAAGGGCTGCCACAAACATTCTTGCACATACAGATCCCTTTCCCTTCTTTAAGTCTCTTTGGGATATAAATCCAATAGAAACACTGCTGGACCAAAGGTTATGCATAGTTGATAACTTTTTGAGCATAGTTACAAATTGCTCTCCAGAATGGCAAGATACACTCACAATTCTGCCAACAACATATTAGCGTGCCAGTTTTCCCACATCTTCTCTAAAATTTTACATTATCTTATCTTGTCATCTTAGTCAATCTGAGAGGTATGTTGTTGTGTTAATTTGCATTTCTCTGATCAAAAGTAATTTAGAACACCTTTTCATATGAGTAGAAATGTTTTCTTTTTTGTTTTGTTTTTGTTGTTTATTTTGTTTTTTGTTTTTGTTTTTGTTTTTTTTTTTTTTGAAATGGTTTTAATGTCTTTCTTTCTTTTTCTTTCTTTTTTTTTTTTTTTTTTTTTTTTTCCGCTGAGGCAACTGGGGTTGTGACTTGCCCAGGGTCACACAGCTAAGATTTATTAAGTGTCTGAGGCTGGATTTGAACTCAGGTTTTCCTGACTTCAGGACTTGTGCTCTATCCACTGTACCATCTAGCTGTCCCTGGTTTCAATTTCTTCATGTGGAAATTGTCCCTTCTTATCATTTGATCAGTTATCAATTAAAGAATGTCTGCTCTATCCTTAAAAAAAATAAATCCTCACTTTATTCTTCTATCCCTAATAAACAGTTCTTCTGCCCTTTGTAACCAAAGTCCTAGAAAATGTTATTTACATTAGGTTCCTCTACTTTTTCTCCTCTCACTCTCTTTTTAAACCCTTATAATAATTATAATTCTTACCTTAAGATTCCACTGAAACTACTTACTGTAAAACTAATGATCTCTTAGTTGCCAAATCCAATGTCATTTCTTAATCTTCATTCTCCTTGATCTTTCTTCAGCCTTTGACACTATTGATAAATCTCTCCAGCTTAATACTCACTTCCCTTTAAGTTTTCAGGACACCTCTCTCTCCTGGTTTTCCTTTTACGATCTAACCACTCCTCATCTTTCTCCTTTCCTGGATCCCTCTTCAATCATATTCTCCAACCATAAGTGTTGCTCAGGGTTTGGTCCTGAACCCTCTACTTTTTTCCTTCTTTATTATATCACCTGATGATCTCATCAATTTCCACAGATTTAATTACCATCTTTATGCTGATGAGTTTCAAATCTACCTTTCCTGATGCTATCTCTCTGTGGACCTCCAATATTGCAATTCCAGCTCTCTTTCTCACATTTCAAACTGGTAGTCTAGTAGACATCTTGAAATCAATGTGTCCAAAACATAACTCCTTATATTTTACCCTAAATGCTCTCTTTCTACTTTTCACGTTACTGTAGGAGGCAACACTATCTGTCCAATACCCCAGGCCCATAACCTAGAAATTATCCTGGAATCTTCATTATCTCTCATCTTCTATATCCAAGCCATCTCTGGGATTGTCCATTTCACCTTTGTACCATATCTTAAACAATCCCCCTGCTCTCCTTTGACGCTGCTTATCACTACCACTCTGGTACAGGCCCCCACATTCTCATGCCTGAATTTATAATAGCCATTTGATCAGTCTACCTCCCTATCTCAAGTCTATCCTCATTCCAATACACTCTCCATTCACCCAGTTTCCAAAAAAGCAGGTTTGATTATGTCATTCCTGCCCCTACCCCCTTTATCAATTCCATTGGCTTTTTATTATCTATAGGACCAAATAGAAAATGCTCTGTTTGGCATTCAAAGTACTTTATAATCTACATCACACACATGCTTTTATCTTCTTACACCTTAATCTCTAATACATACTCTTCTATCCAGTGATACTATTATCTTGCCTGTTCAAACAATAAGACCCTCTATCTCTAAGTTCTGAAGATTTTTTTCTGGCTTTCCCCAGTACCTAGAACTCTCTCGCTCAACTCCAACTATTAACCTCCTTGATTTCCAATTAAAATCCCATCTTCCAAGTACTTTTAGTTCCAGTACCTTTCCTTCTCTTTTAATTATTTCTTCTATAAAGCTCATTTTGTATATATTTGTTTGCATGTTGTATCTTCCATTAGATTGTAAGATCCTTAAGGACAGATATTTTCTTTTGCCCCTTTTTGTATCCCTAGTGTTTAGCACAATGCCTGACATATAGTAAATGCTTAAAAAATGTAGGTAGATAAATAGAATATGAAGTAATTACTACACACTAGACATTGTGCCAAGTGCTGAAAAGAAAATTTTAAAGGAAATTGTGTTCTCAAGAAGCTCACATTCTAATTGGAGAAGTTCTTATATAAAACTGGCCAGATATATCCTCACAGAGGTAACAGGTCAGTAAGTGATAGGATGAGAAAGGTTTGCAAATTTAGAGTTCCAAAAGTAGAACCATCTAGAAGAAAAGGCTTGTTAATTGTCCAAGATAAGGTAAATATAAGTTGTTAGAATCCTTACAAAGTGTTAACTCACTGGAATTGATAGAAACAATGCTTAAGTTTACACCTTTAAGATTTCACACATTAGCTCACACGTTAGAGTTCATAAGTCCGGGAGATTCACAAAGTTAAACTTCCCACAATCCCACTCTCTCAAAGGAGGAGTCAACCCTTGGGTTCACACCTTTAAAAGATCATATATAAAGAAGCTCTTGGAGCCTCAGCAAGGAGTCAGTCAGTGGAGGAGTGAGTTTGGGAGATTGACAGAGACAGAATTCAGTCAGGAGATTCAGAATTGGAGATTCAGAGAGACCTGGAGGCTGAAGCTGGCAGAGGCAAAAGACTAGTAACAAGAGCTCTTGGAATCAAAGAAAGCTAACAGTTCTATTTTGAAGGAGACAGTAAAGATTTGGATTTTAACTCCTGGCTGCATTTGAGGTGATTATTACTTTGAACTGAAATTAAGGTTGCTTCCAGAAGCCCCCAAGAAACCTCCTCCCAGAGAACAATTATATTTTAGAAAAGAAGAGAACACCACGATAAGTAAGTAATAATTGATATGAAGCTGTGAGAACATTTTATCATATTTACTTAGCATAGTTATGGTACAAAGGGAGTGTTTTCTGGAACACCTTTAAAAGGGTCCCTCTAATGCTTTCATTTTCTTTAATAACCAAATTGTAATGGGCTGAGGCTTGAGTTGATGCACTGAGGTCCTAAGCACATGAGGCTAAATAGTAATTGGACTATACTCTATTAATATACATGCTTGGATAAAGAATGGCCCCTGCCCACTCTCTGTGCAAGTCCTGATGTGTTGTATAGGAAATGACGATTTTGGTGGGTGGAGGCAGAGAGACGAAGAGAGGCTGGGAGATTGGGCCTGGGTTCTATGCTGGTAGCTGCTGGTTGTGTGGCTGCTGGTCTAGCTAGCTTCTTGACTTAGCTGCACACATTGCTATTGCCCATTCTCTTCCGCCTCCAATCTTTCTTCACTGAGAATAAAGATTGACGATTTTCCCCTAACCTGAATTCCTGACTCCGGCTGATTTTAAAATACACTGTCTTCACGCCAAATTAAGCTAAAGTTGTTTTTGAAGAATCTGGGTTTTTATTTTAAGTCTTCCTATATATTATTTCAGTTCCTTCAGCTGTACAGTTTTGAGCCTTCTCCAGTGCCAATATTTCTTGAGTCACCAGAATTGTATATAATTAATTCCAGGTATGACACTCCCATCAGCCCCATGCTCAGTATTTTGTTGGTCTTTGTGGCTAAAGTACCATTACACTGAACTAATATCTTCAGCAATAGTCTACAAGGACTCTTAATCTGTTTGTATGCGTTGTATTCCCCAACATCTTTTTGGATATTTCTGTTAATTTTCTTTACCCACTCCCCAAGTCTTTCAAAACCTGCTTGAATTCTATTTTAGCACTTGCTTTGTCTTTAGTGATGATTGAGTCAGGTTTTTTGCTGACTTTTGATTTTGATTCAGATATGATTTGGTGCTTTTTCCCCTCAAATCATTCACATATATCTGACACCTACTCCAACAGAAGATAGATGCATACAATTAATAAAATTTAAAGAGTACACAAATTTATTTCAAATTAAGAAGTCAAGACATGTTGTTAGCAGTTTATTAATTTATTACAAGTTTCTTATAAGAAGTCGTTTATTACAATTCAAGAAAAACAAAGAGTTTTATATAAGTCCCTAGAACATACCAACCAATGAACAACTCCACACTTCTCATAATACCATGGAAGAAGTATCAGTACGATAAGATGCCATTTAATTCAGATGTTTTCCTCAGTCCTTGCATTCCAGAAGAATCTTCCATGTGAAGCATATGGTATTGCTCATTTTCTCTTTTATCCCCATATTTTTCAATATCCCAACACCTATAATGATAGATGTGCAATACTGAAAATCATGTCTGATGAGTTTTAAAACTAATTATTCTAGGAAGGAGTCATTTTTCTTATCTAAAAACCTCATTTCTACATTCTGATAAAGTATCCAGCCAATCTCTGTGTGGCTAATTGAAGTCTTCCTACACGACCTAATTTTTCACCTTCCTAATTTTAACAAAATTAACTTGGTCTCTTCCTAGACAAATAATCTCTCATAGCTTTATTATCAACTGTGTATGATCCAAGATGGAATCTTCATCTACGGAAATGTAAACAGCCATATGATAATACTTGTATATGGAGTCCACTGAGTAACTGCTATTTTTCTTCCTTCAAGTCCCAGATATTCCAATTTAATAAGTATTTTCACGTGATGATAAGCATTCAATTCAGCCATTTTAGTAAAACTGCAAATAAAATGTCTAAATTTTTATAACTATACTAAGTATATGCTTCTACTTTGCTTTTCTACAACTTTTCATGATTTCTAACACTCCAACTGTCAGATTAATTAGGTCAATTAATTGTCCCCATTGTCTTTCCAATCACCTAATTTGGGCTTTTATAATTCCAAATAACAAACCTTTCTAAAGAAGCAAATGAACCTAATAGTTCAATAATCTCAAAAACCCCAATTACTGGGCTGAGCACTGTCTATTCAACAAAAATGATTGGACATAAGTTTGGTAGAAATTGTTAGTCCAACACTTCCTATCACATACCAAGAGAAGGTCCCCAAATGGAAATATGACTTAGATATTAAAGTTACAGTTGTCACCTTTCTCTAAGTTTTCATTTGCTATATCTTTGTTTACTTCTTGAACAATTTAACACCAAAATCCTGATGCTTTTTTGATTTGGGTAAAGTTCATCCTTTACATGGAAGTTCTTCCATTCTAATTATCTCCTAATGGGTTTTATTCTTTAATCTTTAAACCATCATATTTTCTTTCCATTGAAGAACTTGAAAGTATGTCTCTAAATTCTTTCTGAAAGAATTTATTGAACTATAAATCTCAAAATTCAATCTCTTGCAGAAACTTATTTTCTGGGGTCTCTCTATTGGAATTCCCTATGTTACCTGGATTTGTAATTAATATTTACTTGCTCATGCAAGTGATGTGAGTAGTCAATATTTCCTCAAAAGGGGATGAAGGTAGATGGGGGAGTTGACTATGGGAGTTCTCCCAGAGGAGTGGGGAGAGATCATCATCTAGTCAGAACAAGGAAAGGAGGAAAAATGGATAGGCAGAAAGCTTAGAGTATGTAGAGGATTTTGCATAATACCTGCTATTCTTCGATGCTGGAGATAAGGTCTGAGTGTACTTGGATAGAGGAAGAGGATATTCCATCTTCTTCTGGACCCTTTGGATTGGACCTTACCTTAACAGATTCTTACTGTTCAGCAGCCTGGAATTTCTTCTTTCTCACCTCTTACATATATACATATCTCTTACTGGAAATAAGACTCTTCCACAAAATCCTCTTAAAATCTCACCAATGAGCCTCTAAATTTTTCCACACAGTCAGTTCATTCAGAGTTCCAAGAGTTCTACACAGATTGCCCAAGAAAAAGGGCATTTTATCTCCATTAACTCCATTTGTACATAAATACATACAAACAAATAAATGTGTGTGTATTTATATCTATAAAATTTATATTTATATGTCTATATGAAGTACAATGTATGTAGATTCACATGGTCAGAGGCTATTGATTCTAACTCTCCCATTTTACAGGTGGAAAAACTGAGACATAGTAAATCAAAGTAATTTGATCAGGATCATATAAACTAGAAAGTGTTGAGATGAAATTTGAATTTAGGTTTTATTGACTGTAGGTTCAATATCCTATCATGCCAAGGTGTTCTCTATTTATTGCAAGTAATTCAATTATTTAGTTTTCCATTCTTTAGTGTAGATGAGATTTCTACCCAACACCCCCTACTTAGTTTCCTGCAATTATTACTGAGTCTATCAAAGTACTGGCAATATAGTAAATATTTATTTGGCTGTCACAAATCTCTGCACATAGCAGGCACTTAGTAAATGTGGATTACTTGAGTTGATGGATTGATTATGATTAGTCTGACTTTCTAGTCTTGCTTTCTGTCAGTTTAAGAATCAATTTCAAGGAGAAAAATCAAGAAATAATGGACAGAACATTTATCCTTGGTATAGTAAAGAGATAGTATAGATGGCAAAATAAAATTTAAGTCAGAGTTCTTGGGTTCAAATCCCAACTATTACCTGTGACAAGTCATTTAAAATTTCTGGGATTCAGTTACATTATTTGTAAAATGAGAGAGTTGAACTAGTTGACTTTTAAGGTCATTTTAAATTCTAAATCTATGATCTCAATTGAACATTTTTTTTTCTTTTGTCAAATAGAGAATTTAAACTGGATAATATTCAGGTTCTTTTTAACTTAAAAAAAGTGATTAAAAGGCACAACCATGCAAACCTTACTTT
The DNA here is from genome assembly GCF_902635505.1 of Sarcophilus harrisii. Taxonomy (NCBI): domain Eukaryota; kingdom Metazoa; phylum Chordata; class Mammalia; order Dasyuromorphia; family Dasyuridae; genus Sarcophilus; species Sarcophilus harrisii. Next base: position 497,348,453 of record NC_045427.1, on the reverse strand, counting down.
TTATCTACACAGAAATTCCTAATTGCTTATTAGTGTTTCTTTATTACCACACACTCCCTGCAATTTTTACATCAATTGTAGACTGTGCTGTCAGTTGTGATGGTCCAGCCTCTGGGGGATTTCTGCTTGCCTGTGGCAGGCTAAAACACACAAAAGGTCCTTCTGTTAAGGGAAGCCTTTCCACCGTGGGGGCTAGACGAAACTATGCGGTGGCTCTCTGAGCTTGGCTCTCTTGGATGTGGCAAGCCACAAGTGGTGTTGGGGGGTTGGGGGAATTCCTAGTCCTGGCACTCACCCCTCCATCACACTGAGGTTCAGAAACTCCTGCTGCTTTGCTCACGTACAGCTTGCTGCTGACTTGTTGGGAAGTATCCTGTGCTGGACTGCACCCCTTCTTACCAAATGAGACAGATCCTTCCAGCTGATCCTCCAAGTTTCCTTGGCTAGCGATTTGTTTCACTCCTGACCCATATCCCAATCTCATTGCTCATTTCACTGCTCCAAGACTGGACTTGTGCTATTTTATGCAAGTGAATATTGGAGAGGTACATGTATTCACTGCTTACTCTGTTAGATTGGCTCCCAGAAGTATCCTTTTAATAGGTTAAATGTAGAAAGAAATATAGATGACTACCAGCTCAGAGAAAGAAAGATAGAAAAAAGGGAAAAAAGAAAGGAAAGGGAGGAAGGAAGGAAGGAAGAAAAAAAGAAATAGTTCTTTATTGTGGATAAAATGATATTAAATAATTCATACAGATATTTTTAGCATTCACATATTGCTCTTACACCTACACTCTCTACTTCATTGGCTTGTCTTTTTCTTTCTGTCTTGGAACTGTGAATTTCCCTTAAAGTTCAGTCCTTAGCACACTATTCTATACAAACAATAACTCCCTTAGATAGTCTATTCACCCTTATTGTCAGACACTGTGTTTCTGAATCCTTGCTAGGTTATGAGGACAGAAATAAAAATATGAAAAAGGTCCATCTCCCAAGGAATATTCTATTAAATGTATCCCTGTCTTATAAGACAACGGAATTAATTATTTTAAAGGAAGAAGAAAATAAAGGTAAGAACTTATTCTTAATGAAAATTGCTCTATAAGTTGACTTTGTTAGCAATAACCAAATCAATGCAGTGGTTACCTTAGGTTAACTATTCCAATGATGCTCTAATTAGTCTAATCTAATCAATCCATTCTGACTCATCTCTTCTCTAGGTACATATTCACAATTTCTTTGATTCTTATATGAAATTAACTTGATGATAATAATTTGTACACTTTCTAAATTGCTATTGTCCTGCACTCTAGCTGCCATCCAATAAGAGTGGAGTAACAAAAGACCATCATTTACCTAGTCATGGGTATTGTGGCTCTTTTAACAGCTATTTAATACTGCATTATTTTTAAGTTGCTGAATCAGTAAGATTGCATTGGTTGAAATAACAGAATCCTATTGATATAAGTTTATCTGTATCTTTACTTTTTCACATTATACCTGTGAAATTGATCATTGCAGCTCAAGTTTAAAACTTTTACATTTATCTCAATTAAATTTTATCTTATCTAGTTGAGAACAATGTATTAGCTTGTCAAGTGTTGTTTGAATCACTGCTATCCATCATTTTAGCTATACCTGTTTTGTAAAATCCAAAATTTTTTATTAAAACAAAACAAAAATTGTCAATAATAAACTGCATAAGTATAGGGTAGAAAGAGCATTGCTATATAATTAGTAATGGAGAAAAAAGGATTTGGGAGTTTGGGTGAATTGCAAATTAATAAGAATCAATGATGAGGAATTTCAATAAATAAGGGTAATATAATCTTTGGCTGTATTGAAAGAGGTTTAGTGTCTAGAAAAGAGACTTGATACTCTGGTGAGACCAAATCTGATCGACTGGTCAGTTTTGGGTATTATCTTTTAAAAAGGGTACTGAAAAACTGGAGTGTATCCAGAAAAATAATATGACTCAGAAATGTAATAGAATATAACATCTATTCAAAATGTGGATTAATTAAAGACATTGGGGGTTTTTAGTTTGGAGAAGGGATTTTTCAGGAAAAATAATAATTCTATGTAAATAGTTGAAAGGCTGTCATGTGGAAGAGGGACTAGGTTTCTTCTTCTTGGCATCAGAGAATGAAATTGGGAACAAAAGAGCAGAAAACTGATCAGCATAAAGAAAAACAAATGTGCAGAGTCAATTATCATATCAACACATAAGAAAACAAAATTCAATGTGCCCCAAAGTAGGATAGATTGCTTGGAGAACATCCCTAGAGATCAACAAGTGGAACAAATGGTTAATTAGTGAGGATATTGTAAAGTAGATTCTTTTTTAATAGCCTAGATAACATACGAAGTCTCTTCCAACTCTGAAATTTTGTGATTCTGTCTACTATGAACTGAGGATATCTATATCCCTTCATATTCTTTCAGTGATAAACTCCCAATGACCTCTTCTTTTCATGGCATTTAATATAACAGAGAAACTAAATCAGATCTTCCATATACCTTCTTGAGAAGCTTCCTCTCATTTCTTCTTACTGTTTCATCACATTGAAAACTTTTCTGGTTAGATTTGATTCAGGGACACCTGAATCTAAATAAGGAAAATTTATAGCATAATTTGTGTGTGTATGGTGTTGAAGATAAACTAGCAAAATGGAGAACTGAAGGCCATTATTTGCCTTTTTCTCTGAAAATTGTGGATTTTAGACTTGACTTTATTTTTATGTTTTGAATTAGTCTCAGAATATTAGACCAAGGAGAAATCTTAGAAATAATCTTGTATTACTTAGAATGTTAGAGTTTAGATGGGAACCTAGAAGTTCAACCTACCTGTGATACCTGTGATAATCTTAATTACATTACTAGAAGTGATCTGGCCATTGAGTTATTACTAAGGGCAAAGAGGGGACTTCTTGAGATGAAATTCTGGAGTCCTCAATTTTTTAACTAAGTTATTTGTTTTCTATACAAAGTGAAGGAGGTGACTAATTACAAAGCAAGTACAGTCACTCCAAACCAAATAATCTGAATAACTCATTTTAAAAGGAACCTCTTTTTTTCTTTAATTTAAGCCTTTGGCCAAAAAAAATCTGAATAATTGCTTCAATTCTTCACTTGACCTGGATATAAGGATGCTATGAGGCCAAATACACTGTGTTATTTGGCCTAAATGTCTTTTAACAACTTCTAATTGATTGTCCACATGACTTGTGTGGCCAGTAATGAAATGTAATGACAGAGCAAACATGTCTTAAGTACACTGCTTTACTATTTAACTGGTTTGGCCCAAGTTCATTAGCAGGAATGGCCCTAAGCAGGGAGCTCTAGGTCAATAGCTTTAAAAGCCTGGGTTGTTAACTAAGGCAAGAAATCTCTCCATGTTGGAAAGGGAGACTGAGGAAGAAAATGGGTAATCTGTCTAATTCAGTACAGGGATTGAATCTGAAAAAAACAGTGTGATACCACAAGACTGGGTTGCAAAGGTAGTGGAGGATACTAGAGAAAATAACACTGATAGCATTTAATCTCCCTCTCCCTTGTTTTTTTTTTTGGGGGGGGGGTCAGTTTCCTTAGCAGGCTAAATTTGGCTTTCAGAGTTCAACTTCTCAACTGTGGCTGTATATTTTTAGTGAAGGAAAAAAACTGGCAGCTCTCAAAGCTCCCCAGGTTAAGTTCTGGTTTGAGAATTCCACCCCGTAGATTAGGAAGCTTTAGGTGATAAAGACCCCTGAGGCCATAGTGAGCACCCTGGCACTTTGTGTAGCAAGAATGATTATGTGAAGAGCCATGCTCCATGGTCAGGTTTGGAAAGTGATGGAGAGGAATAGGGATGGATTATGTTGGTGCTTTTGACAGGATAGTTTATAGAGCCCTGTGGTGGGAATGGGTTGACCTTTGTGGAATCACTGGAAAAAGTACCATAACTGACAATGAAGGATGTCAATTCAAGCAGTCCAGGAGGAAATTTAGAACTCCAGCACTTGCATAGCTGAATCCTGGTGCTTTCTCTGTCTCTGTCACTGTCTTTTTTCACTGTCTCTGTCTTTCTCTTTTCTCTCTCTGTCTCTGTTTTTTTCTTTCTCTCTCTCTTTCTTTCTCTCTCTCTCTCTCTCCTTCCCTCCCTCTATCTCTCTCTCTCTTTTTACAGATACTTTATTTAGATGCAATTAGGAGGAAGATAATATAGATTGGTGGACTTGAAATAAGACACACATGAATTCAAATCCATACTCAGGCATTTAATTGATGTATACATTTTTGGAAATCATTTAAATTTGTATCTCAATTTCCTCACCAATAAAACTGGATTAACAATAGTACTAATCCCCCAGGATTGTTTTGAGTTAAAATGAGATATTTTTGAAGCATTTTACAAATGTTAAAGTGCTAAAAAAGTTAGCTATTGTTAGTATTATACTTCCCCAGCACAACTTACCACTTAGAATAGTATTGTCACTTATCTACTTTTCTGTAAACAGCATGTTCTGTTTGAGGAGCAGTTGGGTTAGGTAAAATGCACAACCACCAACCTGATTGGACCCTGATTGAAAATTTTAAAATTATATATTAAAGAGCCCACCATTTTTGTGTAGTGGGTCAGCAAGTTCCTCATTTGTGCTAATTGAAGATTGATTTATATTGGCACTGAGATTATCTGGTGCTAAGCACTTCTGCTTTTGGTTTGTCTGAATTTAGCACCTACCATATTCTAGTCATCTAATTGCCTTATCCACCTCCAGAGTTTTGACCAGTACTTTAACTGCTTTTCCCATTACGAAATATAAGAAATAAAAGGGTCAGAGCCCCACTATGTTACTTTGGCATTAAAGTGGATCCATGATTTAAATGGAAACAGACTTGGTTTGAATAACATTACTTTTTCTTTGAAGAGAGTAGTTGTAGTGAAGAGATAGATGATAACAGTTGCTTTAAAACTATGCGGCAAAATTTCAGAGAAATATCTGATCATTTCAGATAAGAGAGAGGTATCATGGGATGATAAGTATCGGCAACTAGGTATGTATATAAATGTCTAATTTTGTTCCTGGTTTCCATTAGAAAAAATTATTCTCTCATTGAAGCTATTTCACAGTAGAAAAGTAACCCATAAGGAACACTGGTGGAGTTTGTGAAAGTAAATGTTCAATTACAATAAAACAAAAGGTATGGCATGCTTGAAAATACAAATATTTAAAAACAAATATTATACATTGCCATTCTCACCTTTATCTATGTAAGAAGAGTAAATATTCTTTCTCCTTTTAAACCAGTTTGCAGAAACAAACATTATGTCATATTTTTACAAAACATTATATCTCAAATTTTGCTAAAATTTATGCATTTATGCATTTATTTTTTACAAATAGCTTTTTATTTATCAAAATTCATGCAAAGACAATTTTCAACATTAACCCTTGCAAAACATTGTGTTCCAAAGTTTTCTACTTCCTTTCCTCCCTATCCCCCTCTCCTAGATAGCAAATTATCCAATATAGGATTCTTCTAAATAGAAGAATTTCTATTTTTCACATTTATCATGCTGCACAGGGAAAAATCAGAAGAAGGGGGGGGGGAGAGAAAAAAGCAAGCAAATAACAACAATAAAAAAGGAGAAAATATTATGTTGTGATCCACATTCAGTCACCATAGACTCCTCTCTGGATGCAGATGGTTCTTTCTATGACAAGTTTATTGGAATTTGTTTGAATCACCTTATTGCTGAAAAGAGCCAAGTCCATCACAGTTGATCATCACACAATCTTGTTATTTCTGTGTATAGTGTACTTTTGGCTCTACTCACTTCACTTGACATCAGTTCATCTAAGTCTCTCCAAGGTTTACTGAAATCAGCTTTCTGATAGTTTCTTACAAAACAATAATATTCCATAACATTCATAAACCATAACTTATTGAGGCATTTCCCTAACTGATGGGCATCTGCTCAGTTTCCAATTCCTTGCCACTACAGAAAGGACTATTACAAACATTTTTTCAAAAGGATATATTACTCTTTTGTGATCTCTTTAGGATACAGATCCAGTGGAGTCATTGTTGGGTGGAAGGATATGCACAATTTGATAGCCCTTTGGGCATAGTTCCAAATTGCTTTTCAGAATGGTTGAATCAGTTCACAACTCCACCAACAATGTATTCATGTTCCAGTTTTCCCACTTCCCCTCCAACATTTATCATTATCTTTTCTTGTCAGCTTAGCCAGTCTAAGAGGTATGAAGTGGTACTTCCCAGGTGTCTTAATTTACATTTCTTTAATCAGTAGTGATTTAGTACATTGTTTTATGTAACTAGAAATGGCTTTTATTCTTTCATCTGAATATTGTCTGTTCATATCCTTTGACCATGTATCAATTGGAGAATGGCTTATATTTTTCTAAATTTGAATCAGGTTTTTATATATTTTAAAAATGAAGTCTATCAGAAACCTTGGTTGTAAAACTTTTGCCTTAGTGTTCTACTTCTCCTCTAATGTTGGATGTAATGGTTTTCTTCGTACAGACCCTTTTAAATTTAATCTAATCAAAATGATATATTTTATATTCCATAATGTTCTCTAGTTCTTCTTTAATTATAAATCTGTTCCTTCTCTATGGCTCTGAGAGGTAGGTTTTCCCTTGTTCTCCTAATTTGCTTATATTATCACCCTCTATGTTTAAATAATGAACCCAACCCAACAGGGTTACTACTGGGCTTATCCTCCAAAGAGATCTTAAGGGAGAAAAAGGGAAAACATTTTACACTTACGGTAAGTGGAAAAATTTTTGTGGCAGCCCTCTTTGTAGTGGCCAGAAACTGGAAACTGAGTGGATGCCCATCAATTGGAGAATGGCTGAATAAGTTATGATATATGACTGTTATGGAATATTATTGTTCTATAAGAAACCACCAGAAGGATGATTTCAGAGAGGGTTGGAGAGACTTACATGAACTGATGCTAAGTGAAGTGAGCAGAACCAGGACATCATCATACATGGCAACAACAAGACTATATCATGATCAATTCTGATAGACATGGCTCTCTTCAATGATGAATTGATTCAGACCAGTTCCAATTGTTCAGTAATGAAGAGAACCATCTATACCTAGGGAGAGTTCTGTGGGAACTGAGTGTGGACAACAACATCGCATTCTCACTCTCTTTGTTGTTGTTGGCTTGCATTTTGTTTTCCTTTTCAGGTTTTTTTTCTTTCTAGATCTGATTTTCCTTGTGCAGCAAGATAACTATATGGATATGTATACATATATTGGATCTAACATATATTTTAACATGTATTGGACTAGTTGCTATCTAGGGGAGGGAGTAGGAAGAAGGAGGGAAAATTTGGAAAAGAAGGTTTTGCAAGGGACAATGTTTAAAAATTGCCCATGCATATTCTTTGTAAATAAAAAGGTATAACAAAAAATAAAAATTAAAAAACATCATGTACCCATTTCAACCTAATCTTGCTGTGTTATAGGGTGTTAGGTGGTGGTCATTGCTTAGTTTCTGCCATACTATTTTCCAATTTTTCCAGCAATTTTTGTCAAACAATGAATTCTTTTCCCAGAAGCTGGAGTCTTTGGGTTTATCAGACACTAGATTACTAAAGTTATTGACTATTGTGTCTTGTGGATCTAATCTGTTCCACTTATTCACCACTCTATTTCTTAGTCTCCTTTCTTCTTTTAAGCATCATTTTGGTTAGTGAAAAAATCATGGTTGTTTGGAGAATAACCACCAAAATTGAAGAATGAAGAATAAATGATAATACATGCACATGTAATTGTAAAAAGAACATTTAACTTCGAGATTCCTACCCAACTTGTTATGCATGAGCATAATGCACTGACACAAAGAAAGGGTTGTCCAGTGAATATGTGTTAGGGTGAGCACTGAGATACAACATCCTATTGTATTCTGCACTAATAACAATGGTTTGTATTTATACAGAGCTTTGAAGTAACCAAGTGTTTTACACATGTTATCTCATTTGATCTTTACAAAAACCATGTCAGTTAAATACTATTGTCATAACCATTTTACTGATGAAAAAACTGAGGTTCAGAGAGGACATAAAATCACCTATGCATAACTATGAAAAGTTGATGGAATTTTATATATAGGATACCTAACACTCAGAGAAAATAGGTCTCTTACAAAAAGTCATATCGCTGGTAAGTGTATGAGACTAGATTTTAAATCAGATCTTCATTGTTCCAAGTCCAGAACTCTATTCAATGCTTCACACTCCCTAAGAGTAACAGTTGCTTGTCTTAGTGATCTTGATAACTACAAATCATATGTAACAAGGTCAATTAAGTCCTATATTATCTTACATTTTTGCCATACTAGTACTTGTTCTTTCCTTTGCTTGTGTCAAGTGGACTAGCTTTTTTAAGAGCCTACTACATGTCAAGCACTATGCTAAGAGCTGGAGCTACAAAGGAGAAAAAAAACAATTCCTGCTCTTAAAGAATCCACAATTTACAAAAAAGATTTAAACAGGATAAATTGGAGATAATAAAGGAAAAGCATTAAGAATTAAGAAGGACCAGAAAGGACTTCTTGTCAAAGATGATTTGTTTCAAAGAAGGTTAGATTCCTAAAAGATTCCAGTTTTTCAGGATTGCTATTACATCAGACAAAAGATTTAAATTATCTTATCCTTGTGCATTAGCCAAAAATAGAACACATGAAGATGAATGTATTAATCAGATGCTAATCTTATTTTCAAGGGGATTTTCCACCAAGGAATAGACAAATTTGACCATTATTGCATTTTAACAGCTATAGTTGTAATATTGAAATGTGGGCCATATGCTGACGTAGAATAGCATGGGAATTTCCAGTTTAGGCCAATAAGTTAATTAGCACAATTATGTGAGGAGTAAAATAATCACAACTAGGAGCTAAAACAGGAATTGTACTTAAAAGGTTAGTATAGAATGAAAGCAACAACAATCTCTCTCTTTCTAGATCAGTAATTCTCTGTAAATACCTTTATACTATACCACAAATGATGTTTGAAAAATCAATTCTTTTCACTAGACAAAAAAAAAATTAAGAAAAGCAATGACATTTTGGTTTGCTTTGGTGTGAGAAAAATCACTTAGTTCTCCCAGGTAATTGAAGATGTAGTGAAACCTCAGGGTAATGCATTTGAAAAAAATAATTTTGTACTTTAGCAAACTATCACAAAAAACACACACACAAAGCATTTCTCCTCCTTATAAGAGGAAAATGGGAATCCTATGCAGTAGAATCGAAAGAATGGTAGATGAAGCTTCACAGGTTCTTATGTTAAGTTCAAGGGTCACTACTACAGAGCCAAATGACATTGGATTAGTCTCTTTATATTTATGAATCTTGGAAACTTCTCCATATTATTTCCGTAGAAATGATAATACTTACGTTATAATTTCAGTGTTGTTGTGAAGAAAATCCTTTGTGGACAGTAATAGGAATCATTTTGAGAGATAATGTGACACAGAAGAAAGGGCATTTAATCTGGAATCATAGAACTTCAGTGTGAATCCTTCATTGTGACTTTAAGCAAGGAACCTAACATTTCTGGGCTTCAGGTTCTTTTTCTATAAAGTGAGGGGTTTTGATTAGATGACTTTGGATAAATCTTTCAACTCTGCTCCCATGATAAGATCTTCCATCTCTCTTCATGGGCAAATTGTCTGTGACATCCCTGGCTTAAAGTACTTGATGTGGAAACTCCCTTCACCAATGAAGATTAGTTGGACTTGGAGTCAGGAAGACCTCAGTTAAAATCCATTTATTACTTGGGTGGCCCTGAGGAAGTTATTTAAATTTTGCCTCAGTTTCTTTATCTAGGAAATTAGGATAATTAGGATAATAATAGCATTCAATCTCCCAATGTTACACAATGAAATAATATTTGTAAAGTATTTTGCAAATCTTAAAACACTATATAAATTGTATCTGTTATTATTATTATCATTACTATTTTAATTATTGTTGTAATTATTCTACCTCTTATTGACTTAGTACATAAATCCTTAGGAACTGCTAGAAAGTATTTTTGGTTTAGTCATTTCAGTAATATCTGACTTTCTATGTCCTCATTGTGGTTTTCTCAGCAGAGATACTGGAATGGTTTGCCACTTAATTTTCTAGCTCATTTTATAGTTAGAAAAACTGAAACAAACAGTCTTAAGTGACTTTCCCAGAGTCACTTAGCTAATTAGTAATTCAAAGTAATTCAAATTCAAATTCAAATTCTGAGGCTGAATTTGAACTCGGGTCTTCCTGATTGTCGTTCCATAGTCCATCTACTAAGTCACATAGTTGATACATACACATACACACAACATATATACTTACATGATCATATATGTATGTATGTATACATGCACACATGTAAATATGGTATATGTAATTATTTCACATATTATTTTTACTAATTTTACTTTATTGTTGTTATTGTTATTCTATCTCTCATTGATTTTGTACATTAAGTTCTTAGAAGCTGCCAGAAAGACAGATAAGAGAGCTCACACATAGGATTTTAAAATGACTGAGGGAGGATTTTGAATTTGGATCTTCTTAAATCTAAGCCAAATTCTTTTCTTACTAGATTTGGCTTGCACTACATAATTAATTTTTTTTAAAGAACATGTTTTTATTTAATAGACTATAGGTTTCCACAATAGTGTTGAATATTTTTCAGCTACACTTTATACCTTTGCCATCAACCAGTACACTGCTCTGCACAGAGGAGTTACTTAATTTATTCAATTGAATTGAATGCTTAGCTTTCCTAGACATTTTAAAAGAGGAGCTTTAGTGTGAGTCAATATAGAACAATTTTAAATGCTAAGTAAAAACAGTATCAAATTAATCATTAAGTTTAGGAAAATAGGAGGAAAAAAAGAACAGCATTTTAACTATAGTAGAGCAGTACAATACAATACAATACAAATTTCATTCATTATGTCTTATAAATCCCATTACCAAGACCCATGCTTTCGTTTACTTCACTAATACTGAATGAAGGCTGGGTTGCTAGGCATTCAACCTGAAAATGCATCATTATACTAATTCTGGTCTAAAGCCTGTGGGCAAGATCCATTAAGTCATTATGCAGGAATAAACCAGATATTCATGGTGTTGAACATAAGGATTTACATCATTTTCCCATCGTCCATGTCTTGATTAACGGCTCCATTTGGGAGAATGCTTAGTAAAGTATCAAGGAGAATTAGGTTGTCATAGGGAGATGTAATACTAATACTAGACTATTTGCAAGAAATTGGAAAATGACTCCAATTACTGAATGTGGATTTTTCTCTGCCAGAAGGAAACAGGAGGGGTTTATTTTATAAAATAGAGAAATCACAAAACTGAATTTTTTTTTTCCTTTGGATATTTCATCCTCTCTGCTTTTGGTAAAAGAATCTCAAAATAAATTAATGATTTATTATAAAATTCTCAGTAGTGCTTAATGCTATTAATTTTGTTTTAATTAATTATATTTGTAATTGGTATAATTATTATGAATCAATTTCATATCTGGCTTCTTGTTTACCTGACTGAGGTTTTTTTGTTTTTGTTTTTGTTTTTGTTTTTGAGAGAGAGGGCTATCAGGATCATACATCTGTGTCTTTCTCTAAAACTTGAAGAAGTCTTAGTGATCCCTTAGTGTCCTTTCCCCCTTCATTTTGGCCAGGATCACTTAGATACTAAATAAGCACTGAGTAAAAGATTAGAATGAAGGTGAGGAATGAAGGGAAAATCAGTTTCATCATTGACTTTGTGATTCTGGGAGATTCTACCAGCCATCTTATGCTTCTGTTTTTGAACAAATGTTGGGAAACCAACCATCACAATTCAGATCTTCATTAGAGGATATTGTGGAACTTACCGGTAAAGGCCAACACAAGTATTTTGTTTTTGGTCCTATAAGATTAAAGGAATTTTGGGCATCAATTTTAGTAAATGAGTGGTATATAGAGAAGTGGAAAATACTAAGTGGATTAAGACTTTGGAAAACTTTATTAATGATCAGCATTAAACAGTAGAATATGAAATAAAAAGCAGATGGTATTTTCTCCCCTTATGATAAGCAGTAAGGAGATTGCTGTATACTCAGAACTGGTAGATAAGAGAAAAAATGTTTTGTGTCTCCTAAATTCTCTTTGTTATCAGAAAAAAAAGTCCTATTTAGATTCTTGCTGAAAAAGAGGACAGATTATTAAACTATTCAAAACACAATTCCTTTTCGGAGTAAGAGTTAAAAGAAAAATTAGTAAATGCATATATAGGGCACATCAGAAATTAAATGACTAAGGATGGCTTGATATATCAATTATATTCTTTATCTTTCTTCCTCAAGCCCCTCTTCATTCCAATCAGGAGTCCATGTGGCTATCAAAGTGATTTTCCTAAATTCTAAATCTGATCATGTTATTGACCTGCTGAGTAAACTTTAGTGGCTTCCTATACATCCGGGATTGAATATAAAATCCCATATTTGTCATTTACAGTTTTTCAGACTGCCTTTCCCTTTCTGTGCTGCAGTTGTGCTCAGGCTTCAGAAGAGTCTTGCCTCTAGTATCCTTCAATGTGGAAAGTCTGACTTGACCCCAGTGAGACCAATGAAATAGCCAAGGCCAATTCTCATCAACAGGTCTGGAAGCTGATTAAAGATGCGCCGATCATCCAGTAGCTTGTTACTGTGCCTTCTTGTTTCAGATGCCAGAAAAGTACTCTAGCTCAGTGGAAAGGCAGGCACATGGGCAGTGGTAAGAGAAAGGGCACTGTCAAGGCTCCTATGCCCAAGAGGGTGACCTGGATGAGGGGAAGGGGGATTTTGCACCATCTACTCCAGAGATATCATGAATCCAGAAAGATTGTCCACCTTAGATGCCACAGTTTGTCCTCAAAGGTGAAGGGAAGTATGTCCAAGAACAAGCAAATCTTCATGGAGCACATTCATAAATTGAAGGCAGACAAAGCCCAGGAGAAGCTCTTGGCTGACCAGGCTGATACTTGCTGGTTCAAGATTAAGGAAGCATGAAATTGTTGGGAATACCATTTACAGGTTTAAAAGAGAGATCTTTAAGACTTTGTCCAAGTGAATGAATCCAACCATTCTGGAGAGTAGTTTGGAACTATGCTCAAAAAGTTATCAAACTGTGCATACCCTTTGATCCAGCAGTGTTACAACTGGGCTTATATCCCAAAGAGATCATAAAGAAGGGAAAGGGACCTGTATGTGCACGAATGTTTGTGGCAGCCCTCTTTGTAGTGGCTAGAAACTGGAAACTGAGTGGATGCCCATCAGTTGGAGAATGGCTGAATAAATTGTGGTATGTGAATATTATGGAATATTATTGTTCTGTAAGAAATGACCAACAGGATGATTTCAGAAAGACCTGGAGAGACTTACACGAACTGATGCTGAGTGAAACGAGCAGGACCAGGAGATCATTATATACTTCAACAATAATACTATATGATGACCAGTTCTGATGGAACTGGCCATCCTCAGCAATGAGATCAACCAAATCATTTCCAATGGAGCAGTAATGAACTGAACCAGCTACACCCAGAGAAAGAACTCTGGGTGATGACTAAAAACCATTACCTTGAATTCCCAATCCCTATATTTATGCCCACCTGCATTTCTGATTTCCTTCACAAGCTAATAGTACAATTTAAAAAAAAGACTTTGTCCAAGATGGAGAAGACTAAGAAATGATCATCCTTTAGCTCCTCTGTACATAATACCCTTCTGTTTGGCTCATACAATAGAATTTGACAAAATGTTAAAATAAAAGTTCTTTAGTTTTTGCCTCTTTTTGATTTTTGAATCTTCTTACATTCTCCTACTTTATACTTACTCTGTGATCTAGCTCTACTACTCTACCTGCTATTTCTCTTAAATCACCCCCACAGTCCCTCTCTGTATTGGCATTGAGCTTGAAATCAGGAGGAACTGAGTTAAAATTCAGCCTTTACTACTCACTAGTTATATGATCCTAGGTAAGCCAATTAATCTTTATCTGTCTCATTTTCTTAATTTACAGAATGGGAATGATACTACTACTGCTATCCCAGGATTATTATGAGAATAAAATGAAATGACGTTGATGAAATGTTTTGCAAAACTTAAATTATTATATACATTATAATTATTGTTATTGTTTTTATTATCATTAATTATTATTTCCATTGACTGTTCTTTATACTGAGAATGTGCTTATTTATAACTTTAAATTATTAGAATTTCTACTTTTGTTTCAGTTCCAGTGTTAAGTTCTCTGATAAACCTTTTCTAGTCCTCTCAGCTATCTATCTTCTCTTAGGTTAGTTTCCATTTAGTATATGTCTATCTTGTCTATGTTCCAATTTTCATATATATATATATATATATATATATATATATACATATATATATACATGTATGTATGTGTGTACCCAGTTATTATATACATGTATATATATATATGTATATATATATATATATATATATAAACACATAGGTAGGTAGATACATATAAACATATATATAGTCTCCCCTCCATTAGGGTAGGTATTATTTTTGTTTGTTTTTTTTTGCATCATCATTGCTTAGAACAATGTCTGATACATAGCAAAAGCATGATAAATACTTGTCAATTGATTGACTTTTTCACATGCAATCTCTCCTTTCCAACTAATTAGAACATAAGGTATGGCTATATTCATAAACAGATCAGTGGAGAAATCAGACTATGTCTTGTTACTGAGGGAAATAGAAAAGAAAGGTCACTAGTACCTTTAGGCTTCTGAGGTTAAAACATATTTTTCTCATTATAGTTTCATAAGATTCCCTTTTCATTTGAGAAAGTAGAACCCTCTGAAGCTTGCCTTTGTTGGGGGAGTGAGTTTGATAAGAAAAAAAAAAACTAAAATTAAAATACTTTTAGAAAAGAAAGTTGAATGGTCGGAGTTAGGAGAGGCAATAGGTTCCTAGCCTTTATATTACTTCCTTCTGGTGCATCCCATTTGAGAGAAAGTTCATCATAAGTGAGTTATTATAAGTCAGACACTGATTTAATAGAGCTGTAGTCCTGATGGGAAAAGGTTTACTAACCAAAAAATTCACACTATGGTGGAGTAGCTAAAAAACTGTCTGATAGAGTTATGGGCTTCTGCTATCAGGATAAGACCTTTTTTTTTTATTTTGAGATTAGGAACATGTACTTTATTTTAATGACTCCTATGGTTTTATAGGATGATTTTTTTTTTATTATAGTAACTTTTTATTGACAGAATCCATGCCAGGGTAATTTTTTTACAACATTATCCCTTGCACTCACTTCTGTTCTGATTTTTCCCTTCCACCCTCCACCCCCTCTCCTAGATGGCAAGCAGTCCTATATATGTTGAATATGTCGTAGTATATCCTAGATAAAATGTACGTGTGCAGATCCAAACAGTTTTCTTGTTGCACAGGGAGAATTGGATTCAGAAGGTAAAAATAACCTGGGAAGAAAAACAAAAATGCAGTTTACATTCATTTCCCAGTGTTTTTTCTTTGGGTGTAGCTGCTTCTGTCCATCATTGATCAATTGAAACTGAATTAGGTCTCTTTGTCAAAGAAATCCACTTCCATCAGATTACATCTTCATACAGTATCGTTGTTGACGTATATAATGATCTCTTGGTTCTGCTCATTTCACTTAGCATCAGTTCATGTAAGTCTCTCCAGGCCTCTCTGTATTCATCCTGCTGGTTATTTCTTACAGAACAATAATATTCCATAACATTCATATACCACAATTTACCCAACCATTCTCCAATTGATGGGCATCCACTCAGTTTCCAGCTTCTAGCCACTACAAACAGGGATGCCACAAACATTTTGGCATATACTGGTCCCTTTCCCTTCTTTAGTATCTCCTTGGGGTATAAGCCCAGTAGAAACACTGCTGGGTCAAAGGGTATACAAAGTTTGATAACTTTTTGGGCATAATTCCAGATTGCTCTCCAGAATGGTTGGATTCGTTCACAACTCCACCAACAATGCATCAGTGTCCCAGTTTTCCGCATCCCTCCAACAATCATCATTATTTTTTCCTGTCATCTTAGCCAATCTGACAGGTATGTAGTGGTATCTCAGAGTTGTCTTAATTTGCATTTCTCTGATTAATAATGATTTGGAACACTCTTTCATATGAGTGGTAATAATTTCAATTTCATCATCTGAAAATTGTCTGTTCATATCCTTTGACCATTTATCAATTGGAGAATGGCTTGGTTTCTTATAAATTAGAGTCAGTTCTCTATATATTTTGGAAATGAAGCCTTTATCAGAACCTTTAACTGTGAAGATGTTTTCCCAGTTTGTTGCTTCCTTCTAATCTTGTTTACATTAGTTTTGTTTGTACAGAAGCTTTTTAATTTGATGTAATCAAAATTTTCTATTTTGTGATCAATAATGGTCTCTAGTTCGTCTTTAGTCACAAATTTCTTCCTCCTCCACAAGTCTGAGAGATAAAGTATCCTATGTTCCTCCAATTTGTCTATAATCTCGTTCTTTATGTCTAAATCATGGACCCATTTTGATCTTATCTTGGTATACGGTGTTAAGTGTGGGTCCATGTATCAGGATAAGACTTAACCCAGCATCTCCAGTAAGTAATGAACAATTGGTAAGATCACAATAACATAAACTGCAGACATTAATAACTTTACAGTATCTAGAGTGTGTGTATGTCTGTGTGTCTATATATGTGTGTGTATATCTGAGTGCACATATCCCATTCACAGTCCCTTTGAATGTTAAATATTCCCACTGAAAATACTCATTTCTGAGATAGTCAACTCCATGTTCTCATCAAGGACAAGGTTTTATTGCCCTTTTAATTATCATGTGCCAGTCAGGCTACAACAAGCACTTTTTTGGAGAATCTGATCGAAAACAACCAAAGCCTTGGGAATAGTTCTGCTTCTAACTCAGTGTCTTCAGCCATCATCCTGGGAAGCAGACCTTGTGCAGAGGCAAGTGTTCCTGCTAAGTACTATAGTCAGACTACTGAAGACCTAGGAAAGAAATTTCTTTGAACCAAGTCTTTGGCACTGTCTAATGGTTCAGTATCAGAAACGGATATGACTTTATCAGTGGGAATTACAATAAAGAAGCATTATGATTAACTTTGCCTTTCCTGTACCTACAATTTTCCACCTACATTATCTCTACTAGAATGAGAGCTCCTTGAAAGCAGGGGATTTTAAAAAATATTTTTATAATTATTTTGATCCTTAAAACATAACAAAAATGTTACTTATTCATTCAGGACCCAGGCACAGCCAGGGGAACCAGCAGACTCCAGCTTGGAGAACCACCACGTGTTTCAGTGTAGCACCAGTGAGATAGGCAACAACCTCCAGTGGTCAAACTCTACATGCTTCAGTGCATCCCAGAGCACACAGACAAATCCCACCAGCTTCAGCATGCACCAAACACCCCCACTTGCACCTAGTCCAGATTCCTAAGGCCATTGGCAGCTTCAGGCAATTCCATCACACTCATTTAACTAAAGCACCAGACATGAGAGTCCCCCAAGAACACTAGGGCAACATCAGTGCAGCAACAGGAAAACAGCCAACACCTGTGGCTGCTTGCACAAAAAAGCCTGAAACAGGGCCCCTTGGATCCTAAGAGTAGAGCTCCAATTTAAAAGAAAAGGAAAAGGCCCAAAAGGATGAGCAGTAACAACAACAAAGAATCTGAGCACAGAAAGTTTTTGAGGTGACAGGAAAGACCAAGACATAAATTCAGAAGAGGACAAAAAATGTCAAAACACCTATGGACAAAATTCCAAAGTAAAATAGGAAGTTGTCATAAATCTAGAAAAACTTCATTGAAGAGCTCACAGAGATTGAGAGAAACTTACCTGAACCGATACTAAGTAAACTGAGTAGAACCAAGAGAACCAAGATAATGTGATGATCCAAGGTGATGGGTGTGGCTCTTTTCAACAATGAGATGAGTCAGGCCAATTCTATTTGATTTGTGAGGGAGAGAGCTATCTGCACCCAGAAAGAGAGATATGGGGACTAAATGTGGAACACAACAGAGTATTTTCACCTTTTTTTGTTGTTGTTGCTTGCTTATTTTTCTTCTTTGTCATTTTCTCCTCCCCTTTTTGATCTGATTTTTCTTGTACAGGATGATAAATGTGGAAATACGTATAGAAGAATTGCATATGTTTAACATATATTGTATTTCTTGCTCTTTAGGGAAGGAGGTTGGGAGAAAGGGAGAACATTTTGAAACACAAGGTTTTGCAAGGATAAATGTTGATAATTATCTGTACATGTATTTTGAAAATAAATAGCAATTATTTAAAAAGAGATTCAAAACCATATTAGAAAGGTAAAAGAAAAATTAGGGAAAGAAATGAAAATGATGCCAGAGAATTATGAAAAAAAGTTGACAACATGGAAAAAGAAAATGATTGCTTAAAAAGTAAAATTGGCCAAATGAAAAAGTAGATACAAAAACCCACTGAAGGAAACAATTCTGTAAAAAGTGCAATTAGTCAAATATAAAGGAAAGTACAAAAATAATTTAAGGAAAAATTACTTAAAATTTAGAATTGGGCATTTAGAAGCTAATGATTATATGAGATATCAAGAATCAATTAATTTTTTTTAAAATGACAAAATAGAAGAAAATGAAAAATACTTCATGAGAAAAACAATTGATGAGGAAAATAGATTCTGGAAAAAACAATTTCAGGATCAATGGACTACCTGAAAGTCATAATCAAAAGCAGGATCTGAACAACATCTTTCAAGAAATGATCAAGGACCACCTGATACCATGGAACTGGAGGGCAAAGTAGGCACTAAAAGAATTCATTGATCACACTTCAGGAAAGAGCTCCCAAAATAAAAACTCCAAGGAACATTATAACAACATTTCAGAACTACCAGGCCAAGGAAAATGTACTGCAAGAAGTTAGAAAGAAACAATTGAAATACCAAAGTCACAATGAGCATTACACAGCACTGAGCAGCCGCAACATTGAAAGACCATAAGTTATGAAATGCAATATTCTGGAAGGCAATGGAGATAAGACTATAACCAAGAATCGCTTATCCTGCAAAACTAAGCATAACACAATAAGGGGGAAATGATCATTCAATGAAATAGAAGGATTTCAAGCTTTCAGAAGGAGAAGAGCAGAATTAAACCAAAAATTTGATCTCTAATTTTAAAACTCAAGAGAAGCATCAATAGGTAATAAGGGAAAAGAAAATATAAGGAATTCAATAGAACTCAATTTGTTTATATGCCTACATGGAAAAATGATAGTTGTAATTCTTAAAAATTATACCAGAAATAGTACAGATAGAAGAAATATACATAGATAGAAATTACAGGTATAAGGCAAATTTGAGGGAATGATGTAAAAATAATTAAGTGGTTGAAGAAGAAGAGTACACTGATGCAGAAAGAAGAGAGAGGTAGAATGAAACAGATTATTTTACATGAAAAGACATGAAAGACCTATTACAGTGCAGAGGAAAATGGGAGAGTGTACAATTGGCAGAGTTTGAACCTTATTCTCCTCAGTATTGGCTCAAAGAGGGAATATACACCACTATGGAATATAGAAATCTATCTTACCGGATCAGAAAATAGCAAGGGAGGAGATTAAGTAAAGGGTTGGTTCTATATCAGGGAAATTATTACCATAATCGGCCATATCAATAACAAAACCAACAGAAATCATATGATAATCTCAATAGATGATGAAAAAGCTTTTGAAAAAATATAGTATGCATTCCTATTAAAAATATTAGAGAGCATATAGATAAAGTAAGCGTTTCTTAAAGAAGTATCTATCTAAAACCTACAGTAAGCATTATTTGTAATGGAGAGAAGCTTTCCCAATAAAATTGGGGGTGAAACAAGTATGCCCATTATCATTACCATTATTCAACATTGTACTAGAAATGTTGGCTTTAGCAATAAGAAAAGAAAAAAAAAACATTAATGGAATTAGAATAGGCAATGAGAAAATTAAACTATCACTTTGCAGATGATAAGATGATAATCTTAGATAATTCTGGAAAATCATCCAAAAACCTACTGGAGATAATTCACAGCTTTAGGAACGTTGCAAGGTATAAAATTAACCCACAAAATCAGCATTTTTATATATTATTGACAAAACTCATCAGCAAGAAATATGAAGAGAAATTACATTTTAATTATTGTAGACAAAATAAAATAGTTGGGGGTCTACCTGCCAAGATAAATCAAAGAACTATATGAACATAATTATAAAACACTTTTCACACAAATAAAGTCAGATCTAAACAATTAGAAAAATATCAGTTGTTCATGGATAGGCCAAGCTATTATAATAAAAATGACAATTCTGTCTAAATTAGTCTATTTGTTCAGGTCCATATCAGTCAAACTGCCAAAATTTTATTTTACAGAACTAGAAAAAAATAATAAAATTCATCTAGAAGAACAAAAATTCAAGAATATCAATGAAACAGTGACAGGATTTTAGCCAATCTGAGAAGTATGAGTTGGTATTTCAGAGTTGTTTTAATTCCATTTTTCTAATCAACAGTGATTTAGAGAATTTTTTTTCATATAACAATAAATGGCTTTAATTTCTCTATCTGAAATTGCCAGTTCATATCCTTTGACCATTTATCAATTGGCCAATGATAGCTATTCTAATCAATTTGACATAGTTCTGTATATATTTTAGAAATGAGATCTTTGTCAAAAATACTGTCTGCAAAGTTTTTTTTTTTTTTCCCCCCAGCTTTGTACTTGTCTTTTACTCTTATTTCTGTTGGTTTTGTTTGTGCAAAACCTTTTAAATTTAATATAATCAAAGTTATCCATGTTGTCTTTTATGTGTTCTAGTTCTTTGATCATAAATTCCTCCCTTCTCCAAATATCTGATAGGTAAATTATCCCCTGTTCTCCTAATTTGTTTATGGCATTTTTCTTTATGCTCAAACCATGTATCCATTTTGACCTTATTTTGGTACAGGATATGAAATGTAGTTCAATGTTTTTGGTAGGTGTCATGTACTGCTGAGAAAAGGGTATATTTCTTTTTGTCCTGTTCAATTTTCTCCACAGGTCTATCATAACTAAGTTTTCTAGGATCCTATATATCCTATTAATATCCCTAGTTTCATTCTTATTTTGTGGTTAAATTTGTCTGATTCTGAGAGGGAATGTTGAGTTTCCCCCCCAGAATAGTTTTGCTGTCTATTTCTCTTGTAATTGGCTTAAAATCTTCTCTATGAATTTGCCTACTCTACCATGCCACTTGGAGCATACAAATTTACTATTACTACTTCATTGTTTATGGTACCCTTCATAAAGATGTACTTTGCTTCCTTATTTCTTTTAATAAGGTCTATTTTTACTTTTGCTTTATCTGAGATCAAAATTGCTACCCCAATTTTTTTTACTTCGGCTGAAGCATAATTAATTCTGTTCCAGCCTTTTACCATTATTCTGTATGTGTCTCTGTGTCAAATATATTTCTTGTAAACAACATATTATAGGTTTCTGTTTTATAGGAGAGTTCATCCTAATTAAATTAACAATTATGATTACCAGATCTGTATTCTTCTTCATCTTGACTCTTTCTCCCATTCACTGTTATCCACCACCTTTCTTCCTTCCTCTCTTCTTTCTCACCACCCTATCTTTAATCACCATGTCTCTTCTCTTAATTACCCAGTTTCTGCCACCTTCTATCCTTCCTCCTTCCTTCCTCTTCTCCTCCCTTCTCTTACTAGTTTAACTCATGTTATTTCTATCTCTAGCTCAATTATCGATTAACTTCGAGTACCATTCCTCCCTTCTCTACTTTCCCTAGTTTAAGTCTCTGCTCCACCTTTGCTAGTCCATGTCACCTCCCTTCTTGTTTCTTTCTCCTCCTTTATGTCTTTTCTTTGATGTATCATTAGGAATTCTCAACACCTCAGTCCAATGTATGGTCTCTTTTAAAGCCAAAATCTATCAGATTAAGTTTCAAGAATACAGATACTCATTCCTCTCCTACTTCTTAAGGCTTAACAGTCTCTAACCTTACAATATGAATATTTTCCACTGTATACCTTCTTTACTGGTTTCTTGAGTACCTGAGATCTAATTTTCTCTTTAGTGTCTTTTTTACAATGTTGATGCTCATCACATTGGACATTCACTACAGTTCCCTCAGTCCTGAAGATGATGGTAATCTTTCTGGCCATTGAATCAGTTAACAGGTTCTTGCCATTGAATTAAGATTCAGGCTCTTTCCTATTGTAAGGCTGATAGATCTTGTAATCTGACTGGTTCCAAATGATATTTGAATTGCTTTTCCTGCTATCTGTTTTAGTTCTCTTGTCCTCTGTAGATATAGTTTTGTCTGTAATTTGAGTTTCTGATTCTTTCAATACAAATGATTGATGATCTCTTCTTCACTGAGTTCATCTCCTCCTCTGTTCTAAAGATGATCGAACGCTGTTCTTAATACTCTAGAATGCTTGTAACTCGGTTCTTTGGTCACACTTCAGGATAGACTATAAGTATTCAGGCTCTCTGATCCTTTATTGTAGTAGCTGCTAGATCTTGGGTAATCCTGACTGGTGTTCCTTGATATTTGAATTGCTTTTTTCTGGCAGCTTGCTGTATTTTTTTTTCCTTGAGATTATAGTTTTGGAGTTTTACAACAATATTGGAGTTTTTCTTGTGGGATCTCTTTCCAGTAATGATTGATGGATTCTTTCAATGAGTATTTCCCCCTCTGTTTCTAAAATATCAAAGCAGTTTTCCTTAATGACCTCTCTCAGAATGCTATCTAGACTCTTTTTTTTGGTCACAGCCTTCAGGTAGACCAATAATTTTAAATTGTCTCTTCTGGATCTATTTTCCAGGTCAATTGTTTTGCCAATGAGGTATTTCACATTTGCTTTTATTTTTTCATTCTTTTTTGTTTGCTTGGTTGATTCTTGCTGTCTCAAAAAGTCATTAGCTTCCATTTGACTTGTTCTAGTTTTTAGTCAGTATCTTATGTAGTTCTTTTCATATTTGGTTTATTCCACTGTTAAAGGCATTGTTTTCTTCAGACCATTTTTTTCCTTCTTTTCCAAACTGTTGACTCATGCAAACCTCTTACTTCCTCATTTGTTCTCCTACTTCTCTTATTTGCCTTTTGAAGTCTTTTATGAACCTTTCAAGAAGCCTCTTTGGGCTTGAAACCAATTTATGTCTCTTTTAGATTTCTTCAGTGGACATTCTGTCTTTTTATTGGTGTTTTGATCTGCCCTGTCACCATGGCAGCTTTCTATCTATGGTCAAGGTTCGTTGCTGTTCTTTGCTTATTTTCTTTCCTTTTCTTTTGATATTTCCTCTTTTTTTTAACTTTTAGCATGAGCTTTGCTCCTGAAGTAAAGGGAGCGCTGAGCCAAGCTTCCTGTGCAGCTCTGAGCCTTGGCTTTGAGCACCCATGTGTTTGCAGTGGATAGTTTTATCTGCTCTGTTCAGGAAAGAGCTTGGTTTCCCAAAGTTTGCTGTTTGAGTTAGGACTGGAAGCTTTACCCCACCCCACCCCCTGCTGTGCTCCTCTGCTGAGCCTGGATTGAGGGTCTCAGGTGCTGATTTACTGTGATTAAGACTCTCTCACTGGTCTTCCAAGAGTCTAGCTGAGCTGGCTGAGCACCCTTTTTACTGCAGTGAAACTGACCTTTCTTGAAGTTTTCAGTCTATCTTGAGCTGGAGATTGATTTCATTCAGTCAAATTGGTTAGAGGATTGATTTCATGTGGTTTCTTGAGGGAAATTGGGAGAGCTTGAGCAGCTTCCTGACTTTACTCTGCTATCTTTGTTCCACTCCCTAAACTCTGTATATATTTTCTCTTCTTCATCTGTTCTCCAGATCTGTTGTTTTTCTTATAAGATGTTTCACATTCTGTTCTATTTTCTCATTCTTTTTAATCTGTTTTACTATTTCTTGGTCTCTCATAGCTTCACGGACTTTTCTTTGTCCAATTCTAATTTTTAAAGAATTATTTTCCTTTTTGAGATGCTGTACTTTTTATAGTTGGTTAACTTTTTTCATAATCTTATTTTTCTTGGATAGTTTTTATTTTTATTTATTTATTTATTTATTTTTACTATTTTTTTCCTCAGTGTATCTCATTTGATCTTTAAATTATTATTTGAGTTCTATAAATTGTCTCTGGGCAGGGAGCCATTTCACATTAATTTTGGGGGTAGAACTAAAGAACTAAAGTGTTTTTCTCTGAAGATAAACCCAGTCTTCCATGTTCTCATAATATTTTGCAATGGTGGGTTTCTTTTTTCTTTGCTGATTCACTTTTTTAAATGAGGTAAACTTCCAATCATGTGGTGTGGGGATGATGGTGTCTCAAGCTTTCCTTTAGCTTTCCATTCTTATCAGAAAGCCCAAATCAAGAGCTCCACTCATTGCCAGCAGTGTCCCTGGCAGTTTGGTTTCTTCTCATTCAGGTCTGCATTTTAGCAGTCCCACTGGGTCTGGTGTTCCTAATCAGCCAAGGTTCATTCAATCTGGTCAGACTCAGATCCTGAATTGACAAACAGTCCAGGAGGTGAAAGTCCCTGTGGTTCCTACTGAGACTCTAGCCACATCCATCTAGTCTGAGGAGTCCCCACATGACATTTCTACAGAGCTAGCCCAGAGGCGCTTGCACTTCAGACAGGTTAATCCCCAGCCCCAGGTCTTTAGATTTTCTTAAGTTGTGTCAGGAGGATTCCAGTTCTGGCCCTTGTTATCTTGATTTCTCACCAGTCTATGTTAGCTTTGAGGCACAAATTTGCTCTATTTGTGGGGAAAATTGGGAGCACTTGAAATTTACCAATCTATCTCACTGTCTTCCCAGAAACCTATCCCTTTTTAAATTTCTTCATTTTGTCGTTCAAACATTATTCTATTGTTACTAAGACACTCAATGATCATATCTATAGGTACAAGATTAAAGAATAAATGGCAGAGAGCAAAAGAAAGCACATTTGGATTGACCCTGTCAGTACCATTTGTAAATCACTGAGATGGAAATCAAGATGAGATTTTAACCAATTTGTCAGCTGCCTGTCACATGCAACAATACTGGCTTATACAGACATTTTGTATTGAACTTCAACTTCAGCCAGGGAAGTTTGGAGCAGCTTCATACCAAAAAAGTTGTCTCCAGTACTTTGCTCTTTTCAAAAAGTTTTAATATTTTGTTATTCTTACCTTGACAATCACCAAAATATTATAAAAATATACAAAAAATACAAATAGAAAAATTATATATGGAAATATGAATGTTTATTCATATATACATACTTTGTATTAAAAAGAGAACGATATAAAATTCAAAATTAATTTCAAAGCTGTTCCCCTAATTTGTGTCTCCCGCTGAACTTTTTTCTATTTTCTTATGTGCACTTTTAAATGCTTTCATGATAATTTTCAGTTTTTTTTTACTTTATTAATACTAACCTCATTTTCTGTCTCAAATCTCACCCAAATTTTAAACTCTCCTATGTAACAAATAAGCATAATCAAAGAAAAGAAATCCATACATTGACTAGGTCCAAACAAATATAACTTATACTACCTCTTTGATCAATCAGTTGTGAGTCAGAAGATGAATAGCATACTTCATTATCTGCTCTCCAGAGTCATGTATTTTTAAATTAGTTTTTAAAATTTTTAATGTTATTTTTCTTAAAACTGTTATAGGCAGTGTACTGATTATGTTTGTTTTGATCATCTTAATCATCAACATACAATTCCCTCCAAAGTTTTTTTTGTTAATCCATCCTTTTCATCATTTCTAAGAGCTTAACAGTGATTTATTTTAGCCATTTCCATATTTTATACAATCATACCCCATTTGGGGACAATATTCTTAGTTTCCATTTCTTTGCTACAAGAAGAATTGCTAGGAATATTTTTAATACATATAAATTCTTTCCCTCTGTCTTCTATCTCCTTGTGTATATGTATTGTAGAGGTACTACTGGGTCAATGGATATGCACAGCTCACTGTTGTTTTTTGAGGTGTAGTTCCAGGTTATTTTCCAAAAAGACTGAGTCAGTTAGCAGATTCACCAACAGTGCATTAGTAAGCCTATTCTCCCAGATTTTCTATAGTAATTATAATTTTCCTTTTTTTTTGTCATCTTTACTATCTAATGGATGTGAAATAAAACCTCAGAATTACTTTGATCTGCATTTTTATTATTGGTTTAGAGCATTTGTGATATATGGGTTATTGAAAGCTTGAATTTCCTTTGGGAACTTCTTGTTCATATTCTTTGACCATGTGTCTACTCTAGAAAATCTATGCTTTTGCCAGTAGAATACTAACTGATGGTAAGGATCATTACTTCATATATAAAATTGGAATTTTTGACTTTCAAGTAGATAAAACTGATACATTCTTAGACTTTGTTTATGGAACTTAATTTTCAAGCATGAACTGACAATAATCTATAGACAAATTCTGGCTAGCACTATGTTGGATGCT
The DNA here is from genome assembly GCF_902635505.1 of Sarcophilus harrisii. Lineage (NCBI taxonomy): Eukaryota > Metazoa > Chordata > Mammalia > Dasyuromorphia > Dasyuridae > Sarcophilus > Sarcophilus harrisii. The sequence goes on along the minus strand of NC_045427.1, from coordinate 497,321,879 downwards.
GTCTGCCAGAAATGAGGAAGGAGCAGCACTAGCCAGTTATTATTGCATTGTTATCCAGGAAAACTAGTGTGGGTGAAAATCTCATTTCCTGTGGGCCATATGAGGACTATTCTATAGCAATATCCACAGAAGAGGTGAAGGTTATCTGTGCAAATCAGGAAGGAGGAAAATGAAAGTGTAGTTGAGATTTGGGGACTTTTCATGCAAGGTTAAGTTGTCAGTATAATGTAAATTTTGGTGAAATAATACTCATTGTCTTGCAATGGGAAGATGAAAAACAAATAAATATCATGGAAGCTAGGAAGTGAGAAAATAATTCTTAGGATTCAAATCTGTTTTTCAAGAGAGAATCTTGCTATGAAAATAATGGCAGAATTCAAAGTTATTCACAAGAGCATTTACTATATTGTAAATGATCCCATACATACTACTAGCAAGATATTGGTGCAACTCAAGGCAGCTTAAGCCTTTAATAGGATAGTACTACATAATAATTGTGAACACCTAGATCAGGAAAGAAACCTACTGATTTTATGAAACAGATTGTATTGACCCAAAAGGAAAACGGAGGTCCTTAAGAACTAGTTCCAGGGAGAATGACACTAACTCATACTGTATCTTGGGAACATAGAGGTACTAGGAAGTTTTGGGAATTTATGTATATAAATGTGTTTTTATTGTTGGATAGAGACAGGAAAATGTATCTAGTAGACATAAGTATAACTCATTGGGAAAAAGAAAGCTTTTCTACTTCTTAAGTCACATGGTAAATATTTATCTGCATCTGAGTTTTTCAGAAGATGTGCAGGTAAGGGGGATTGATCCACTTGGACAAAGATAGGATTTAGAAAATAAAAACTGCTCAAAGGGATATTGACTTTGAGAGGAATCTAGAGGTCTAGAATAATCTAGACAATTATCTTCCACTTTCAGGATAACTTGCCACCTTGTTTTAACTTCTTGTTGTTAAGCATGCTGAGCACTCACTAGTCTGTGTAGAAGATTCAGTGGAATCAATTTCAAGTACATATGTATAATACAACAATATCTTGAGGACCAAATGAGTTCAAATGAGATAACACATGCAAAGGGCTTAAAAAAATTTAAAGGACAATAAAAATGTTAGCTAATGTTAGAATGAGGACCAATAATATTATTGTGCTTGCGGTGTGATTCATTTATCATAATTCACAGTGGCTAATATTCAACGCTCTGCATATACAACTGCCATATATACATACAACACTTGGTTTATAAATGTTTATATATAAATATATTTAAAAGTATTATGTATTGTATGACACACTGTTTTGGTTTAAGCACATGAACTTTTATCTGATATTCTTTTGAATTTAAGGATTCTGTCTGCAGCAAATGCTTATGTTTACTCTATGTCATTATAATGTAACTATATAGAGTACAGTTGAAATAATTATCTGCCACATTCAGCCCTTTTCATAGTGGCAAGAAACTGGAAACTGAATGGATGCCCATCAGTTGGGCAATGGCTGAATAAATTGTGGTATATGAATGTTATGGAATATTATTGTTCTGTAAGAAATGACCAGCCAGAGAATTTCAGAAAGGCCTGGAGAGACTTACATGAACTGATGCTGAGTGAAATGAGCAGAACCAGGAGATCATTGTACATAGCAACAAGATTATACAATGATCAATTCTGATGGACGTGGCTCTTTCCAACAATGAGATGATTCAGACCACTTCCAATGATCTTGTGATGAAGAGAGGCATCTACACCCAGAGAGAGGGCTGTGGGGACTGAGTGTGGATCACAACATAGCATTCTCAGTCTTTTTATTGTTGTTTACTTGCATTTTATTTTCTTTCTCATTTTTTCCTTTTTGATCTGATTCTTCTAGTGCTGCAAGATAATTGTATAAATATGTAAGCCTATATTGGATTTATATACATCTTTACCATGTTTAACATATATTGGGTTACTTGCCAAATAGGGGAGGAGGTGAGGGAAAAGGAGGAAATTGGAACAAAATTTTATAAGGATCAATGGTGAAAAATTATCCTTACATATGTTTTGAAAATAAAAAAGCTTCAATAAAAATTAAAAATAAATTATCTGCCACATTGACTTATGGTAATTGCATCTGTTTAACATTATACTATTGATTTTTGTTGCTTAAGCTTAAGGATATCCCGTGTAATTTTTCAACAGTTAGTTTACTTAAGGGAGAATGTAGATTTGTTGATAATTTGTTGTCATGGCGCAGTGGGCAAAGGTCACCAGACATTTTTCAGTCTTCTCTAAACAACCCAGATATTTGTTATTCACATGGAAGTATGGAGTCTAATGGGGGGAATTTTTAATACAGCTGCCTCATTGGAGTTTCACAGAAATAAATGGGAAAGTAGACTGCAAAGTTAGAGAAAAATAAAGTCCTAAGTACACAAGGCACCTTACGCATCATTCATTGCAATCCCCTACCTGATGCACCATAGCTGTGGCAGGTACTTAGCAATTAATTACATAATTACATAAGGTAATAAATAATAATAGCAAGTATTTAATATATCAATGACTATATGCTAGGTACTGTGCTAAGAACTTTACAAATACTAATTCATTTGATCCTCACAATCCTGCTAGGTAAATGCTATTATTATCCCCACTTTATAGTAGAGGAAACAGGCAAACAGATCAAGTCACTTGCCCAAGGTCACACAGCTAGTAAATGTCTGTGGAGCAATTTGAGCACAGGGTTTCCTGACTCCAGCCCAATACTCTATTCTGCTATCTAACTATCTCAACATTTCTAGTGATGGGAAGTTCACAATTGACCGTAACAAGCCATGTAACTTTTGAATTGCTCTGAGGATGATTTATACCAGAGTAAGCCCAAATATGCTTTCCTTTAATTTCTACCCTTAGGCCCCAATTCTGTCTAAAGTTTTTAGAACTATCTTAAAGATCGATCCAAGTAGAAGAATGAATAAAAGATAAACAGCAGCTTCCATTAAGATCTTTTCTTTTCTAGGCTGAATATCCCCAGATCTTTCAGCTAGCTTTCATGAGAGAGCTTCAAGTTCTCTCACTATCTTCTGGAAACATTTTAGTTTATAATTTTTTCTCATAAAATGTGTTGCCAATAAATGAATATAATAGTACAGATGTGATCTGACTAGTCCAAAATAGAGCATGATTTGGACATCATTTTTTAAAAATTCATTTTTGACAGTTTTTAAAGATTTATGTCATTGTTCAAAACTTCATCTCTATTTAAAAGTGCCTTCAGCATCAAAAACTCAATATGCTCAAAATAAAATATTCTAAATCTATTCCTCTAAATTTCTCTTTTTCTGCTAAAGATATGATCATCTTTCCATCCACCTAGGATTGCAACTTGAGTCATCTTTGACTATTATCTTTCCATCATTTCATATATTTTACCAGTTTCCAAAGTTCTGTCAATTCTAACTCCATAAGAACTATCATATTTCCCTATCTTTCTATTTATATAACCAGCACCCTGATTTTGGGATTCTGTAACCTCTTGCTTGAATTATTAATAACCACTTATTTGGTCTCAATCATTCAACCAATTGCACCCTACATTATTAAAAGTTTACCATGTATGCATAGTGGGGATAGAAAGAAAAGTCTAAAAGCAAAGAAGTTCCTACCTTCATAGAGTTCACATTTTAATGGGAGAAGACACTGTACAAATAACTGGGTACATGTAAGATATGGGCAGAGAAGGTAAGAACTAATTTTAGGTAAGAACTCCCAATTAAGGGAACCTAGAAAAACCTCTTGTAAAAAATAGAAATTTAACTTAAAGAAAGTCAAAGAATTTAAGAAGCAAAAGTAAAGAGGGAGAATATTCCAAGCATGGGAAGCAGCCAATACAAAGGCATTAGAAAGGAGATGGGAGTGTTATGTTTATATAACAGGAAGTAGGTCAGCTTGCTCACATACTGTTGGGAGGAAGTAGAATGTAAGAAGATGCTTTTTTTTTTTTTTTTAAATATTTCCTCTTCACAATCCATCCTCTATAAACTAGACAAGATAATCTTCCACAAAACAGATCTGGCCATGACAGCTCAAAATTCTCCCTTTCTAGAAAGTACTCTTGGTATTAAAATTTTTATTATTATATAATTTCTTCTTGTTATTATATTATGTCATTTATTAAATTCCAAATTCTTTTCCCTACTCCAAATATTGCATAAAGCATGGGGTAGCATACCCTGAAGAAAGGCCCTCCATTCAGGGGAAGGATCAGTAGTCATGCTCTCCCAGGGGTAAGCCAACAATAGTCAATAGTCAAATATTGCAATAGTCAAAATTACCTGGAATATAGTTGTTGTTCAATCATTTTCAGTTGTATCCAACTCTTTGCAACGCCATTTGGTATTTTCTTGGCAAATATTCTTGAGTGCTTTGCTATTTCCTTCTCCAGCTCATTTTACAAATGAAGAAATTGAGGCAAATGAGATTAAGTGACTTGTCCAGGATCCCATGACTAGGAAGTGTCTGAGGTCAGATTTGAATTTAGGAAGATGATTCCAGGTCTGGCATCTAATCTACTGTGTCACCTAATTGCCCCCACCTACATCTTGCATAAAATTACTACTTGATAAACATATTTGAATTGAATTAAATTAATTTATAATAAGATTGAAATACAACAGTGTGTTTAATTTGAAATTTTCATTTGCATTTATCTCTTTTCAGAATTATCCACCTTTGGAAAGGAAACTGCCACCACAGATGCAGGATTTTTTTTTTTTTTATAAAGCTTTTTATTTTCAAAACATATGCATAAAAATTTTTCAACATTAACCCTTGCAAAACCTTGTATTCTAATTCCCCCTTTTCACCCCTTCTCCTACATGGTAAATAATACAATATATGTTAAACATGGTAGAAATATGTTAAATGCAATATATGTGTACATATTTATACAATTATCTTGCTGCACAAGAAAAATCAAATCAGACAGGAAAAAATGAGAAAGAAAATAAAATGCAAGCAAACAGCAAAAAATAATTGTGAAAATGCTATGTTGTGAGTCACACTCGGTTCCCACAATCCTCTCTTTGGGTGCAAATGTCACTCTTCATCACAGGATCATTGGAACTGGCCTAAATCATCATGGTGTTGAAGAGAGTCATGCCCATTAGAACTGATCATTCTATAGTCTTGTTGTTGCCATGTACAATGATCTCCTGCTTCTGCTCATTTCACTTAGCATCAGTTCATGTAAGTCTCTACAGGCTTCTCTGGAATCATCCTGCTGGTCGTTTCTTATAGAATAAGAATAAGAATAATATATCATAACATTCATATACCACAACTTATTCAGGCATTCTCTAACTGATGGGCATCAATCCGGTTTCCAGTTTTTTGCTACTACAAACAGGGCTGCCACAAACAATTTTGCACATGTGTGTCCCTTTCCCTCCTTCAAGATCTCTTTGGGATATAAGCCCAGAAGAAACACTGCTGGATTAAAGGATATGCACAGTTTGATAACTCTTTGGGCATAGTTCCAAATTGCTCTTCAGAATATTTGGATTCATTCACAATTCCACCAACAGTGTATCAGTGTCCCAATTTTTCTACATCCTCTCAAACATTTGTCACTATCTTTTTCTGTCATCTTAGCCCATCTGAGATGTGCATAGTGGTATCTCAGAATTGACTTAATTTGCATTTCTCTAATCAATAATGATTTAGAGTACTTTTTCATATGATTAGAAATGGTTTCAGTTCTTTCTGAAGTGTCTGTTCATATCCTTTGACCATTTATCAATTAGAAAATGGCTTGAATTCTTATAATTCTTAGAATTTAATTCTCTATATGTTTTAGAAATGAGGTCTTTATCAGAACATTTATCTGTAAAAATATTTTCCCAGTTTATTGTTTCCCTTCTAATCTTGTCTGAATTAGGTTTGTTTGTACAAAAGCTTTTTAACTTACTATAATCAAAGTTATCTATTTTATGATCAATAATGTTCTCCAGATCTTTGGTCACAATTCCTTCTTTCTCCACAGATCTGAGAGATAAACTATCCTATGTTATTTTAATTTGCTTATAATATCATTCTTTATGTCTAGATCATGAAACTATTTTCGAGCTTATCTTGGTATATGGTGTTAAATGTGAGTCAGTGCCTAGTTTCTGCCATACTGGTTTCCAATTTTTCCCAGCAGTTTTTGTCAAATAGTGAACTCTTATCCCAAAAGCTGGGGTCTTTGTGTTTGTCAAATACTAGATTACTATAGTCATTGACATTTTGTCCTAAGAGTCTAATCTATTCCACTAACTGACTGCTCTATTTTGTAGCCAGCACCAAATGGTTTAATGACTGCTGTTTTATAATATAACTTTTTATTTGGCACAGCTAATGCACCTTCATTGGCATTTTTTTCAATAATTCCCTTGAAATTCTTGATCTTTTGTTCTTCAAAATTAACTTTGTTATTATTTTTTTCTAATCTACAAAATAATTTCTTGGGAGTTTGATGGGTATGGCACTGGACAAGTAGATTAAGGTAGTATTGTCATTTTTATTATATTCCCTTTGCCTATCCAAGAGCACTTTATATTTTTCCAATTGTTGAGATCTGATTTTATTTGTATAGAAAGTGTTTTGCAATTGTGTTCATGTAGTTCTGTTTGCCTTGGCATGTAGACTTCCAAATATTTTATATAATTGATAGTAATTTTAAATAGAATTTCTTTTTGTATCTCTTGCTGCTGGACTTTGTTGGTAATATATGAAAATGCTGATGATTTCTGTGGATTTGTTTTAATCCAGAAACTTTGCTAAAGTTGTAGATTGCTTCTAGTAATTTTTAATTGATTCTCTAGGATTCTCTAAGAATATCATGACATCATCTGCAAAGAGTGATAATTTGGTTTCCTCATTACCTACTCAAATTCCTCTTTTTTAATTATAGCTTTTTATTTACAAGATATATGCATGGGTAGTTTTTCAGCATTGACAATTGCAAGACCTTGTGTTCCAACTTTTTGCCTCCTTCCCCCCACCCCTTACCCCAGATGGCAGGTAGATCAATACATGTTAAATATATTGAAGTATAAGTTAAATACAATATATGTATATGTGCCCAAACAGTTATTTTGCTATACAAAAAATTGGACTTTGAAATAGTGTACAATTAGCCTGTGAAAGAAATCAAAAGTACAGGCAGACAAAAAATAGAGGAATTGGGAATTCTTTGTTGTGGTTCCTAGTTATCTCCCAGTGATCTTTCCCTGGGTGTAGCTGGTTCAGTTCATTACTGCTCTATTGGAATTGATTTAATCTCATTGTTGAGTCCTTCATGTCCTTCAGAATTGATCATCATATAGTATTGTTGTTGAAGTGTATAATGATTTTCTGGTCCTGCTCATTTCACTCAGCATCAGTTCATGTAAATCTCTCCAGGCCTTTCTGAAATCATGCTGCTGGTCATTTTTTCCCAAACAATAATATTCCATAATATTCATATACCACAATTTATTCAGCCATTCTCCAATTGATGGGCATCTACTTAGTTTCCAGTTTCTGGCCACTACAAAGAGGGCTGCCACAGATATTCTTGCACATACAGGTCTCTTTCCCTTCTTTAAAATCTCTTTGGCATATAAGCCCAGAAGTAACACTGCTGGATCAAAGGGTATGCACAGTTTGATAACTTTTTTAGAATATTGTAATTCATTTAAAGTCTTTTTTCTTCTCTTATTGACAAAGCTAATATTTCATATACAATATTACATAATAATGGTGATAGTGGGCAAACTTGATTCACTCCCTGATCTTATTGGGAATTGTTCTGGTTTTCCCAATTATATATGCTACTTACTGGTGGTTTTAAATATATGCTACTGATCATTTTAAGGCAAACTACATTTATTCCTATACTCTCTAGTCTTTTTAATAGGAATGGATGTTGGATTTTATCAAATACTTTTCCTGCATCTATTGAGATAATAGGTCTGTTTTTCTGGAGATCTTCAAAATTATCTTCTGCTGGGAATTTGTTACACTCTCAATATTCATGGTTTCTGTCACTCCAAAACCAGTTTAGAGTCTAGATTTGCTGTTATTTTGAGGGTCATGGGAAGAGTTCAGAAAAAAGATGTGTCTCCTCTCCACCATCTTGACTCTGCCCAGGGTTTTTTGTTTGTTTATTTGTTTTGTTTTGTTTTTATTCTGTTTATTATTTCTGCTCCCGGGCCCAAATCCTTCCATTTGTTCTTTTCTTCCAGTAAATTTATTTTTAATACACATTGCTTCATGAATCATGTTGGGAGAGAAAAATCAGAGCCAAAGGGAAAAATAAAAAAAAATAGAAAAAAGAAGTGAACATAGCTGATTTACATTCATTCTTCTTTGCTCTTTTTTCTGGATGCAGATGGTAATTTCTGTCCAAAGTCAATTGAGATTGCTTTGGATCATTGAACCATTGAGAAGAACCAAGCCTTTCATAGCTGATCATCATGCATTATTGTTGTTATTGTGTGCAATGTATTCCTGATTCTGCTTCAGTTCATGTTAATCAGTTTTTTTTCTAAAATTAGATTGTTCATCATTTTTTACAAAATAATAATATTCCATTACCTTTATATACCACAACTTGCTCAGCCATTCTCCAATTGATGACCATCTACCCATTTTCAAATCCTTTGCTACCAGAAAAAGAGCTGCTACAAACATTTTTGCACATATGATTCTTTTCCCTTCTTTATGATTTCCTTGAAATACAGACTCTCAGATGTTACCTCAGAGTTGTTTTAATTTGCATTTCTCCAATTTCTCCAATTATAGTGGTAATCTGAAAATTATCTGTTTATATACTTTGATTATGTTTCATTTGGGGAATGACTTATATTCTTATCAATTTGACATAGTTCAGTATATATTTTAGAAATGAGACCTTTATGAAAAACACTGGGTGTAAAGATTTTTCCCAGCTTTGTATTTCCCTTTCAGTCTTGTTTTTGCTGGTTTTGTTTGTGCAAAACCTTTTTAATTTAATATAATCAAAGATATCCATTTTGCTTTTCATAATGTTCTCTAGTTCTTCTTTGGCTATAAATTCCTAAAGATCTGATAGTTAAATTATCCCTTGTTCTCCTAATTTGTTTAATCCTTTATGCTCAAATCATGTATCCATTTTGTTCTTGTTTTGGTATGGAGTGTGAAATGTAGGTCTGTGCTGAGTTTCTGACATATTATTTTCCAGGTTTCCCAGAAATTTTGTCAAATACTGAGTTCTTATTTCAGAAACTGGAGTTTGGGGGAGTTTCTGCTGTGTATATCTAATCTATTACACTGATTCACTACTCTATTTGTTAGCCAGTACCAAATGGTTTTGATGACTGCTGCTTTATAATATAGTTTTAGGTTTGGTACTGCTAAGCCACCATCATTTTTATTTTTTCCCATTAATTCCTTTGATATCCATGAGTTTTTCCCTTCCAGGTGATTTTTATTATTGTTTTTTCTAGTTCTATAAAATAAAGTTTTGGAAGTTTGGTATGGCACTGAATAAGTGGTGCAATTTAAGCAGAATTGTCATTTTTATTATATTAGGTTACCTAACCATGAACAATTAATATTTTCCCAATTATTTAGATCTGACTTTATTTGAGTGAGAAATATTTTGTAATTGTGTTCATATAATTCTTAGGTTTATTTTGGCAGGACAACCTCCAAATATTTTATTTTGACTACAATGATTTTAAATGCCATTTCTCTTTGTGTCTTTTGCTGATGGGCTTTGTCAGTAATATATAGAAATCCTGATGATTGTGTGGGTTTTGTATATCCTGCAACTTTCCTAAAGATGTGAATTGTTTCTAGTAGGTTTTTGGTGATTTTCTAAGATTCTCTAAGTATATCATCATATCATCTGCGAAAAATGATAATTTTATTTTCTCATTGCCTATTCTAATTCCTTTAATTTCTTTTTCTTTTCTTATTGACAAAGCCAACATTTCTACTAAAATGTTGAATTATAGTGGTGATAATGGGCATTCTTGTTTCACTCCTGATCATACTGGGAATGCATCCAATTTCTCTGCATTATAAAAATGCTCAATTTGATTTTAGATAGATATTAGTTATTATTTTGAGGAAAGCTTCCTTTGACCCTGTGATCTCTCATGTGTTTAAATGAAATGAGTGGTGTATTTTGTCAAAAGCTTTTTTTTTTGGTAATATATTGAGATTATCATATGATTTCTGTTGATTTTGTTATTGCTGTAGTCAATGATAGTCATAGTTTTCCTGATATTGAACCAGCCCTGCATTCCTGGTATAAATCCCACTTGGACATAGTGTATTATTCTGCTGATTTCTGTAATCTCTTTGCTAGTATTTCATTTAGAATCTTTGCATCACTATTTATTGGTAAGATTGATCTGTCATTTTTTTCACTGTATTTTTGGCCCTTCTTTATTAGGTATCAGTACCACATTTGTGTCATAGAAGGAATTTGGCAGTATTCCTTCTTTACTTATTTTTCCAAATGGTTTACAAAGCATTGGAATTAAATATTCTTTATATGTTTGAAAGAATTCTCTTCTGAATCCATTTGACCTTGGACATTTTTTCTTAGGGAGTTCATTAATGACTTGTTCAATTTCTTTTTTTTTAAATGGGGCTATTTAAGTATTTTATTTCCTCTTCTGTTAACCTGGGCAATTCATATTTTTGTAAATATTTATCCATTTCAGTTAGATTGTTAGACTTGCTGCCATAGAGTTGGAAAAATAGGTTGTTTTAATTTCTTTTTCATTTGTGGTAAGTTCATTCATCCTTTTCATTTTGGATGTTGGTGATTTGGTTTTTTTCTTTCTTTTTTTCTGATCAAACTAACCAAAGATTTATCCATTTTGTTAGTTTTTTTCAGAAAACAAATCTCAGTTTTATTTATTAGTTCAATAGTTTTCTTAGTTTCTATTTAATGATTTCTCCTTTGAGTTTCAAAATTTCTAATTTGGTATTTAATTCAGGATTTTTAATTTGTTCTGTTTCTAACATTTTAATTGCATGCCTAATTATTTCTTTCTTTCTCTATTCCATTTATGTAGCTATTTAGAAAAAAATTTCCCTAAAAATTACTTTGACTGCAATCCATATATTTTGGTATGTTGTCTCATTATAGTCATTTTCTTGGATGAATTCATGGATTTTTTTCTGTGATTTGTTGTTTGACCACTCATTCTTTAAAATTAGATTATTATATTTCCAATTGGTTTTTAGTCTATCTTTCTCTGGCCTTTTATTGAATATAGTTTTATTTCATTATAGTCAGAAAATGAAGCATGTACTATTTCTGCCTCTTTGTATTTGATTATGAGGTTTGTATGCCCTAATACATGGTGAATTTTTGTGTAGGTGTCATGTAGTGCCAAGAAAATGGTGTATTCCTTTCTGCCACTATTTAATTTTCTCCAGACCACATTCACTTTATTTTGTCAATTTTATTTTCTACCTTCTTCTTTCTGTTTCAGGATTTCTAAAGGTATTCTTCTTTTGTTCTAAAAATAAAAGAATTGTCTTTCAATTCAATCAGTTTTATAATATTTTTGATTTTCAGTTTATCACATTTCTTTGTAATTTACAATATTTTCTGCACTGTGCTCATTTTGTTTTTTTATTGTATTTTTAGTCATTTTAAGTATATGATAAACTTATTAATCCTCTCTTTTCCCAGTTGTTAATATATTTATGTATACATGTATATAAATTTTCTTCTTAAGACTGTATTAATAGTGTACAGGGATATTATCACATCATTACTATTGTCTTTCAAAAGATTATTAATTGTTCATGTAATTTGGTAAAGGCAGCTATGTGGCAAGAGTAGATAGAATGCTAAACTTGAAATCAGAAGGGTTTAACTTTCTTAGTTCAAACCTAATTTCATATGCCTACTGATTATGTGACACTGCCTCAGTTTCCTCATATGTAAAACATAAGGAAATGGTAGATCACTCCAATATCTTTGCAAAAAAAAAGTACCAAACAGAGTCTTGGGGAATTGAATTGAAAAATGACTGAACAATAACAAAAATGATTTATTACTTGAGCCATTTATTATTTAGGATTTCATTACTACATCTCCATTTAGGTCAATTTTGATTGTGTACTCCAAACCTAATTATGATTTCTATTACATTGTAACCTTGAAAAAACATTTCTAACTTTTCACATTTATTTGTAATTTCTCCATTCTCTCATACATGACTAATTTTAACAAATATGCTATGCAACATTGAGAAATTTCTATATTCTTTATTATTTCCATTCAAAAAGAGTCGTAAATCTTTTAGCTTTAATTTTTCTAATTTTATCTTTTATTCATCTTTCAGTTAGAGTTGTTCAGTTCTGAGAGAGAAACTTTAATGTGTCCTGCTATTACAATGTGTATGTATGTATATATATTTAACAAGCTGTAACAAATATGTGAATACACTCAGATAATTCTATGAGAAACCTTATGGTGAATCCTTAACTTTACAAAAAACAAAAATTAGTGATGTGAATAATTGCCTCCTAATTTACATGTTTTCAATGTTTATTTTTTATCTCATTATATTTTCCTCAAATGGGGTATATCTTTAGAAGTCATGTTGACATGATTAACTACTCTGACCTCCTAGACTTTCTCCTCTGAGTTTTTATGAATTTGTTTCCTCTTGGTTCTCCCCTTTTGAGCTTATTGTTCCTATTCAGTCTCTTTTGCTGGCTCATCTGTATCATATCCCTATTGAAGTGATTGATACAAGTGGGTATTCCCAAAGTTCTATCCTGGGACTTTTCTTTTCTTTCTATGTTCTCTCTTTATGGTTTTATCAACTTTAATAGATTCAATTATTGCTTCTATGCAGATTGACAGATCTATATAGTTTATATAGACTCCACACAGTCTCCATATAGACTCAAAAATTTACACATTCTTCTCTTTCTCCTTCGAACTTAATTGGCTTCCTCAAATGACTATTGAATATTTCATACATTTAAACGACATCTCAAAATTGGTTTGTCTAAAATATGTTTCCCTTCAAACCAATTTCACTTCCAAATTTTTCTGTTTCTGCCTATGGCAGAACCATACTTTCAATTGCTGGAATTTGCATGCTCAATATTATTCTTGACTCTTCTTTCTCTATATTTTTGATAATTGCCAATTCTTCTTTCTGCCCCTTCAACATCTCTCATACTTGACTTTTTCTCTCTAACAGTAGCCACCCATCCCTTTTTGTAGTGGCTAGAAACTGGAAACTGAATGGATGTCCATCAGTTGGAGAATGGCTGAATAAATTGTGGTATATGAAAATTATGGAATATTACTGTTCTGTAAGAAATGACCAACAGGATGATTTCAGAAAGGCCTGGAGAGACTTACACGAACTGATGCTGAGTGAAATGAGCAGGACCAGGAGATCATTATATACTTCAACAACAATACTAGATGATGACTAGTCCTGATGGATCAGGCCATCCTCAGCAACAAGATCAACCAAATCATTTCTAATGGAGCAGTAATGAACTGAACTAACTATACCCAGAAAAAGAACTCTGGGAGATGACTAAAAACCATTACATTGAATTCCCAGTCCCTATATTTATGCACACCTGCATTTTTGATTTCCTTCACAAGCTAATTGTACAATATTTCAGAGTCTGATTCTTTTTGTACAGCAAAATAACGTTTTGGTCATGTATACTTATTGTGTATCTAATTTATATTAATATATTTAACATCTACTGGTCATCCTGCCATCTAGGGGAGGGGGTGGGGGGGGTAAGAGGTGAAAAATTGGAACAAGAGGTTTGGCAATTGTTAATGCTGTAAAGTTACACATGTATATATCCTGTAAATTAAAGGCTATTAAATAAAAAAAAAAAAAATAACAGTAGCCACCATTTTAATTTCAAGTCTCACCACCTCTCAAACTATTGTAGTGTCCATCTAACTGGTCTCTCTGCCTCAGATCTCTTCCTATTCTAATTCATTCTTCACAGTTATCCTGCTATTTTTCTTTAAGTGACTTCTATGCTATTTCTCTTCTCAATACAGGTGAATCACAAACTATTTCCTCTAGGATAAAATATAAATTTCACTTTAGTTTTTAGAGTACTTCATAGCCTTACTCCAATTTATATTCCTAACCTCATTATATAGTACTTTCCTTCCCATATTCCACTCTCAAGCCAAATTAACCTTTCTCTGTTCCTAAAAGATAGTAATCCATTCCTAATTTTATGCCTTTGCATTGGAAGCTTCCATGCTTTGACTGTATTCTCTCCTCACTTCAATTTCATACGATCCATCTTGTACATCAAGGTACAGCTCAGACACCACCTCCTAAATGAAGTTTTTTTGGACACATATTCCCCTTCCAGCTTCTACTCCCTCGTCCTTAATTATATTGTATGAAATTACTTTATATTTGTTCTATAGTCTATATATATATATATATATATATACATATATATACATACATGTATTACATACATACATATATATTCAAAAGAATTTATTTATATTATTTAATATATATATGTATGTATATATGTATATATATATGTATGTATGTGTGTGTATATATATATATATATACACTGTGGAAATCTAGTTATTCTTATATCAGGAAGACTTGGTTTTAGTCCCACTTTTGATTCATACAGGTTGTATGCCACAGAACAAGCCATATCTAAGCAACTGTCTAAGTTCCTAAGTTGTAGAGAAGATGCTGACCTGCATTAATAGAGTTTCTTAATTAAAAGTTCTCTATATTAGTGAAATTCTCTCTCTGGTCCTATCCTAATCTTTATGTTTATGTATCTAACTTTTATTTATCCCAAATAAAATGTAAACTCCTAAATTGCAGGGTTGATTGAATAGTTTCATTATTCGACTCTCCACCTCCTATTATAGTATATGATACATAATAGACACATAATAAATTCTTATTTAATGATTGATGATTGATTTGGACATAGTTACTCAAGATTGCTTTGGTTTTCTTAATTTAACAAATGATCTAAGATGAAGTTGACATTCTAATTCTTCTATCTGGCAGAAGCAACTTTTACTATTGTCTCTTTATCAACTACAAGGACATATATTTTTCTTATGGCATAAGTCACAGTGAGAGTTGGAAGTCCTTCTCATCCAACCCATATAGAGCATTGTTTATGGAGTTTAAGAAACTGAATTCAAATCCTATCATTGACACATATCACCTAGTGATCTTGAGCAAATCCTCAAACTTTCCTGTCTTATTTCTCTCCTCTCCAAAATAAAGGTTTTGGTTTAGAGTAGCCTTTGAAGTTTCCTCTAAATGTGTGATCCTGTAACCTTTGTGAATCTAATCTGATCATAATGAAAGAACCATTGGGATTAGTATATGCCTTTAGACATTTTGTAACCTATTAGTTCATTAATTTGTAAGGGTCAGGATTATTAATTTTCTTATACATAGCATGTATCTCACACAGCTTTTGTGAAAAATTAAATGACACAATATAAGTGCTGAGTAAATCTTAAAAATACTAGCTAGCTAGCTGGCTACATGCTATTTCCTTTTCCTTCTCTTTTTCTTCCTTCCCCCTTCTATTCTAGTTCTGTATTTTCTTTGCTATTCCCTCCTACTTTTTCCCTTGTCTTTTCCCCCTTCTTAACTTCTCCTCTTCCTCTTTTTTCCTCTTCTTTTTGTTTTTTCCCTTCCTTCCACACTTTTCTTCTTTCTTTTTCTGCTTCTACTACATCTCCTCTCTTTCTTTCTTTCTTTCTTATTATTAATATTTTATTTTCCCCTACCTATTCTATTTCTGCTACTTGCATAGTAAAAGAGAAATAGACATAGAATCAGAAGGCCTGAGTTTTAGTTCCTTTTTCTATCACCAAATTCTTTGACCATGGGCAAATATCCCTTTCTCTCTAGACTTCAGTTTCTTTATTGGCAAAAGGAGAGAGTAGGACTGGACTACCTTGAAAGACCCTCCAGGTTTAATATCCCATATCTCCAAATTCAGGTAAAGACAGATTGCCAAAGTGCAAAACTTGAAAAGATTCCATGGAGACAAGTATAGAGTAATTAAGGCTGAGGGCTGACAGGAGAAAGGGCTGAGTGAATGAAAAGTAAAACAATAAGATGTCTTTGAATGATAATGTTAAGAGAAAGGGGAGAAGAGAGAGAGGATGAAAGGAAGATTTGAGAGTTAGGTATTAACTCTTCTTGCAATAAAGGGAAGTAATGATAAGCATAATTAAAGTAAAATTAATTGATATTAAGTGAATTTGGAATGATGACTTTTGAAGTTTTGGGGAAAAAAGCAGACTAAAAATAAAATGTGCACTATATGGGGCCCAAATTGTTCTCACTTCCCTGGGAAAAATGGTGCTTGTATATGCCTTTTTTATTTCTTCTACATGCAATGCAAAGGCATTTGCATTCTCTAAAACTCTAGCTGAAAGTATTAAGAGGCTCAACTAGATTCTAAGTCAGAATAAGTGAAAGTATTTTTGACATTAACTAATGTCTCCCCCTCTTTCTCTCTTTTTCTCCTGTCTCTCTCTCTCTCTTTCTGTTTCTCATATAGACACGTGAACATATATATATATACACATGAACATGTATACATACACATGGATATACACAAAATCCATATACATGCACTATAAATAAACGTATAGATACATCCCTATAATATAGTATAACATAGCATAACTAAGTGGTAGAGTAGATAAGGTGCTGGGCCTGGAGTCAAGAAGATTCATCTTCTTAAATTCAAATCTGGCTTCAGACTAGGTGTCACTCAATCCTGTTTGCCTTAGTTCCTCATTTGTAAAATTCATTGGAGAAGGAAATGACAAACTACTTCAGCATTTTTGTCAAGAAAATTCCAAATGGAATCAGCAAGGGTTGGACATTGCTGAAATGACTGAATAACAATAAAAATAATACAATATAATGTATTATACTTTAGAATATAATGACACATTATATCTATAGTACAGTATAATAGTAATATGGTATAAAAGTATATAATAAAATATTATACTGTACTATATTATATCACATTTTATGTATAATGTATGACATTTATAATAAGTACTATAGGTGTAGTAACTATGTATGTATGTATATAATGTATAATACTATCCCATCCTACACTGTCTTATAATATACCATATATAATTTAGCATGTATTATATATAATATATTATAAAATATACCATATACTATATTATGCCTCATTTATTTTATTATGTTACATATTATTACTGCATGGTATTTTATATCATATCATTTCATATTATATTTGTGATATTGTATTGTGAATATAGAATAATTTATAACTCATTTTTTAGGGATATATAGTATGATTATATAATTATATAAAACACAAAACTATGTTTTATACCATAACAAACACATGCATACCCACAAATATATATAAACATGGAATATACACACACACATACACACACATATATGTATATTGTGGGTGTGTTCATATATATATATATACACACACATATACATCACACTATCTGTTCTTGGCAATATTAGTATATGTGCTGCTGGAGCAAACACCACACTAAGAATGGACATAGACCAAAGATGAGAGGGCTACATAAAGGCTATAGGCCCATATCTTTAGAAGTGAAAGAGAAACTTTTTATACATAGTGTCCCAGCCTCTGAAACTTCAGGAAACATTTCTGACCCAGAGATATTAGTCTTGAAGAGGAAGTAGCAGAATGGTGAAAAAGTTGCATGAAGGATGATTTTGCAAAGAAGAATACACCTTAGATAAATTTAAGTATACCAGGAGAAAAGGATATTCATGTAGTCTCTTGTTCCTGTCTCCATGCCAAAGATCAATTTTTTAAACCTCTAACTCATGGGAAAGGGAAGCAGGCCCTGAGGGAGGGATGGATTGTTTAGGGGAGGTACTACATGGCATGGGAGTGTGCAGGCTGTCTAACAGTTATGGGAGTGAAAAAGTAGCTTTCTTTGCCAATATTTAGGCACTCTGGGACAAAGCCCCAGGCTTTCTGACTTAGTTATGGCTTAGTATAACACTTTTTAATTGAATTGAACTGCTGTAAAATCTAATTGCCCTAAAAGGTAGAAGGACATTTTTCATTCCTGTCACTGGCTTCCTTTTGGGCACAAAGGGAGAATGGAATCATAAGTTCATAGTATTCAGAGGAGAAATTGACATTAGAGATAATCTAATCCAATCTTCTTATTTCACATAGGAGGAAACTGAGTTCCAAAAAGATTAAGTCACCCAGATAATAAGTGTCCAAAGTCACTGAGATAATACGTGCCCAAGTCAGCATTCCAATCCAAGTCTTCTAGTTTCAAATCCATTGCTCTATTACACTGTAAATTCTTTATGGAAAAGGTAAAGGGAGCTCTTTGTCTATTCTAAAGAAATAATTTGTAAAACTTTTAATATTTCAAAACATAAGTAATATCGTTGAAGTGGATCCTATTGATGGAGAGTTCAACACATCCATTCCTTTTTATCCTGTGAAATTTGTTTATGTCTTCCTTTTAAAATTATGTACAGGGCACCAATCTAGCATTTGGAGGGTCTTAATCTAATTATCTTGGCATTTCGTTGATATCATTGAATACAGGAATTATCCTTTGGCCATATGGCCACTCCACATTTGGGCATGCTTTCCCTCCCTTCCTCCTTCTCTCTCTCCCTCTCTCTCCCTGTCTCTCTCTCTGTCTTTGTGTCTCTGTCTCTGTCTCTTTGTCTTTCTCTCTCTCTCTCTCCCTCTCTCTCCTCCCCACCCCTTTATTCCCATTATCTTTCTTCCTCTCACTTTTATTGTCTTCCCTGAATGTGCCTCAAATTAGAAATGTACCTGACAAATCCTTAAAGTTCAGGAAACACCTATATACAATTTACTCCTCTCTCCTTTTCTGCACATATGAGACAGGGCCATGATTTATTTGTTGTTGCTTATTTTATTATTTGTTTTTTTTTTCAGTTTTCCTTCCCTCCAGACCTTGTTATATGGTTACCAAAGATCTTCCTATTCTTTTCTCTTGATAAGACCAGGTGTTAGTTTTTTCATGGCAAATGAATAGAAGAGTAATGGAAATCTCTGCTAAGGCTAGTAAGCATGAGGAAAGAGAGATGTGTTTGGATATAATAGACCATGTGAAGAGAAAAGAACTACCTAGGGCAACTTAAGCTAGGTTCTGCTCAGGTGAGGAGGAGTGAGTAAGCAGAAGATACTAACAGGGGAATTTTTTCAAGTAATATTAAGGGTGTTTATGTTGAAATTTTCAACTTCTTTTTTTCTAGTTACACCTTAAAACTTTGCTCAGAATTAATATCAAAAAGTCCCATATTTTCTAACTGAATAAGAAATAAAGATAGGCTTTCAAAAAGAGGCTGTCATTAAAAACTCCCATAATTTGAATATATCTTTGAAAGTACCAAGATGAGAGTAATGAGCTATAAGTATATGGAGTAAGGAAGGGATTCTTAGTCTGGGGTCACTGAGCTTGGTTTTTGTTTTAAAAATATTTTGACAACTATATTTCTTTATAATTGGTTGCTTTCATAATCATATATCTTCTTTTATGAATTTTAAAACATTATTCTAAGAAGTTCATAGACTTCACCAGACTTTCAAAGGGATCTTGACATACAAAACTTAAGAATCCCTCTTCTAAGGAGATTGCATGAATAATATTAATAATATAAGTAGATAAACTTGAATAGGAGAAGCAAAGTTAATGTAAATCAAGATCCATTAACCTTAGATCCAGGAAAGAATAAGGGAATAATGTGTTTTAATCAACATGAAAAAACAACTGTTCATGGAGACTACACATATTCACAGTTTAGATTTCTGACATCATAATATATACCTATGGACCTCTGATCTCACAAAAAAGAAAGACTTAAAATAAAAACTACAAGTTATTCCTCAGATAGGAATCCCAGTCATTCCAGTCTGCTTATTCTCTTTTATACATCATTCTAGGAGATTCATTTATCTGATTTTTCTGGTACACAACAGATGTAAGTAATGACTGAAGCTTTCAGTAGCTAACAGCAAGAGGCATTGATGAGAAGTTAACAGCTGATAGTTTAACCACAAGGACAAGAAAGGGGAAAAATCATCCAAAAATTAAATATTAAATATATATCAATGTTGGTCCACTTGCTTTAAGGGCAAACAACACAAATCTTAAATAATCCAGAAGAGATGACTGCATTAAAGTACACAAAGTAACCAGTGTTTATAATGACTCCCAGTTATCAAGCAATGGTTAAATTATGTTTAGTACATTTTGCTTGCAAAAGCTTATAAGCACATAGAACACTTTTGGAACAACATACATCAAAGTATTTAAAAGCATATTAGAATTTTGGTTCCTGTAGCTTCTACCTAGAAATTTTACTTCTGAGGGATTTCATTCTCCACTAATGTTTGTCAGATGAGATATCACAGTATGATGTTTTAGAAGCTAGAGAACCACTTGGAAAATAAAGAGAGGCGAAGATATCTAAAACACTCAATAGGAAGAAACTGAGGAAACAACTGAGAATTTTGAAAACTTGCCAGTTAAAGGACAATAATTATAAGGAAGATCTCAAAAACTGATAATAGGAGAGGCAGGTAGGCATTCAATATTCTAGAAATAGGCCTTTCAAATAGGTAGAGCTGGGAATATGTTTTTAGTTTTTCCTTCTTAAAACAACATTAACATTACAAAAAAGATTCAGCTAACAAATAGAATTCAGGGAAAAAAAGAAGAGAAATGAGATCTGGAAAAAAAATGAAGAAGAAACCTGTTCAGTTTTTTGACATTGTGGTATTGAAACTTGATTTTTAAGATAAAATTGCCAGAAATACATCTAAACAAGAATGTGGGGAAACTGGAATGTATGTTCTTACTTCATCTTCTTGGAAGGATGTTAGTGTATTCATATTCTACCCTATAACTTTTTTCTAATAAAAAATGTTATGATGAATGAGGTAATATGTTAGATGATTTAAACTGTTCGAAACCAAGTCACTATATAAATCTTATGTATTGTTTCCTAAATTAGGCTTCCTCTGAGTTCATTTTGAATTGCTATGACTGTCTGAAAGTTTGGCAACACAATTATTTCTATGAACAGGTTACTGGAAAAATTGGGGATTTGAGGAAAGCTGCACCTCAGCACTAGAATGGCCTTAAGCACAAAGTTGTCTCACTCAAATGGCTTTTTAAGGCCTTGTGGCATACCAACTTTATTTGGCATATGTAAGCCAAGCGACTAGTTTCTATCATCGTGCTGGTCTTCTCCCTATCTTAGATAGCTGGACAGCTGTTTAACCACAACACTATATCCTTTTCCTCATCTCTCCTTCCCTCTCTCCTTCTCTCTCTACCCCCCCTCTCTTTTTTCTTCCTCCCTCCCTCCCTCTCTCTCTCTCTTCTCTCTCTCTTTGACACACACAGAAATACACTCATATACAAAGTAGCTATAATTGTAGTTAATACACATTTGGCTAATTGGAAGGACCTTGGGCTACTTCATAATCAAAGAATGAGTTCCCCACTGATTTTACAACCAGAAATTAGTGAGATCATTTTCCTAATGTGTGACAAGAATCATTTTTCCACTTTCATGATGTGAAGATAAATACTATGACCAGCTGGACTTTTATGCATTCGTTTTTATATTGCCTATAATTTCTGATATTTTTAGGGTTTTTGTTGTTTGAATGAAAGTTTCCTGTATTATTTCTTTCACAGTGCCAGGCTAGGGCAAATAGGGACAATTTCCCTTTAAATAGAATGAAACATAAGGGAGAAAAATTAGACAGTATGTGGTGACAGATTTATATTTTCTGGTTTTATGGAATCAATCTCCAGGGATTCTTTAGGCTCTACATGTGGTACTTGGTTGTAGCATTTTGAGTGATGTTGAAACCATTAAGAAATGAGATAAGAAGAATTACTAATATTAAATCTATTTTAATAAGTGACTGTGATCCCAAAACCTCCTTTGTTCCTACTCTGATCAGGTTAGTTAATTCAGGTTTCTTTTAAAGAAGTTAATTGTGTGGTCCAAGTATACCTTTTGTACCCCAATCTGATAATTATATATTTATTTAATAAACATTTATCAATTATCTACTACATGGCAGGTACTATGCCAAACTGTTGGGTTAGAAGTACTAAAATATAGGGAAGAGGGAAAAGAATATGCATTTATTAAGTGCCAGGCATTGTGCTAAGCCTTTTACAAATATTATCTCCTTTGGTCTTCAGAACAATCCTGTGACATAAATAGTAGAAAAGTCCCCATTTTATAGTTGAGGAAATGAATCGGCAAATGTTAAATAACTTGTCCAAGATCACACAGCTAATAAGTGTCTGAGGATGGATTTGAACTAAGGGCTTTCTGATTCAGAATTGTACAAACAAATCTGTGAAGTATGTCACTACCTAGCCTCAGAGTAGCCTGATTTTCTAAGAAGCTTAAGTTTTATTAGATGAGTAATAACTCACATACAGGAAAGAAAATACAAAACATATACTAGGTAATATTTTTGATGAGGAGTTATTAAGAATTTGGAGGATCAAGAAAGACATGTTTCCTCACAAAGAGGAACCAGATCGCTACAAGGACCTCCAGATTCTGGAGGATTCTGGATCCGCTATTCTGGGTTCTGTGAGAAATAAACAGCAATTTGTTTATTCTTTTATTCAGGAACCTTTTACTATATGGTTATTATACAACAGAAACTCCAAAAGACAATGGAGATATAAACACAAAAAAGAATTACAGTCGTTCTGATTGATCTAGAACTGGAAGGGATCTCAGAAATCATACATTTTAAACTGCTTCCCATTTCACAGAGAAGAAATTGAAGGTCAAGGAGGACAAGGGACTTGTCCAATAAATTATTAAGCACCCTAAAGGTGGGATTTCAGCCCTGAGCTCCTGATTTCAGAGCTAGTCATCTTCCCAACTTGGCAATTTCCTTCCTACTCCCAAGGAACTCATAATCTATATAGAAACCACTTACTTGGAGCTAAAATCAATGATAAATTATTGAGTTTACATCAGGAAGACATCAGTAAAGATGAAAATAATCAGATGAGTCTAAAAGGATAGAGAGAATTATAATAGAGAGAAAAATAAGACGGTTCACTATCTTTAGCAAAATCCTGAAATATCAATGGAAATATCATTGTGATACCTGTGGGACAATGTGGAAACTGACCTCAGTCTATTAGAAGATGGGGTTATGAATGAATTGAGTAGAAAGCAGAACTTGAATCTGTAGGTGGGGTGAGTCATAGAGTGTCTTGAAAAAACAAGCAGAGGATTTGGCATTTATTATGGTAGGAAATAAAATACAAGCTATGCAATGATTTGTAAGTCTGTTGTCTGAGGACCAGTCTAACTAATTTCAGAGCCATTCACTGTCAGGTTGGCTATAAGGTGATTAAATTTTCAACCACAGAAAGTGGTTGTGATAATTTTGTGAAGTGCCTATTACGCTTTAGGCATTATTTTAAGTGCTGAGTGTACAAATGTAATGAATGAAATAATACTCACAAGAAGTTGGCATTCTCATGGGAGATGAGCCAGGACAATAATGTGTGTATTTATAAATGAATATACCCAGAATTTAAAGCAAAATTGTTTAATTGTAATTTGGTAGAAAGGGCACTAGTGATTGGGAGCATAAAAAAAGGCTTCATATAGAAAGTCATACCTGAGCTGCCCTTGGAAGGAGGAGAGGGATTCTACTACTACCACTCTCTGAACACCCAGTACAACAAGGGTAAATACAGTGGATCACTCCTCTCCTCCAGTGCAGTGGGCAAGCCACCAGCATTTCAAATATCAGTTCAGAAAGCTATTGACTTAGTTCCTACCTCCTAACACAAGAAATTGAGACAGTTCCCCCTATGCTCCAGGAACAGAAATGAACTTTGAAAGTCACAAAAAAGACTGAAAAAATGAGCAAAACCAGAAAAGAGCCCTAATCAGAAAATCTAGAAATAGAGAAGATCAAAACATGGACTCAGAAAAGGACAATTTTCAAAATGTCTACATGTAAAGCTTTAAAGGGGATTATAAATTGGTCTCAAGATCAAAAATGTCCATCAAAAAGATCTCAAAAAGAATTTCAAAAATCAAGTAGGAGAGGTAGAAGAACAATTGGGAAAAGAGAGAGAAAGAGAACAGTTTGGACAGGGAACAGGAAAAAATTCAGTAAAGAAAACAAATCCTTAAAAAAATACAATTGGCCAAAGGGGGTGGAAATCATTGAAAAAAAAACAACTCCTTTAAAAGTAGAATTGACCAAATGAAAAGGAGATACAAAAACTTATTGAAGAAAATAATTCAGAGAGGATTCTGGAAAGATGTCAGAGTAAGTCAGAAAATTCCCCCCAGAAACAAGACAAAATAGCACCTGAGGGTAAACATAGAACTTTGGACAGGATAGTGTCCTCCTGGTACAACTAGAAAAGATTTGAAGAAAAATCCTAGGACAGAGGTTTAGCCCACATGAAATGTAAACACCTCCCGGCTAGTTTCCTTGAAACAATAATCGGAAAGGCTTGGGGATACCTGGGCTAGGAGGTAGCCTTGGTCCCTGCCATAGGAATTTTTACCTCTCAATGTGGGGAGTCCAGCATCCAAGTAGGGAAAGATTGAGGGAACCTCTGCTGAAAAAGCATGCTAGACCTACATGTATTGACAAAAATTGTCACTAGGCAAGAAGGAACCAGTACTTGCCTGATGAGTACAGAAGTAGTGAGGAAGAGATGCTGTTGATTATGCAAATTTATAGGAGGGTGAAGTTCTTGGTTTCTGTTCCAAGACTAAGGAGAAAACTGAAAAAGGACCTGAGGCTAAAAGCACCATCTCCCACACCCTAAGAATAGAATATTGATTAGGAATAGAATAGTGGTTACACTAACATCCTCCTATTTAAAAATGAGGATGCATAGGAAAAAGAACCTGACCATAGAAAGTTAACTTCAGAGGTCCATCTTCACAGTAGAATACTGAAGCACAAAACCCCTCTCATATCCCAAAGTAATGTTAAGTTGTCACCTGACCAAAAAAGAATTTGTAGAACTCAATAAAAGACTTTAAAAATAAAATGGTAGAGACTGAGGGAAAAAAAAAAAGACTAACTATTCAAGAAAAGCAAAAAGAATATGCAAAGTCAAATAACTGGAAATCCAAATTTTAAGGAAGAAAAGAACTCCTTAAAAATTAAAATTGAGCAAGGAAAATCCAGTGAAGTTATTAGAAACCAAAAAGTGAATGTTGATAAATATCTTTATATGTAATTGGAAATAAAATGATAATGTTGTTAAATGTGAAAAAATAAAAAATTCTGCTAAGAGATCCATAGGTCACACACCAGAATTTCACACGTGTTAATGACAACAAAAAGCTTAAGACTCTACAATAAGGCAGAAAAGGGTCAAGACTGGCATTAATGGAAAGAATATCACAATGAAGCAAGCATGGATCTTTGCAGTACAGTAGACTGGTAGGAAACAAGGACTCTTTGGAGCTATTTAAATAGGGAATAATATAACATGATGAAAGCAATGTTTAAAGCTAAGATGATGGATAACAGAATCAAGATTCAAATTAGCTGGACTGATTTGAAAATGGGTAAGAATCAATAAGTTAAGATCTAATAGAGAAATATAAATTCCTGCATTTAAGTATTTTTGTATTTTTTAAAACTCAATTGCACAAATTGGGGTTGAATGTAATCTGTCTTGATACCAGTTAATATGAAAAAATGACTTGAACACTTTAGTTGACCATAATCCCAATGCAAACCAATAGTGTGACATATGAAAACAAGCTAATATAATTATAGCCTGCATTAATAGGAATACAATATTTAAAACAATGGAATTATTTAGCTTACTGCATTCAGCCTTGGTCAGGCAACATATGGCACACTATGCTAAGTCTTGGTGCCATATATTAAAATGCTTATTGAAAAAACAGAGTATATAGAGCTTTGATTACAAGCTCTTGATGGGTTTCATGACACAGGAAATAGCTAAAACCACTGAGTATGAAAAGAGAGATGTAGTAGTGGAGCATTAGATAGTTGTCTAAAAAGCTTCAGGGTGGGACAAGGAATAAACTTATTCTGTGTTATTATAAAAATTAGAACTAATACCAATAGCGATGCGGGAAAGATTCAAATCTTTGATTCCCAACCCCCCTAGCTAATGTAAATTACCCTTTGACTCACAAATCCTGGTCCCTTTGAATTCCAATAGAAGGTCCGGACCTGTTCCAGCCCCACCCGGATCTGAGCCAACTCTGGGGCTACACCCCAAAGCCCCTCGAGCTAAGTCTCCGACTTAAAGGACCACACTGGGAACCCCTCTTTGCAGAGATTCCAAACATGGTCGCCATGTGAGGACCCTCTGTCCACTGGACCCTCTGTCCAGTGCCCTCTTTATCTCTACCTTCACCTATCTCCTACTTCTAAACTCAACAATAAACCTCTTTTATTAATCTAGCTCTCTGGGCTAATAAATGCTTTTATTGGGAATCCGCGCCGCTTCTAGACCTCATGTACCGCTGTATCCTTGCGCCGAATCTAAGGGGGTTGCAGGGGAACTCTGTTTGACTCCCTGTACCCCAAACCTGCCACTAGACCTAACTAAACCCTAATTTCATTTAGGTATCCCAAATGTAGACCTCAACATGTGGTCTACACCTCACCATTTGGTTCCAGACCTCAACAATAGGAGGCTGTGGCAGAAAATAACATTATAATAGTAAAATGTGTCCAATGGTATAGTACTTGCCTTCGAGGAAAGAAAGCTTCTCAATACATGGAAGCACATTCAGAGTGAGAATAAAATATGACTTGGATTTTGTCCAAGGATAATAAGAGATGAGTTTTAAAAGAAGGGGACATTTGATGAAGACTTTAATATGATGTTGATTAGTTGACGAAGGCCTTAAATATTAGACTCTTCTTTGAATTGCCAGTTAATTGTCTTTTGGACACATTGAAGGAGACGGTATCTTAAACTCAACATGTTTTTAAAAAGAATTAATTAGCTAGTCCATCTTTTTCTTCTCAGCTTCTCCTACTCTGCTTTCCTCTGATACCCTGTGTCTTCCATCTATTCCATACACACACAGCATATGCATATATATAAAATATACATATTATATTTTTAGTTATTTACATGTAAGTTTTTAATTGGTGAAAACAGCATGTCAAATCAAGCACACTTCATAAAAGGTCCTAAGTGTGAATATTTTAAATAATTCTTATAATTAAACTTGTAATGACCAATCATAAAGTAGGAAGTATTGTTTAATTTTGATGGAAACCCAACATTGACACAATCTCAGTCACATTCACAAACAAGGATGAATTTTGGGGTGAACTGAACATACATTAGTACCTACCTAACTATGTTATACCATACCATAATATAAACTTCTGTTTCATTATCCAATTTTTTTCCTTAACCTGAATTATGTCTCAACAACAAACAGTGTAGGGGGTTAACTAGGGTTAGATGTAAATGTAAATTAAGGCAAAGACATTAACCTCAGCCTAACTGTTAGGAATTTTCCTAATGAGAAACTAGGCACAATTGTGAATGGATTTATAACTTTTTGTGTAAAACTATAGAGTAGCTGCAAAGGAAGGAACTATATCTACTTTGGGTGTGAGGGGAGTTATATTCTCCCAGGCTTAAAAAAGCTAATTATTGTGATGAGGTTATCATCTTTACTTTTATTGTCCTCCTACATACACACACATGAATTCTTATTAATGTTTTGGTAAGACTGATCCTACTGCAGTGAATATACAAGTTTGTATGATGAAACTCATTTGGCTATATGGGTTCCAACATGATTGTTTAAAATAAAATCAGCTCATTATCTTATAGAAATCATTAGAGGAGATGAGTTGCCCAGGGGTGCTTATTGAGAGAGAAATTCAGAGTATTAAGGAGTGATTCTTATGGGGAGTACTCAGTTAAAAAGAAGAGTCCATGAGAGTGAACTGAGAGGGGAGAATAAAGATGCCAGCATTGCTTCTGAATTTTTTACCAATTCTATTGGTCTCTCTCATAAAAGTCAACATAAATAGAAATTCTTTCATAACTAATTACAGAAATTTAGCTTCTAAAATTTTTTTATAATAGGAGAAGATTTTCCTCACTGCTATTTCCTGGGACTTAGAGTTTATAATCAGAGGCACTAATACAATAAGGATCAATAGATCTGGTAGAACACGGTAGATTTATTTATTTTTTATTTTTTTAAATTCATTTTCACTTTGGAAATTTGTCTCCATGGAAAATTCATGATTCTCTATTTCTCTCCTTCTGTCTTCCCCACTCCCCCAGAAATGGATACAGCATTAGATGATCCCCATTTCTAGGTAACTAATAAAAAATAAAAACAACATATCTGTTCCTCCTTTGACCATGACTCTTAAGAACTTTTTTTTTTCTCTCTCAAAAATTTTCCTTAAAGTCCCTTCCAGATTTTATTTCTGGAGATAATAGACTAAAGGAGCAATTTACCTTATCTGGCTTCTTTCTTTCCACTGCTTTTGAAATTTTGGTTTGTTTTTAAAAAGCTTTCCAGCCACCATAAGAAAGTTTAACCCTCTTTTTTGTTTCATCCACTGTGATTTAGGGCCTAAAGGTGCTTAGTCTTTACCATAATATTATGGAGGCTGATGACATTGAGGTGCTTTATTCAGCTCATTTCTGCATATAACTAAAATAATTGAAGCAATAGTGTAAACAGGCCAGACAGCCTAACTCAATAGTGAAACTCTACTCTCCTGATTTATTTATATAATCCTAAAATCATATCTCATATTTAAAAGGTACTTCAGTCATAACTTAGTTCAACTCATATCTAAACAAAAATTTCTCTCTCTCATATACCTAACAGTAGGCCACCCATTCTTTTCTGAAAATCCTCCATTAAGGAGAAATATACCATCATCCAAAAGCAGCCCATTCTATGTAAGCTTTAATTTTTTAATCATAAAAACTAACTTATCCAAATCAAAAGCAAAACAGAAATCAGACAAAATAATATACATATAAGATGATATTACAAAGAATATGTAGAGTGAATGAGCTCTCATTTTAGGTGAAAAGAAACTCAACTAAAAGACAGAGCTAGAATGTCCCAGATCTCACAGGAGAAATTCCCTGAAATCTCTAGTATGTCAAGCTAGAGCTAGAGATATGATAGAGATTACCAGCTCCTCTATCTGTCTATAATTACTCAGAATTTTTCTCTTCCTTTGGGAACCAGAAGAAACATTAGAATAGCATGTTTTACTTCTTAAACCTGAAAGTTAGAAGTCAAAAAAATTTTTCTTCTCTTTTGCTCTCAGCAGTTGCATCCCTTACACAGGCATGGGGCTTTGAGTAATCAATGTGAAATCAATTCTTCAAATGAGGAGAGAATCCCATATAATTAGTCCTTTGAATCAAAAATTACATTCCTCCCCTGGGCAAAAACTCTTTGTACTCCCTTGTAAAAATTAGCAAGAGCAAGCTTGATTCCTGAAACTATACAGTATAAATACAAAGACTTAAAACACTTAAAAAATAAGATTGATTTTAATTAAATCTCAGGTAACTAACTCATGGTGCCACTGAAAAATAAAATAAATGCTCATTAATAGTATATAAGATAAACATGATTTTACACAGAGTTTCATCTGGAAGGATACTATGGTGACAACATGGTTAACTATATATAGGACATAACACTTGCATATTTCAAGAGTACATGTATATTCATAGTTCACAGCAATCCATTAAAAGTGACAGGTATGACTAACAAAGCAAAAATAGTTGACTACAATAATAACACTATTAATGGGCCTATATATAGAATATACCTTATCTTTAAAAATGAGCACATAAACAAAAATGAATATACCTTGCTATAATGTGAACATAACACAAAACATAGTCAAATATGTAGAACAGAAAAAAAAAGAAACAAGTGAATTGAAGTGTAAATGTATAGCTATAAACACATGAAATTACCTCCAAGAAAATTTCATATGGACAATCTCTAGTGTTGTCACTTTAGATTACCTGTATCATCATAACTCAAGCTAATGGCTAGTTAGATAGAACTAGTTCTCATGTCACTAAATAATATCTCTTTTCTATAGCACATCTAGGAATGGATATAGGCTGACTATCAAGATGATTAAAGACTTGTTTGTCTGCACCTGGTTGCCTATCAGTATATTGCTGTTCTGTGGATTGAATCTGGACCCTCGGAGTCTCTATAGCAGTTGGGATAGGATAAAAATGACCTCTGAGTTCGATTCTCTTTCCCTGTAATAATATACATAAATGTTCTTTAGTGCATTACTCTCAGATCCCAGGTCTGAATCAGAAATTCTTACTTTATTGTTTTTTTTTCCTCTTTCATCACTCCCAGTTCCTCCAAGCAGATATAGTTAAGCACAGATAAATTTAATACATAAATACACACACACAAACATATACATTCAGATCATCTATAGACTTACACACATACATATATCTGTATACACATATACATAGAGTGACATGCAGACATATCTACATATACTCAGACACACATGCACACATACACACATATATACGTGCTTGTTGTACATTTCTTGATTGAATCATTTAAGTTTGACTTTGTTGTAGATCAATGATTATCAGCTATATTTTTTCTAATAAATTCTACTCCTTGTCCTTGTTGTAGTGTTTGTGAATATATTTTCTTTTCTATTCTTGCTAATTCTTTTCCATTAATTCTGCTCTTTAACTTTCCTTACTGTTATTTAACCTCCCTTCACCCATGGATCCTTCCTTTGTCTTCTTCCCTCCCCTTTGCTTATCCTTCCACCCATCCCTCCCCCTTCATTTCTTTATAGATTTTGGAGGGTGCTATACTTTTCATGGCCATGAAGAATATAGCACCCTCCAAAATCTATCTATCTATCCATCTATCTGTCTATCTATCTATCTATCTATCTTTCTATCTATCTAGTGTTGCCTATTTATATATATACATGTAAATATATATGTGTGTATACATATATACATTATATATAAATTATATATATATATATAAAATACACACACACATACATATATATAGTGTTGCCTATTTAATTCATTCCTGATGTGAGTAGATTTTCAGAACTACAAGCCTTCCTCCCCTCTCTAATGCCTCTGTCTATTCTTCCTCTGCATTTAATTTGAATAATATAATTATTATTTTTATCTTTTCCTAGGTGGTTTTGCTTTTTGTAGTCATATCATATTCAACTCTGTCCCAATCTTTCTTTTGAACTATCCAACTGCTGATGTCAATGTTAAACATATAATATACATTTCCCCCATAAAAGACAAGCAGTTTAAGCTTATTTTAATAAAAAAAGAAAAATATGAATATTTTGTACTAGACAATAATAATCTAGTGATTCTAAATTTCTCATAGAAAATTTAATGCCAGTATTTATATAGGACTCTATGATATAGACCATAACAGTATGATAATTTTATATGTTGAATTCAATAATAAAAGAACTATCAACACTTAAATAGTCAAACAATCAACAAATGTAAAGTTTGCAAAATTACGCCAGTGGCACTGGTACTGACTTTAAGGAAAACTCACTGGAGTAAAAAAAATATATATATATATATTAAAAAATTGTATTTTTAATCCATTGAACAAAACAAGCATTTCTGTAACAGAGTAAAATAAAAAAAATATATTGCGCCAAAAATTGCAAATCTACTATGTAGAACTTGTTTTTCCCTCCAAAATATAAAGTTAGGTAAATTTCATTTTTTCTTCATTTCCTGTTTCCCTGCCCAACAAAAGACTACTATTAGATACAAATAGGTGTGGTGTGTGTGTGTGTGTGTGTGTGTGTGTGTGTGTATACACCAGCATATAGTATCTATCTATATCTATATCTACATGTGTGTTTGAATTCTATACAAACTTCCATTTATCTTTCTCTGATAGCATCTTTCTTCATATGTTCTTTATTTTTAGTTTGTGTATTTATAATAATCAAAAGAGTCTTATCCTACCAAGTTACTCTTAAAACAAAATTGCTGTATTAAAACAAGAGGTGCAGCCAGATGGCGCAGTGGATAAAGTGCCAGTCCTGAAGTCAGGAGGACCTGAGTTCAAATCTGACTTTTCAGACACTTAATATTTCTTACCCATGTGACCCTGGACAAATCACTTAACCCCAATTGCCTCAGCCAAAACAAAACAAAACAAAACAATACAAAACAATATTGCTATTATTTATAAAACATTCTCTTTATTCTGTTCACTTCACTTTTCTTCATTTTGTTTGAATCTTTCCATGTCCTGCTACAATCATTTAGTTCATAATTTCTTTTTTTTTTTGAGAATGATGATTTTATTTATTTGTTTTTAGTAACAGTTTTGAGAATACTTCTTACTATTGTAATCTCAGAGCAGCTATATCTGAAATGTGGGAGAGAGTACATATCTTTAAATGAAATTATAAGTCACTTAGGTATTCAAACATTCTCTCTCTTTTTTTAACTTTTTAATATTTATAAACAATAAAAATGTGTACACAAATAAAGGAATGAGGTTTGGATCCAAAGATAAACACAAGTTCAAGAATTAGGAATAATGGTTTCACCAGGGTTAAGACCATATATAAGTTGGTCAACAGTTGCTTCTCTTACATTTAGATACTGAAAGCGCATGCATTTCTTTGGTAGTTTGTAAGGAAGAATTACTTCAACTATACTATGTTTTTGTGATTGATTACTGAGTATTACGGATAAATATATATTTAAAAGGTTAATGTTAATTGTCCTACTGTCATTAGATTAGGCATCTCATCAGAGTAGTATCCTGACAATTGATATTTGGTATAATGCCATATCTACTGAATATATTATTAATGTTCATTTGTTTTATTTTAGTGTTTTTAATTATACCTTTTTATTTTCAAAACATATACATGGATAATTTTTGACATTCATCGTTGAAAAACCCTATGTTTTTATTTTTTCCTTCCCTTCTCCACACTTCCACCAAGTAGCAAATGATCCAATACAGGTTTTACATGTGCAATTCCTCTATCTGTATTTCCACAAATATCATGAGCACAAGAAAAATCAGATCTAAAAGGAAAAAAAAAGAATGAAAATAAAATGCAAGGAAACTACAACAAAAAGAGAGAAAATACTATGTTTCTATCCACCTTCAATTCTCACTATCTTTTCTCTGGGTGCAGATGGATTTTTTTTTTTTTTTTTTTTAAGATTCAGAATTTTTTATTTATTTATTTATTTATTTATTTATTTTAATTTAATAGCCTTTTATTTACAGGATATATACATGGGTAACTTTACAGCATTAACAATTGCCAAACCTCTTGTTCCAATTTTTCACCTCTTACCCCCCCACCCCTCCCTAAATGGCAGGATGACCAGTAGATGTTAAATATATTAAAATATAACTTAGATACATAATAAGTATACATGACAAAAATTATTTTGCTGTACAAAAGAATCAGACTCTGAATTATTGTACAATTAGCTTGTGAAGGAAATCAAAAATGCAGGTGTCATAAATATAGGGATTGGGAATTCAATGTAATGGTTTTTAGTCATCTCCCAGAGTTCTTTTTTCTGGGTATAGCTGGTTCAGTTCATTACTGCTCCATTAGAAATGATTTGGTTGATCTTGTTGCTGAGTATGGCCTGATCCATCAGAACTGGTCATCATCTAGTATTGTTGTTGAAGTATAAATGATCTCCTGGTCCTGCCTATTTCACTCAGCATCAGTTCGTGTAAGTCTCCAGGCCTTTCTAAACATCCTGTTGGTCATTTCTACAGAACAGTAATATTCCATAATTTTCATATACACAATTTATTCAGCCATTCTCAACTGATGGACATCCATTCAGTTTCCAGTTTCTAGCCACTACAAAAGGGCTGCACAAATTCGTGCACCTGGGTCCCTTTCCCTTCTTTATAACTCTTTGGGATATAATCCCAGTAGTAACACTGCTGGATCAAAGGGGTATGACAGTTTGATAACTTTTTGAGGCATAGTTCCAAACTACTCCCAAAATGGTTGGATTGTTCACAACTCCACCAACAATGAATCAATGTCCCAGTTTTCCCACATCCCCCAACAATCATCATTATTTTTCCTGTCATTTAGCCAATCTGACAGGTGTGTAGTGGTATCTTAGAGTTGTCTTAATTTGCATTTCTCTGATTAATAATGACTTGGAGCATCTTTTCATATGACTAGAAATAGTTTCAATTTCTTCATCTGAGAATTGTCTGTTCATATCCTTTGACCATTTTCAATTGGAGAATGGCTTGATTTTTATAAATTAGAGTTAATTCCTATATATTTTGGAAATAGGCCTTTATCAGAAACCTTTGACTATAAAAATATTTTCCCAGTTTATTGCTTCCCTTCTAATCTTGTCTGCATTAGTTTTGTTTGTACAAAAACTTTTCAGTTTGGTATAATCGAAATTTTCTATTTTGTGATCAGTAATGATCTCTAGTTCTGCTTTGGTCATAAACACCTTCCCCTTCCACAGGTCTGAGAGGTAAACCATCCTATGTTCCTCTAATTTATTAATGATTTCATTTTTATGCCTAGGTCTTGAACCCATTTTGACCTTATTCTTGGTGTAGGCGTTAAGTATGGATCAATGCTAGTTTTGATTGTTTTTTCCAGCAATTTTTATCAAACAGTAAGTTCTTATCCAAAAGCTGGGATTTTGGGTTTGTCAAAGACTAGGTTGCTATATTTGTTGACTGTTTTATCCCTTGAACTATATTCCACTATCAACTAATCTATTCTTAGCCAATACCAAATGTTTTGGTAACTGCTGCTCTATAATATAATTTTAGATCTTGGTACAGCTAAGCCACCATCATTTGATTTTTTTTTTTTTAATTCCTTGAAATTTCCTTTTGTTTTTCATATGAACTTTGTTGTTATTTTTTCTAGGTCATTAAAATAGTTTTTGGGAAGTCTGATTGGTATGGCGCTAAGTAATGATTAGTTTGGTAATTTTTCATCTTATTATTTTGCCGCCCTTAAGAGCTTTTTTTTTCAATTGGTTAGATGCTTAATGTGGTGGTGGTCTGTAATTTTGCTCTAAAGTTTTGATTTTCCTTGGGAGATAGGGAAATTCTAATATTTTTTTTTAATCGAGTACTTTAATGATTTCTTTTTAACTCTGTTTTGGTTTTTTAGTATTAAGAATGGTGATTGCTTTTGCTGGGTTTTGTTTTTAACCGCTTTGCTAAAGTTGTGGTTTTCTAATACTTGGGTAGAATTTAGGGGTTCTTTGGTATAATTTCTGGGGCGGTGTTTTTTCTCATTTGCCTATTCTTATTCTTTTCTTTTTCAGCTCTAATAGCTGGGTTCTAATAATTTAAATATAGCGGTGATGGTGGGCAGTTGGTCCCAGATTATGGGAATGGTTGAGTTTTGTCTAATTAAATGATGCTTTTGGTTTTAATTGATGCTGTGTTATTTTTTGAAAAGTTTTTCCTATTCCGGGTTTTTTTAGGTGGTGTTGGTTTTTTTTTTCAATGGCTTCTATTTTGGTGTATATGGTTTTTGTTTTTGGTTTTGCTGGGCCATTATTATTGGGATGTTTTTTTAAATGTTTCTTTAAATCCTATTATCTTGGTTTTATTTGGAGTGTTTTC
Source organism: Sarcophilus harrisii (assembly GCF_902635505.1). Taxonomy (NCBI): domain Eukaryota; kingdom Metazoa; phylum Chordata; class Mammalia; order Dasyuromorphia; family Dasyuridae; genus Sarcophilus; species Sarcophilus harrisii. Next base: position 497,286,059 of record NC_045427.1, on the reverse strand, counting down.
TTGTTTTTTTTTTTTTTTTTTTAAAGCTGTTTCAAGAGCTAAATTTTCTTTCTGTTTTAGGATCTGGTTTGTTTCAGTCCATGCTGGTATAGAAAGTTGGAGTAGTGACTTTTTTATTTTATTTTCTTGGTTGGAAGTTTTGTTTTCTTTTAAATGTTTGTAATTCAATGGTAAATTTGGTTGGGTTTTTTTAGGAATTGTTTTGCTGTTTATTTTTTTTTGGAAATGGATTTAACTTTTACTTTCTTGTTACTAGTTATTTTTTGGGGTTTTTACTTGGTTTAATTTTTATTGCATTTAAGTTGGCTAATTTTTTTTCTTTTTTTTTTTTTGGTGGAAATTCTCCTTTTCATTTTAAGTTAATTGTTTTCCTCCTTTCTTTTTTTCTAATCGATTTCCAAGCACTATTTTATTGGCTTTTTCATAGCCAACTCTTGTTTTTAATTAGTGTTCAATAGATTTTTTTCTTTCAATATTTTAATTTTCTTTTAATTTTGTTTTTTAGTATTTGATTGGGGTTTTTTAATTTGGTCTTTTTTATTTTTTTGTTTTTCAAGCCCAATTATTAATCTTTTTTTTTTCTGTTTATTTTTGCCTTAAGGATTAAATTTTTATTAATTTTTTGGTGATTCCCACAAATTTTTGGTTGGATGTTATCATTGTCATTACTCTTGTGGAAATTGTAATTGTCTATTTTGCTGCTTTTTAATATTTTTAGAGAGTTATTTGTTTTCAATTACTTTTGGTCTTTTTTTTTTGGTTTGAATGTAGTTTTTATTGCTTAATTAAAAGGGCTTTACTTTTTGCTTTTTGATTTTTTAAGAAGTTTTTGTTAAATATGGTTAATTTTTAATTGGTTATTTTGCTTTGTTTAGAGAGAAGGTTATTTTTTTATTAATTTTTTAAGATAAGTTTCTAATTTTCTTTTGGTGTTTTTTTTTCTTTAATTTTTCTTTCTTATTTGGTTTTTGTGTTTGGTTTTGTCTTTCTGAGAGTTTCTTGGTCTCCTCTATTACATTTTTTTTGTCTTTTCTTTCTTGATTTTAATTTCTTAGGAAGCTATGCCATATTGTTTGCTTTTTTAATATTGATATGCTTCTTGTTTTTTCTGCCTTTAGAATGTAGTTTCCTTTTATTCTTTTTTAATTCAATTTTACTTTTTGCTTGATCTTGGATTCTACCTACTTTTGATTATGAAGCATAATAGATTTTGTAGCCTTTTATTTACTCTTTGTTTCCCTGCTTTAATTGTTTTTAAACTATTGTAGTTCTGATTTGATCAAATTGTATCTGTTCTTTTAGGGGCTTCATTTCAATTTACTTTAAATTCTAAATCTGTATTTCCTGGATCTAAAACCCTATTGCTTTTTCTTGCCTCCCCAAGTCTTTCCTTTAAACCTTATTTGCCCCTTTTTGTAGTCACGATCTTATCCTTTATATTCCCTCCCCTTTGGTCTTTTCTTCTTTTATTTTCTTTTCCTTTCCTCTGTTTAATGAGGCAGAGAAATTTTCTCTAAACAAATGTCAATTATTTTTTTTTGAGTCTAGAGTGTTTACTAATTTTTTCAAATGATTGTTTTCACCTTTTGGGATTTTTTCTTTATTTTATTATTTCCCCCTATTTTCTTTTTGATGATTTTCTGTATTTTTTTTATATAAGTAAATTCTAAGGTTATTTTTTCTACTTGGTTCTATCTGGAGTTTTTTTGTTAGTTGGTTTTCTTAAAAATAATTCATTTGTTATTAATTCATCTTCTTCCGAAGAAACTTTTTAGTTTTCTTGTGCCAAGTTTTGTGCTTTGGAACATTTTAGGCCCTTTCTTTAATGTAAGGGATTTGATTATTGGGCCTGGTATTTTGGTTTGGCTGTTTTTTTTTCTGTAGTTAATTTTGCCCAATTTTTTTTTTTTTTGTTCTTTAGAAGTTTCGGTGATTCTTAGTTTACCGTTCTTTACATGGGTTCTTTATTCTTGTAAAATAGTATTGACTCTTTTGTTTCAAAGGTTTCTAATTTTCTAACATTTAAGTTGATTTTAGCAAAATTCTTTCAGTTTGTATTTTTGGTTTGTTACTGATTCTTGTGCTATGTATAGTTTCAATTTGCAGCTTTTTTTAATTGTTTTTATTTTTGGTCATGGTTTGAATGTTTATTTTTCGTGAATTTTTCCATTCATTTTTTTTTTTAGTAATTATTTTCTTTTAATTCCACAGATCCTACTTTCTAGTGAATTCTTTATTTTTTCCAATTCACAATTCTTACTTTCGGTTTTTTATTTTTTCCAATTCCATTTGACTTCCTGGGAATTTTTAACTTTTCCATTCGTATTTCAGGAAGTTGTTCTTTTGTGGCTTTCTTTCCTTTCCCATTTATCTTTCTAACTTTTTGAGACTTTTTAATGGTCTTTTGAAAATTATGTAAAAGAGGAAGTGATGATTTTGCTGTTGAGGTCTCTTCAGGTTTGCTGACCTGCTCTTTTCTGCATAGAACTGTCAATCGTTCTTTCTATTTTTATTCATGTTTTAAAGCCTTTAGGGTAGGTCTCCTAGGCAAGGGGTTACCACTTCCTTTCTGCAGACAGGGATTTAAAGCATTTGCTCCGAGGGTATGGGAGTGTTGAGTGAGAGTTTTCCTTCCCCAACGGAAGTGGATTCACCTGTGAGTTATCAAACGCTTGAGTAGGCTGAGTGGATTATGTTGCCCTAGGCTAGAAGCTAAGTGGTAAGTGTCACTGCCCCAGGCGAGCCTCTTGTGGGACTGTGGTATTAAGCTGAGCTCAGACCCAGACCGCCTGGAACCTCTGCCCCAGTGTTCTGCCTAATGCAAATCGGCCTGGAAAAGTTTATGGCCCAAGGAAGGCTTCCCACTGTGCAGATTGATCTGGGCTTGTCCTCTGCCGTGCAGGATCACAACTCCCAAGGAAAAACCACGGGGTTGGGGCTGCGCGCCTTTGCTGGATTGTGCTTTCACCCTCGGTTTAGCTCTCCTCGGAACCTAATTTCTTCCCCATGCTTACCTGGCCCTGGAACAACCATTTTGGCGGGACGCAGATTTCTTCGGCCTGTGAGTTGTTCTACTCTTATCTTTACAATTGTAGCAGTCAAGACTATTTTTGAGGCTCGATATAATATTGATAAAGAGGGTAAGAAAGAGCTTTAAATGTACGTTTTCTCTGCCATCTTTCCCGCCCCTGGATTTCTTTATCACAAGACCATTGGAACTGTTCTGAATCACGTCATTGTTGATGAGAGCCAAGTCCATCAGAATTATCACATAATCTTGTTGTGGCCCTGTATAATGATCTCCTGGTTCTGCTCATTTCACTTATCATCAGTTCATGTAAGTCTCTCCAGGACCCTCTCTCTCTGTTTGTTTTTAAAGACATATCTAAGCTCTTAATAAATGTTTGTCAATTGGCTGAGATAAAAAAGTAAAAGACTGAGTTCAGCCATTTGTTTAATTGGTTTTGTTATGTGTCTCATTCTTTCCTTACTTATCGCTCCATGATGGTCAGAGGATAGGAACTGTATTTTGCTTTCTTTGTTTTTTTTAAATATACCTTTTTATTTACAAGATATATGCATGGGTAATTTTTCAGCATTGACACTTGCAAAACCTTTTGTTCCTACTTTTTCGCTCCTTCCCACCACCACCTCCCCCAGATGGCAAGTAGACCAATATATGTTAAATATGTTAAAGTATATGTTAAATGCAATATATGTGTACCTATCTATACAGTTATTTTGCTGCACTTTAAAATAATGTAAAATTAACCTGAGAATGAAATAAAAAATGCAAGTGAACAAAAACAGGATTGGAAATGCTATGTAGTGGTTAACACTCATTTCCCAGACTTCATTTGCTGTGTGTAGCTGGTTCTGTTCATTACTGAACAAATGGAACTGATTTGGTTCATCTCATGGTTGAAGAGGGCCATGTCCATCAGAATTGATCATCATATGGTATTGTTGTTGAAGTATATAATGATCTCCTGGTCCTGCTCATTTCACTCAGCATCAGTTAATGTAAGTCACTGCAGGCCTTTTTGAAATCCTCTTGCTGGTCATTTCTTACAGAACAATAATATTCCATAACATTCATATACCACAATTTATTCAGCCATTCTCCAATTGATGGGCTTCCATTCATTTTCCAGTTTCTAGCCACTACCAAAAGGGCTACCACAAACATTTTGGCACATACAGGTCCCTTTCCCTTCTTTGAAATATTTTTTGGGATATAAGCCCAGTAGTAACACTGCTGGATCAAAAGGTATGCAGTTTGATAACTTTTTGAACGTATTCCAAATTGCTCTCTAGAATGACTGTATGTATTGACAATTCCATCAACAATGCACCAGTGTCCCAGTTTTCCCCCATCCCCTCCAACATTCAGCATTATCTTTTCCTGTCATCTAGCCCCAGATTTCCCTACTCATGATTAGAATGATTGAGAGTAGGGCACATTTAACAGGAATTGTGTCTCCAGAAATGTTTTTAATTAGAGAACTGAGGAGGAATGAGAAAACAGTTGAAAAGTTTTTTATACTTTGTGAAGGTTTTCTGGAGCCAGCCTTAGTTTCAGTTACAATCAATAATTACTCCAAAATGCAGCCAGCTGGTAAAAATACAAACATTTATTTCTCCTTCCAAATTATCCCAGATAGTTCAGAGACCTATCTTTCTGCTTGGCTCCAAGAGATCTTGCAGCTTTGTCCTTGGCTTCTGTCTCTGCTTTCTTCAGCCTCCAGCCAGCACCAAGTTGGAAGATGCAATGAATCTCTTGCCTCGAAGATAGGGCTTGTGGGTTTTCTTCCAGAGTCTCCTGTGGCCCTGAGAGCTTCTTGCTTATATGCTGTGCACTGAGTACACACCCATCATTATATCACTGGGAAACCATTATTTGTTGTAGGATTAAATCAATGCTAAACTAGATTTAACCATTGTTTCTATCAGTTCCACTTAGTACCTTGTTTCAAGTTCTGGCCCAAAATATCTCTTTCTAAGATCAAATCAACTCCAATGTCTTAACACTTTGTAAAGATTCCAACAATACTTCATAGGGAATCATTTGAGGAATTTGTCATCAATTTCAGGTGGATTTGGGGCCAGTTTATGATATAAAATAAATTAAACTTATGACTACTGGCAAAGTCTTTTTATCCTTATGGTTTCTTTATGATTTTCTCTATATGGTAATTTTTATGGTTTCTTTCCTTCTCCCTTAATGGTATAATTGCAACAGATAATATCATAATCTAGTGATTGTGGAGGGAGATTTGATGATTAACAAGGAAAAATGAAGAATGGTGAGAAGTTTAAGGCAGTTGGCCACTGAACATCTGAGAGAAGGAGTAATGATCCTTATGTGCTCTCTTAAATTTGGCACTGGATTATGAAAATGTTAAGTCTTGAGTTTAAGGGAAGATTAGTGATAAAAAGAAGAAAGGAAAAAAACATATCTTTTACCCCTTATAATGTATTTTAAGCCCTATTCTTCCCACCAAGACCAATTAAATATTGATACAAAATAAAACTTTAATATAGTATTATAATAATGCAATTAAATAGTATTTAAAGCTTCACAAAGCACTTTCTTCACAATAGTTCTATTAATTAGATAATGTGGACATGATTCCCCTCTTTTAAATGTGTGCAGAATGAGATACATAGAGAAGAAGAGATTCAACTTAGCCCTGGGAGTTCAGAAGTGATATCCTTTCAAATTGCTCTGATGTTTCCTAAGTCTTATTTTTCTAATTTGTGAACTATCACTGACATTTAGTTGACCATCCCTTCCCTAGTCCAGGTATTCAAAACCTCATTCTTAAACTATTGCAATATCCTTATAACTGTTAAATTTCTCATTGATTGACTACAACTACGACTTATAACTTTAACAACAAAACATAATTTTCTTTCAGTGTTTTTGTGAGAGATAGTCCAAGTATTATGCCCATCTTACAAATAAAGAAACCGAAGCAATGAAAAAGCTGTAATTCACTCATTTTTCAATTCTATATAATTCTTTATGATCCCATTTTTTTTTGGCAAAGATACTGGAGTGGTTTGCCATTTCCTTTTTTTAGCTCATTTTATTTATAGGTGAGGAAATGGAAATAAATAGGATTAACTGACTTGCTCAGTATCACAAGCTACTAAGTGTCTGAGGCCATATTTGAACTCAGGAAGATGAGGCTTCTTAATTTCAAGCCTGCATTTCTATCTACTGTACCACCTAATTGCCTTAAGAAAAGTGAAGCCCAAGGGACGAAGATGAGATGGTGGAAAAGACAGATGCTTCATTCTAAGCTCCTCTTTTACCCTCACTATTAATTACCAAATGCACCCTCAGAAATAGTGCTTGACTGATAAAATCCACACATACTGGGAGTACATCAAATTACCAGCTAAAGATAATCTGGAAGGTCATCAGAAAAGGTTTGTTCTGATTGGTGGGAGGAGGCCGTACAGGCAGGGAGGCAGATCTAGAGGCTAGCACAATAAGTGGACCAGGATGTGGGCAGTCTCCAAGGGTGGAGATTTTTCAGGGAGGACTCCACCACAGGTTGACTGCTCTGCTTTGGTTGCAAAGCAGTAGATCAGCAGAGAAGTTACAAAAAGGTTGAAGTAGTGTGTACTCCAAAACCCGCTATAAAGATCTGACTACACTTACCAACATTGGAAGTGACTCAGCAGAGACCACAGAGCAGCTGTGCAGCTGCATTCTGCAATACGGGATTTTTGCTCAGGGCAGTCACAATTCTGATCACCAGGGGGGCTCTGTCCAGAGAAGACACAAATCTGCACAGCAGGGGGCTCCGCTCAAGGCAATAGAACTTCCCACAATCACTTCCACTGCAGGGCTCTTCCCAAAGAACTTCCTCAGCTCCACAACTCTTATCAGCCCATTTGCAGGAGAGCTACTATATCTATACTGCTCTGCAGAGGCAGCTGGTAACCCCCTTGCCCTAAAGGCAGACCATAAGGGCTTTAAAAAAATGAGTAAGAAGGCCAAGTGAAGCTAACCATTGATAGTTTCTATACAGAAAGAGAGCAGGTTTTCAACCCCAAGGAGAATAATAGCAGACAGTCTACAGAAAAAAAAAAACCCAAAGGGGGATGTAACTTGGCCCCCATCACACAAGGCTCTCCTAGAAGAAATTATAAAAAAAAATTAAAGAGAGAGCTAGATGAAAAATGGGGAAAGGAAAAAGAAGGTATGCAAGAGAATACAGAATAGATATATAACTCACTTAAAGAAAAAATTGATAAAGTGGAAAAAAGAAAACAATTTCATGAAATATGAATTGGAAAAGGTAAAGAACTCCCAGGGAAATAAAATTTGTGAATTGGAAAAGATAATTCCCAGAAAATCAGGATTTGTGAACTGGAAAAGATAAAGAACTCCCAGGAGAGTAGGATTTATGAATTGGAAAAAGAAAATAACTCAGTAAAAAAAATTAGTGAAATGGAAAAAATTCCATAGAGCAAAACAACTCATTTAAAAACTCAATTGGACGTATACCAAAAAAGGTAAAAAAAAAAGCTAATGAAGAAAATAACTCATTAAAATTCAGAACTGAACAAATAGAAATGAATGATTCGTTGAGACATCAAGAATCAGTCAAGCAAAACCAAAAAATGAAAAAAAAATAGAAAAAAATGTCAAATATCTACTTGGAAAAGCAACAGATCTGGAAAATAGATCTAGGAGAGATAATCTGAGGATAATTGGGCTTCCTGAAAACTATGATGAAAAAAAGATCCTAGACACTATTTTATAGGAAATCATCAAAGAGAATTACGCAGATATAATATAATCAGAAGGTAAAATGGAATTAAAAGAATTCATCAAACACCTTCTAAAAGAGACCCTAAAATAAAAACTCCAAGGAATATTATGGCTAAATTTGAGAACTATCAGACTAAGGAAAAAATATTACAAGCATTCAGAAAAAAAAAAAAAAAAAAAAAACAATTCAAATATCGAGGAGCCACAATAAAGATCACTTAGGATCTAGCTGCTTCCACATTAAAGGACTGAAGAGCTTGTAATTTAATATTCTGAAAGGCAAAAGAACTTGGAATACAGCCAAGAATAAACTACCCAACTAAGTTGAGCATTTTCTTCCAGAGAAGAAAATGGACATTTAATGAAACAGGTGAATTCCATTTGTTTCTAATGAATAAACCAGAGCTAAACAAAAAAGTTGACCTCCAATTATAAGACTCAAGAGAAGCAGAAAAAGGTAAAAAGAACTCTTGAGAACTATATTTCTGTTATGGACAGATATAAAGAATGCATGTATAATTTGATTTTACTGATATAATACTAAAAAAAGGAAGTAGAAGTGGAAAGGGGACAGTATCAGAAAAAGAGAAAAGGGGAGATAAAAAAAGGGAAATTACATCCCATGAAAAGGCAAAAGAAACTGATTAAATCTGAGGGAATTTAGGGAGGGGAAGGAATATTGTGTGAGTCTTACTCTCATCAGATTTGCTCAAAGAGAAAAGAATTGACATATTTGGTTTACAGAGAAAGTTCTCTCACTTCATTAAAAAGTGGGAGAGGAAAAAGAGTAATAAAGGAAAGGTATAAGAAAGGGGAAGAGATTCAAAGTAGGTGGGAGGAATTCTAAAGAGGGAGAGCTGTGTAAGGCAATACTGGGCACAGGGGGGGGGCTGTGTAAGGCAATACTGGGCACGGGGGGGGAAGAGAAAGAAAAGCATAATCTGGGGATAATAAGATGGCAGGAAATGGAGAATTAGTCATTTTAACTGTAAATTTCTGCAATTTGGGAGATGAACTCTCCCATACAATGGAGGCGAATAGCAGACTGGAACAAAAGTCAGAACCTATAATATATTGTTTGCAGGAAACACATTTAATGCAGGGAGATACATACAGAGTAAAAGTAAAGGGCTGGAGCAGAATTTATTATGCTTCAGGTGAAGTAAAAAAAAGCAGAGTAGCCATCCTTATCTCAGATCAAGAAAAAACAAAAATTGATCTAATAAAAAGAGATAAGGAAGATACTATATCTTGCTAAAGAGTAGCATAGATAATGAAGCAATATCAATCTAACTTTTATAAAGGAGAAGTTAAGAGAGTTGCAAGAAGAAATAGATAGCAAAACTATAATAGTGGGAGATCTCAACTTTGCACTCTCAGAATTTGACAAATCAACCCACAAAACAATAAGAAAGAAGATAAAGAGGTAAATAGAATATTAGAAAAGTTATATATGATAGATCTTTGGAGAAAACTAAATGGAGACAGAAAGGAGTACACTTTCTTCTCAACAATTCATGGAACCTATACAAAAATTGACCATATATTAGGATATAAAGACCTCAAAATTAAATGCAGAAAGGCAGAAATAGTAAATACATTCTTTTCAGATCACAATGCAATAAAAACTACATTCAACAAAAAGGTAGGGGTAAATAGACCAAAAAGTAATTGGAAACTAAATAATCTCATCCTAAAAAATGAATGGGTGAAACAGCAAATCATAGACACAATTAATACTTTCACCCAAGAAAATGATAACAATGAGACATCATACCAAAATTTGTGGGATGCAGCCAAAGCAGTAAGAAGGGGAAAATTTATATTTTTAGAGGCTTACTTGACTAGCGAAAGAGAGGATCAATGAATTGGGCTTGCAATTTAAAAAGCTAGTAAAAGACCAAATTTAAAAATGCCAATCAAATACTAAACTGGAAATTCTAAAATTAAAAGGAGAAATTGATAGAATTGAAGTAAAAAGCTATTGAATTAATAAACAAAACTAAGAGTTGGTTTTATGAAAAAAAACCATAAAATAGATAAACCTTTTGTAAATCTGATTAGAAAAAGGAAAGAGAAAAATCAAATTGTTAGCCTTAAAAATTAAAAGGGAGAACTTGCCACCAATGAACAGGAAATTAGGGCAATAATTAGGAGCTATTTTACCCAACTTTATGCCAACAAATTTGATAATCTAAGTGAAATGGATGAGTACCTTCAAAATATAGGCTTCCCAGATTAACAGAGGAGGAAGGAAATTGCTTAAATAGTCCCATTTTAGAAAAAGTAATAGAACAAGCTACTAATCAACTCCCTAAGAAAAAATCCCTAGAACCAGATGGATTTACATGTGAATTCTACCAAACATTTAAAGAACAATCAACTCTAATGTTATATAAACTATTTGAAAAAATAGGGAATGGAGCACTCCTACCAAATTCTTTTATGACACCGATATGGTACTGATACCTAAACCAGATAGGTTGAAAACAGAGAAAGAAAATTATAGACCAATCTCCCTAATGAATATTGATGCTAAAATCTTAAATAAAATATTAGCAAAAAGATTACAGAAAATATTCCACAGGATAATACATCATGATCAGTAGGATTTATACCAGGAATGCAGTTCTGGTTCAACATTAGGAAAACTATTAGCATAATTGATTATATCAATAACCATATTAACAAAAAACATATAATCATCTCAATAGATGCAGAAAAAGCATTTGACAAAATCCAACATCCATTCCTGTTAAAACACTTGAGAATATAGGAATAAATGGACTTTTCCTGAAAATAATCAGTAGCATCTATTTAAAACCATCATTAAGCATCATATGTAATGGGGATATACTCAAACCATTCCCAATAAAATCAGCAGTGAAACAAAGTTGCCCACTATCACCATTACTATTCAATATTATATTAGAAATGCTAGCTTTGGCAATAAATGCTGAGAAAGAGATTAAAGGAATAAGAATAGGCAACAAGGAAACCAAATTATCACTCTTTGCTGATGATATGATGGTATACTTAGAGAACCCCAGAGATTCTACTAAAAAGTTATTAGAAATAATCCACAACTTTAGCAAAGTTGCAGGATACAAAATAAACCCACATAAATCATCAGCATTCTAATATATCACTGACATAACCCAACAGTTAGAATTACAAAGAGAAATTCCATTTAAAGTAACTACTAATAATATAAAATATTTGGAAATCTATCTATTAAGGGAAAGCCAGGAACTATATGAACAAAACTACAAAATGCTTTCCACACAAATAAAGTCAGTTCTAACAAATTGGAAAAATATTAAGTGCTTTTGGATAGGTAGAGCAAATATGATAAAGATGACAATACTGCCTAAACTAATCTATTTATTTAGTGCTATTGCAATCAGATTCCCAAAAAACTATTTTAATGACCTAGAAAAAATAACAACAAAATTCATCTCAAAGAACAAAAGGTCAAGAATTTCCAGGGAACTAATGAAAAAAAAGTCAAATGAAAGCCAGATCTAAAATCATATTATAAAGCAACAGTTACCAAAACCATTTGGTATTAGCTAAGAAATAAACTAGTTGATCAGTGGAATAGCTTAGGTTCAAAAGACAAAATATAACTTCAATAATGTAGTGTTTGACAAACCCAGAGATGCTAGCTTTTGAGATAAGAATCCACTGTTTGACAAAAACTGCTGGTAAAATTGGAAATTAGTATGGCAGAAACTATGCATTAACCCACACTTAGCACCATACACCAAGATAAGGCCAAAATGGATTCATGATCTAGGTATAAAGAATGAGATTATAAATCATTTAGAAGAACATAGGGTAGTTTACCTCTCAGATCTGTAGAGGAGGAAGGAGTTTGTGACCAAAGAAGAGCTAGAGATCATTATTGATCACACAATAGAAAATTTTGATTATATCAAATTTGTTGGAGGATGTGGGAAAACTGGGACACTGATACATTGTTGGTGGGATTGTGAATATATCCAGCCATTCTGGAGAGTAATTTGGAACTATGCTCAAAAAGTTATCAAAGTTTGATCCAGCAGTGATGTCATTAGGCTTATATCCCAAAGATATCTTAAAGAAGGGAAAGGGACCTGTATATGCAATAATATTTGTGGCAGTCCTCTTTGTAGGGCCAGAAACTGGAAACTGAGTGGATACCCATCAATTGGAGAATGGCTCAATAAATTGTGGTATATGAATGTTATGGAATGTTATTTTTCTGCAAGAAATGACCAGCAGCATGATTTTAGAAAGGTCTGGAGAGACTTACATGAACTGATGCTGAGTGAAATGAGCAGGACCAGGAGATCATTATATACTTTAATAACAGCACTATATGATGATCAATTCTGATGGGCATGGCTCTCTTCAACAATCAGATGAACCAAATCACCTCCAGTTGTTCAACATTGAGTAGAACCAGTTACACCCAGTGAAAGAATTCTGGGAAATGAGTGTGAACCTCTACATAGCATTCCCAATCCATCTATTTTTGTCAGCCTGCATTTTTGATTTCCTTCACAGGTTAATTGTACATTATTTTAAAGTCTGATTCTTATTGTGGAGAAAAATAACTATATGTCTGTATATATGTATATATATATACATACATATATTCTATTTAACATATACTGTAACATATTTCACACATATTGGTCTTCCTGCTATCTGGAGGATGGGTGTGGCGAAGAAGGGGAAAAATTGCAACAAAAGGTTTTGTAATTGTCAGTGCTCAACACATGCATGTATCTTGTAAATAAAAATCTATAATCAAAAAAAAAAAGAAAAGTGAAGCCCAGTAAAGAGGCAAACCAGGCTATGAAACCAGGATAATGAGCTTTCCATTATATCATGTTCCCTCTGACTTATTATGCATTTTGTCCCTAGATATCATCCTACAGAAGATTTCTGATTATTTCACTTCTGTTGACCATTCTTCTATAGTTTTATTTGCCTATAGGATCAAATTTAAACTTCTAATTAATCCTCATCCTGTCCTTTAAGGCTTTCCACAACCTGGAGTAACATCTGTTTAAAATCCCCTTCCCTATATTCTTTGATTTCACAAGTGTAGGTAGAAAAGGAAGTCAGGGCTAGATAACAATTATGTGAAAACATTTAGACATTTTAACCTGATTCAAAAGTGTAGGAGACAAAAGCAAATCCTCTCCTGGAAGTAACAAAGGTAGTATCCAAAATGTGAAAGGTAGTAATTACATTATATTCTGTCCAAATCAAACTTTATCTGGAAAACTGTAGTTCATTTTTGGAATAACCTAGATAATTTGTAGCACAGGTAAAAGAGAATAATCATGATAAAGATAGAAAATGTCATATAAGAATTAACTTAGGAAATTAAGGAAGTTTAGCTTGGGAAAGAAAAAGCATAATAATTGTCCTATTGTCCAAAAGATGTCACTTGGAAGAGAAATTGGAACTGTTTTGTTTAGACTCAAAGGGCATAACAAGGAGTAATGACTAGAAGTTTCTAAGAGACAGATTAAGGTTTGATGAAAGAAAAGAATGAGAGAATTGGCTCCCTTGGAAGGTACCAGTTTTCAAGTGGAGCCTAGTTCACCATTTATTTGGGATAGAATAGAAAGAATTCTTGTTAAAGTGGGAATTAAACAAAAATTCCTTCCAATCCTGAGATTCTTTGATTGCACAGTGATTATTTCTGTCTCTGTGACTTTCATTTGTTCATGATGTTTCATAGATAGTATCATTATCCTTACTGTGGCATCTTATCCTGATAAAGATTATCCATTAGATATCCATATTTAATGGAACTTCTTAGATTTTGGCTGGACATTATCATTCTGCCTTTTGCTCCTTGTTGGCCAATACTAAACCCTTGTTATTATTTCATCTAATTTTTTGATTTTCTTTTTTTTGTGGATAGGTAGAGAGAAATGAGGGGAATTCAACAACATTTTGTACCATCATAATAAATCCCTTACCTTGAAGGAAAAGAGACATGTGGCATATGGGAAAAAGAGTTGGATTTGGGAGCTAGAAAACCTGGGCTAAAGCCCTACTTCTGCTAAATATTATTTGTGTAACCTAGTCCCTGAACCTCAGTTTCCTAACCTGTAAAATGAGGGAGTGAAATTGAATGGTATCTAAATTCTTTTTGGATTCTAAATCCTATGATCTTGTAAAAATAATCTTATACTGAGGTGGTGTGTTTTACTAACGCATTAATTAATACTCACACAATCTTCAAATTATTTATATCCTGTACTCCATCATATCAGAGTCTAGTGATAGACTTTAATTCATGAATTATTGACAGCAAAGCCAGTGTTGACTCCTTTCAGACTATCACAGTCTATCTTATGAAGATAGTGGAGTTTTTTAATATGTGGTTTGACAATTCTATGATCTACTAGAACTATTCAGTATTGGGGTATTTGGGGAAGCAGCAAAACCTCATTTGACTAAAGAAAATTAGAGGGAAAATTCAATGTGAATTAGTAAAGCATTTGATTTTTGGACTGTTTAGAAATAAATGCACTTTTGTTATTTTCAAATCCAGGTAAAATTGCATTTTCACTAACCATATAAGGCAGAGCTTCTTAAACTTTTTCCAGTTGTGACCCCTTTTCTACCAAGAAAGTTTTACATGATCCTATCTTGAATCTGTACCAAGGTATTTCTAGTAGTGTTTGTGCATGTGCAGTGCAAAGTACTCATTTTGTGTATTCAGAGCCAAGGGTTCAGTGAAGTGCCATGATGCAACACAAGCAAGCATTGTCAGAAATATTTCCAATTTATAATGCATTTAATTTCGAATCAATTTTTTGGTCATTGTATTCACAAAGCTTTTACTGCTGCCAAATTTTTAATGACTTTTCCCTACATTTAGTTATATGGCCCCATAATAGGGTATCAGTTTTATATCAGAGTAGAAATTTGGTTATTTTTAAATGAAAAAAGTTTGGCTATAATAGAGGAACTAGGGCTGGACTTTTTTAAATAAATAAAGCAAATGGCTTGGTCTGTATTATATTTGTAAACATTAACATTCTTGTAGGATTTTATTTTCTGCATGGGAGAATTTTTGAGGGTTCCCTTTGTTTGTGGAACTAATGATTGTTCAGTTGCTGTGAGTAAGGGTCAGCTAAAAGTAGTGTCATAGTTCTGGAAAATTCTTTAAATTTTATTCATATATATATATATATATATATATATATATATACATATATATAATTTTTCATATTATAGGTGTATATTACTATATATGCATATATGTATACACACAAACACACATACACACACACACACACACACACACACACCTCTGTACAAATATCATAATCACCAGGACTAGAGAAGAAAGAGAAATCCTCTCTCATTTAAGAGGTAAGGAATGATTTCCTGTTAAAAGCTGGATGTATCTTCTAATGGTTGTTTTGTCTTCTACCAGGAGACACATTCTGTAGAGTTATATCTTGTCTCAAAACATCCTGTGAGCACAGATTCTTAATTTAGGGTAAACAAACTGGTTATAAAATTATTTGATAACTATTTCAACCAAATTAGTTTTCTCTACAATCTGATGTTATTTTATTTTAAATATTATATAAGTTATTCCAATAAGACGTCCATAAGCTTAATCAGACAAAGGAATACACTATATAGGAAAGATTAAGAACCTCTTTTGGACCTAAAGAATATTTCCTGCTTTTTAAATGTTCACTAGTAGTACAGTTGATGTTTTTCTCTAGCCAGTAGATAGCCATCTTCTAATTTCATCAAATTTGACTGAAAAATTTTTTCATATCCTATAAAAGAATAAGTGAATATAGAGAATTCTTTGCATTTTATGTAGGTGTATCCTAGTAGCATCCTTGTCTCTGTGACCTGCTGTTTACCTTCTGATAATATTATCAACTGGACTAGGGAAGAATCAGTTGATCAAGGATGTCCTAATAAAATTCTCCTCACAGTTAAGCATTTACTGTCATTGGTAAATTGCTTGAGATCCTTTTGGCACACTTTCCCTCCAATCATTTCAATTTTGGATAACTTCCTAATGGCTCACTGATATTTAGCACTATCCATTTAAGAATCTTTCCCCTATGCCTTGTACTAAAAAATAAAAAAATCCAGACCAGAAAAGTTATAGTCATCCATGACAGTCTACTTACCTTAGCTGATGACCCTGGTGAGTATATTCATTCTCAAATAGTTATAAAGTTAAAAAAATTACAATTTATAAAATTCTCAGAAGTTACTGTTAATTTGGTGATCACAAAGACCTGCCTTAACCAAAACATATTAAAGAATAAAATGGAAATCAAATTCCTCTCTTCAGAAGGAACCTCTGGTCTTAATACAGCTCCCAGAGAAAAGAGAGTAGCTAGTGTTAATCTGATGTCTTTATTAACACTTGAAAATCAAAATGTCCTGCATGAAAATTCCTTTTGGCTGCTATAATCCTTAATGTATGTGAAAAATGTCTGCAATGGATGCAGGAACACATAGAGAATTCAAACAGGCAACATGACAAAAAAAAAATCAATGGATCTTTGTAACATAGGACAAATGAAATTTCTCCAATGGATTTCTGTATTCACAAAACCTTTCAAATGCTTTCTTATACCTCACTAGGATAAATATCTTAACTAAAAAGAAATAAAACAACCCAGAAAAACCCCAGATAGATGTGAGGTTCTCAGAAGAAGTGTAATCACTTGGTATTGATTATTCATGTTTTTTAAGACATTGGGTAAACTTTCTCCTATGAACTTAAAAGTTTATAAGGAGTTGAGCCAACCTGTTCAGATTCCTGCTGCAATAAGAAAAATAATTTAGGTAGTCTCAAAAGAAAAAAATTTTAAAAGTGACATAGAAGTGTCCCTGAGGTGTGTTCTGAGTACACTGCTAAGACACCAGTATTCTAAGGTTATTATGTGTATATGAATATTAAGCCATAATACTCATATCAGCCTCCATACTCACACTGAATAATATGCAGTAACAATAATACTATAGATACCCCCAAAAAAGTATTCAGTCACAAAAATGCCACAAAATTACTGCAAAGAAATTGGTCTTATATTCAACATATATAGGACTGCTTGCCATCTGGGGGGGGAGGGTGGGAGGGAAAAATCGGAACAGAAGTGAGTGCAAGGGATAATGTTGTAAAAAATTACCCTGGCATGGGTTCTGTCAATAAAAAGTTATTTAAAAAAAGAAATTGGTCTTAGAAATGAAACATTCTGGAAAGTTAACTAATTATAATACAAAACAAAAGAAAATACTAACTTTCCTCCATTGGGTCACTGAAATTGTATCTGTCACATACATTTATCCTAGATAAAGCCTCCATAGCACAAACCTTCAGTGATACTACCCACTGATTCAAGGTACTCTTTGCATCCAAATGATTACAAACATATCATCAGAGCCATGACTTATATATTTACCTTTAATAGCCAGAGGACATAGTTCAAATTAAAAGTGTTTATTGAGATGATATTTTAAGAATATCCCCTGTTCAAATACACATATTATCAGCAGGAAGAATGACATTCATACAGTACCCCAGCAGAAAGGCACATACTTATGGTGAGTCAATAAGAATTTATTTAGTACTTATTATTTTCCACGAAGTATGCTAAGTGCTGGGATAACAACAGGATTCAGAATCTCTGGCTTCCCAGATCTCATATTTTAATAGAAGAAGAAGAAATAATAGAAGAAGAGTAAATAGCCAGATATATATAAGATATATGCAGAATAGGCTTACAGTAAAGTCATGGGTAAGTACTAGAGTATTCCCAGGAAACTCAAATTTCAGGCACTACAGGGCTCACTGTCCTTTACTTTCATATATGATTGCCTTAGAACTCCATTGTCTCTGTTAAGTGCCCTTCAAATTCTAAAATTTTATCAATTTTCTTTGTTTTCATCAATTGATCAGAAGTGGTTTGATAAATGCATCCTCATGAGCTCATGAGTCTCTTCATGCTTCTCTTTTTTTCATTCATTAATTTTGAAGAACCATGACATCATAACTTTTGAATTGGAAGAGATCTTAGAAGTCCTTAAGTTCAATTCTCTTATTTAACAGAATTGGAAATTGAAGCTCTGGAAGGTACTGGGTCACATGAATAGTAAACAGAGGCATTCATGTACTACAATTTGTTTATCCATTTTTCAATTAATGTGCATCTACTTTGTCTCCAATTCTTTATTACATCAAATTATTTGTTACTATAAATCTTTTGATATATATGAGACTTTTCTTTTATCATTGACCTCCTTGAAGGAGGATCTATGGATCTAATGGATATGAATATTTTAGTTATTTTTCTTAGTATAATTTTAAAATGATATCCAGAATAGTTAGATCAATTCACAACTTTAACAGTGTATGAGTGTGATTCTTGCTATGACTGTATTTATACCTTTGATTGTAGTAACATGTCGAGCCCTGACCTTGTGTTTTTCTATGTACATCTCTGCATCTTCTGCTGGACCTGCTGTCATACACCCCCATCCATTTTCTCTGTTTTTCATCTCATTGGTCCCCATTTGACAAATACAGAATCAGCAAAATATCAATATACTTAATGAAAACATCAAGATTTTTGGTAAATGCATCGATAAGTAAGGACATCATGAATACTTATGTCCCAGAGAACATTTTGTGTAATCTAATTCATTAACTTCCTAATGGTGCTGTGATAGCTAGTACATTAAGGGAAATATAGACAATTTCCCAAGACACAGAAATCTCTCTTACATAGTTCTCACCCTGCTACATTTGCTCATGTCACTGACACAAAAGCATTAACTTCAATTGTGGACTTTAAGATGGATTTTACTTGTACATACAGTGACACAAGCTAAAAATTAACAAGGTGTTACCAAGTAAAGGCTCTATCAGAATTTGTTGTAATTTATTGTATAACAGACAAGCATTATTTATAGTTAGCCCATTAATTATTTCTATAGAGTTGAGGGGAAAGAGGAAGCTTGTGATATTGTTATTAAAAAATAAACTTGAAAACACTATTCTTATTTGGCTAAAGATTAACTCTGAAATGTTTTTATTAGGTGTGAAGGGACAATTAGCAAATAACCTTTCCATTGCATTCTAATATACCACAGTAGTGGTATATTAGCTCCATACATCTGGTCCCCAGATTACTATTTTAGACTTTTTGCATGTTTCTCCCACTCTCCATTCAAACTGGCTTCCTCAGTCAGAATACTTCATCTTCTGTCTCTGCCCTTTCACAGTTGCTGTCCCCTATGCCTGCATTGCATTTCCTCCTTATTTTCATCTTATAAGGTCCCTCTCTTTAAGATTTAGTTCAAGTACTACCTTCTCTACATAGAACCTTATTCTACCAACTGTTGTGCTTTCTCCCAACTCCCTCCCAAACTTACTTGTATTTAATTACTTCATATATATGCATATATATGCATTTATTCAAAACATGTTTATTAACTTTATTTTTATTTTTTTATATATATATATATATATATTATAAGCTCATTGCAAGTGGAAATTATTTGATTCTTTGAACTTACTTGCCTAGTGTGTAACACAGTACCTGGAAAATAGTAGGGACTCAATAAATACTAATCAATTCATCTGAAAAATCTATATTCCTCAAACATTTCAGCAACACTTGGATTTAAGATTTTCAGGAGGCCCTTGTGGTACTATGATAACTATAGCAGAAATTTCTATAATGCTTTATTATTACAACATCTCCCATGATATTCCTATGAAAAAGCACACTTAAGTGGGCATTAATATACCTACTTTACATATAGAGAAACTGAGGCACAAAGCTACTTAGTGATATGCCCAAAGTCATATTGCTAATAAGTGGCAGGGTAAGGATTCAAATTTAAATTTTCAGATTCTGTTCCTTCTCTGTCCAAGACTGTGATGGATTTACATGGGGTAAAAGAAAGCAATGTTTTCTTTATCAAGGCTATGAAATTTATGAGTAGGCTAATGTCATACACATAGGAGATTGAATGAACAAATTGTGTTGTCTTTCAGCTTATACCATCTTTGGAATAGGCTCTTCCCTTATCTTCAGCCTGGGATTTATGTCTTTCTTTCTCATAGACTTTTAGAGCTAGACCTTTAAAGATCATTTAGTACACAAATGCCTAAGAACCTGAAGGGTCTGTGATTGTGTCAGTGTAGGGAATTAGTGGTGTGTGAATTCTCTCCCTACAGGATACTTCTGCAAAATGGCATAGGTAAGATGATTATTCATCTATGGGTTCTTAAAAAAATTTTTAGGGAGTCACCTAAGGCAAAAAGAACTTGAATTACTTATCCAAAGTCAGAAAAAGGATTTGAATGGAAGTTTCACTGTGTACATCCAGAACCCATTTAGAATAATCTCATTTTATAAAAATGGAAATTGTGTTCCACTGAAGTAATCGTCTTCAGCCATCATAGAGTGTTTAAGTTTAGTGTGGGGCAAACATACTTGTATTACTATTGAGAGAAACCACAGATAATAAATCATGGAGGTAGAAATTGGCCTGAGACCCTCATAACTTGAAGACAAGAGCTATTTTCAACATGCCAACTTAAGATACTGTGGAAGAGTGGTGTCAGAATCAAATAGAAAAGAGGGCATTAAACTGCAGATAAGAATCCTTGCAGACAGCATATTAAGTTGGAAAACCACATATTATGTTCTAACCATGTCTATATACTAAGGTATTTTTATTTATTTTGTTATATTTTTTCTAGTTTGTGTCTGTTTCCCACTAGAGTCAGGAATCTGTGACACTGCTTTTTCTTGTTTTTTCTCCCTTTTCAATTCTTGTTTACCATACTAATTTTTGGAATTTTCTTGTTTTAATACAAAAAAAAACCTTTTAAAAATGAATGAATGGTACAGAGCCAAGATGGCAGAGAGGATACACTTTTTTTCCTGACCTTTTCCCACTACTCTCTGACTAACTAGCAAATCCAGCCTCTGAATTAGCTCTGGACTGGCAGAACCCACAAATATTGGGAGTGTAAAAATTGCCAGCAGAAGATAATTTTGAAGACCTCTTTTTCAAGTGGGCATGGAGGGAGGTGGACTAAATGCAAGCAGGCTGAACACAGATGTCAGTGCAGGCAGCATAGAGTTCTGGATGGTGCATGCTGGAGAATCTAGGGGAAGGAATCGACAACAGTGTTGGCCACTCTGTCCTGGATGCAATCCAATGCAGATCAGCAGAGAAGTTACAAAACACCCAACACAAACACCAAAGGTAAAGAGTGAACCCCGCAATGCGAGAATCTCATGGGACATAGCCATACCCATCCAGCACTGGAACTCAATAAACTCTGACCCAGCACAGCCAGACCACTTGTAGAGAAAGCTGGGACAATCTCTCTTGCCCTAAAAGCAGATCTCAACTTTAAAAAAAATAGTAAAAATGCAAAAAGAAGTCTGACCATAGATAGTTTTTATAGTGAAAGAGAAGAACAGATTTCAAACCCTGAGGAGACTAAAAGCAGATTGTCTCCAGATGAAACCCCAAAGGGGGATATAAATTGGTTCCCATCACATAAGGCTCTCCTAGAAGAAATTAAAAAGGATCTTAAAAGAGAGCTGGAAGAAAAATGGGGAATGGAAATGAGAACAAAGAAATTATCTGAAGAAAATTAATTATAAAATAGACTTAGTGATAAATTTGACAATATGGAAAAAGAAGGGGCAGCTAGGTAGTGCAGTGAATAGAGCATCAGCCCTGAAGTCAGGAGGACCTGAGTTCAAATCTGACCTCAGATACTTAACACTTCCTAGCTGTGTGATGCTGGGCAAGTCACTTAATTCCAATTGCCTCAGGAAAAGAAAAATGTAAAAAGAAAACAACTCCCTAAAAAATAGAGTTTCTGAAATGGAAAAACAAAACAATCCACTGAAAATCAGAATTTGTGAAATGAAAAAAGAAAATAACTCTTGAAAAACAGAATTCGTGAAATGGAAAAAAAATCCATAGAACTAAAAAATTCATTTAAAAATTCAATTGGGCAAATACAAAAAGAACTTAAAAAGTAAATGACAAAAAATTCACTAAAAATCAGAACTGAACAAATGGAAATGAATGACTCAATGAGACATCAATAATTGGTCAAGCAAAACCAAAAAAAGAAAAAGAAAAAAATAGAAGAAAATAACCTACTTGGGAAAACAAGTGAGTTGGAAAACAGATAGAGGAGAGACAATTTAAGGATTATTGGACTTCCTGAAAACTATGTTGAAAAAAAGATCTAGACATTTTTTTCAGGAAATCATCAAAGAGAGCTGCCCTGATATTCAAAAATCAGAAGGTAAAAGAGCCATTGAATGAATTCACCAAACACCTCCTGAAAGAAACCCCAAAATGAAAACTCCAAGAAATAGTGGCTAAAATTCAGAACTGTTGGACCAAAAAAAAATATTGCAAGCACCCATAAAGAAACAATTCAAATACTGAGGAGCCACAATAAGGATTACCCAGGATCTAGCAGCTTCAACTTTAAAGGATCAAAGGGACTGGAATCTGCTATTCCAAAAGACAAAGCAACTTGGAATGCAGCAAAAAATAAACTATCCACTAAACTGAACATTTTCCTTCATGGAAGAAGATGAACATTCAATGAAACAGGTGAATTATTTCTGATGAAAAAAAAAAAAAAAACAGAGCTAAACAAAACATTTGACCTCTAAATGTAGAATACAAGAGAAGCAAAAAAAAGGTAAAAAGAAAAGAACTCTTAAGAACTGTATATCTATTATGAATATATAGAGAGAGTGCATGTATAATTTGATTTTACTGTTATAATATAAAAAAAAAACTAGAGGTGGAAAGGGGATTGTACCAGAAAGGGGAAAATGGAGGCCTCATGAAGAGGCAAAGAAAACCTATTATAATCAAGGGAAAGAAGGGAGGTGGATGAACATTGTGTGAATCTTATTCTCATCAGATTTAGCTCAAAAAGAAAATATTAGACATATTTGGTTTCACAGAGAAACTTTTCTTACCTTATAGGAAAGTAAAAGGGGAAAGGAAAAGGGAAAGGATAGGCTAATAGAAGGAAAAGTAGAAATAGTAGGGAAAAGTTATGATAAGGTCAAAATGGATTCATGACCTAGAATCTATAAAGAATGATATTATAAACAAATTAGAACATAGGATAGTTACCTTTCGGATCTTTTGAGGAAGAAGGGATTTGTGACCAAAGAAGAAATGGAAATCATTATTGATAACAAAATAGGTAATGTTGATTATATTAAGTTAAAAATTTGTGTACAAACAAAACTAATTCAGAAAAGATTAGAAAGAAAAATAAACTGGAAAAATATTTTTATATTCAAAGGCTGTGATAAAGGCCTCATTTCTAAAATATATAGAGAATTAACTCAAATTTATAAGAATTCAAGCTATACTCCATTTGATGATTGGTCAAAGGGTATGAACAGACAATTTATAGATGATTAGAAACTAAAACTATTTCTAGTCATATGAAATGATGCTCTAAATTACTATTGATCAGAGAAATGCAAATTAAGACAACTCTGAGATGCTACTACACACCTCTCAGATTGGCTAAGATAACAGGAAAAAGATAATGACAAATGTTGGGGGGGATATGGGAAAACTGGGACACTGATACATTGTTGGTGGAACTGTGAAAGGGTCCAACCATTCTGGAGAGCAATTTAGAACTATGCCCAAAAAGTTATCAAACTGTGCATTATCTTTTGATGCAGCAGTGCTACTACTGGGCTTATATCCCAAAGATATCTTAAAGAAGGGAAAGGGACCTATATGGGCAAAAATGTTTGTGGCAGCCCTGTTTGTAGTGGCAAGAAACTGGAAACTGAGTGGATGCCCATCAGTTGGAGAATGGCTGAGTAAACTGTGGTATATGAATGATATAGAATATTATTTTTCTGTAAGAAACGATCAGCAGGATGATTTCAGAGAGGCCTGGAGAGACTTATGTGAACTGATGCTAAGTGAAATGAACAGAACCAAGAGATCATTATAGTCAACAAGACTATATGATAATCAGTTCTGATGGATGTGGCTCTCTTAACAATGAGATGATTCAGGACAGTTCCAATGATCTTGTGATAAAGAGAGTCATCTACATCCAGAGAGAGGATTGTGGGAACTGTGTGGTTCACAACAGGTTTTTTTTTTTTCACTCTTTTTGTTGTAATGCCTCTTTCTCTCTCTTTTTTCTTTTACTGGTTTGATTTTATTTTTCTTGTGTGGCACGATAATTGTATAAATATGTATGCATGTATTGGATATAACATATATTTCTATCATGCTACTACATGGCAGTAGATGACTACTTGCCATCTAGGGGAGGGGTTTTCTAGAGCAGGAAAATTGGAACAAAAGCAAGGGCTAATGTTGAAGAATTGTCCATGCATATGTTTTGAAAAATAAAAACCTTTAATAAAAAAATGAAAGAATCAAGAAACAAATCCCCAGACTAGCACATCCTACTACAGCATTGGCATTTCTTCTTTTACTCTTTGAGCAATAATAGGGACAGTCAGTGTGTACTCCTGGTTTCCAGAAGAGACTCAGAACCTATCCATATTTGCACTAATCTTACTCTATGACCTCCTTTTATAGTTTGGCTACTTGCACGTATATTGGCAATGGCATTATGGATTCTCCAGTATATGCCCCAATACACAAAATTCCATCTTTAATGGATACGTTATTGCATACTCTAATAATATATGTGATGGAATTCATGGTGAAGAGGATAAGGTATGCTAGATTTAGTCAGCCAGTATCGTTTAAATTCTAGCTTTTCTGTCAGCATCTGATATCTTGTACTGGTCTCTTAATCTCTTTGCGTCTCAGTTTCCTCATGTTTAAAAAGAGGATGTTAGATTAAGATCTCTGCCAGATTTAAATCTACAATGCTCTGATTACATCTAGATGAGCACTATTCTCATCAGTGACATTCAGACATATGTTTTGTTCTCCCTATTTCTATTTTAGAACCTTCAGGTTTAAGAGATTTTTTTTTTGTTTTTATCTTTTTAATTTTTAGCTGTGATCAAATGTCAAGCCATAAAATGGCACACTTCTGAGTGACTTTTACAACCTTCACTATCATGCCAAAGACTATTAGGAACTTTATAAATGTTGTATGATGATGATGATGATGGTTTCCCAAGAGAGCAATTGACTCTCAAAGGCAAATGTATTCCAGCATCTGAGGGGCACCAAGTCTATTTTTTTCCTCAATAGTATCCAAGTAAAGGACAAACATAAAATTAGATGTGCTTTTAGGCCCATATGTCTTGTAATTACCTATAGGCAATAGATCTTTTCCTTTCACTATATGTTATACTATCACATTGATTCTTAATTATGTCCTGCTTTTATTCTGGTAAAAATTAACAGTGATATACATTATCTGGGTCATCTAGCTTCTGTGGCTGGCATATTTAGTACCATTATAAAAGTAATAGATACCTTGTTGGTAGATATCCAAACAATTACTTGTTCAAAACATTGTTTTCCATCAGAAGAATTTTGCCTCACAATTAAGTATTGTTTGGGATAGAACTCTAGAAATTCATCTAATTGTGGACACCTAAAGATTTCTCAAATTGTGGAAATGTAGCTCATGGAAAAATATTTGACCTGATTGTTAAGGTCTACAGTTGTTAGAAAGATAAAAAGGATACATAAGTGACTAAGGAAAATTCTGGTGGTAGTGGTGGTAGTTGTACACAAGCATGGCAATTACTTCAGCTTTCTCAAGTCTTATTTTATCCTTGGGCTGTGATTTATTTCATTCATATTACCTGTCCCAACTACAGCAAGTCAAAATGGTTCAGAAGAGGGAAGGTTTGGGGGTGAAAATGAAGCTACCATTCAGTCTCAAGATCCTAAAGGCAAATGATTTGGGAAAATATATTTCTACTGATAGTCACTGTGATTCTTGAGTTTCTACTGATGTGCTTCCCATTTACACAATTTAATTAGGAATCCATTGATTATTAGATATGAAATATTTATTAAATGAGAAAATTAAAGCAAGAATAAACATAACATTTACTACATAAAAGACAAAAATAAGAACAATAATTAAAAAAATATGTTGCCCATAAACCTGGATCAATCTCTCCCTCCAGTGCACAGTACCTCTGCACAGAAACCTCAGAAGTCAATTTATAGGCAAATATCGTTACATGGGAAACTCATGATTCTGAATCACAGGCCTGGACATGTGTGGTTTCTTTTAAGATTCCTTAACAAGTGCTCTTCATTTGAGCTTCTTCACCATCTTCCTAGTTCAAACTGCTTTCATTCTGCTAAAGCAGGAAGAGAACTGAAACACTCCTCAGATAATGTTCTTTAAACAATATAGACAAACCCAGGCAGCTCTTCAAATAGTAGGAATCTGCTTTCTCCAAGCCCCTAGCAGTTGCAAAACTACTCCAATCAAAACAGCTTGCAAAGTCAACTTAGTTTTCTTCAGATATTTCTACAACTACTAAATTCAGTTATTTTCAGTCATGTTCAACTCTTCATGATCCCATTTGGAGTTTTCTTGGCAAAGATACTGCAGTGGTTAGCCATTTCCTTCTCAAGAACACTTTATGGAGGTGGGGGGACTGAGTCAGGTAGGTTTAAATGACTTATCCAGAGTCACAAAGCTAATAAGTGTCTGAGGATGTCGACTAGGTGAGGTCACATAACCCTTCTTTGCCTCAGTTTCCTCATCTGTACAATGAACTGGAGTAGAAAATGACAAACTGCTCCAGTATCTTTGCCAAGAATACTCCCAAATAGGGTCACAAAAACCAGAGACAAGTGGAACTTCTGAGAGACAACAAGTTGTTATATTTGGGTGCCCAGTGTCTTGCACAATTCCTTTCCTGTAACAGGAGCTTTAAAAATATGTGTTAATGTTTTGGTTGATTGATTGCTAGCATTACATTATTGAGTGTATTATTCCTGTATTGGACTGACTTGGCTTTCTTTCCTTTGATTGCTTTCCTTTCCAGATGGCCTGGATTTGTACCTAGAATTTCTGTAAGTCCTTTTAATTGAATAAGTATATTCAGTTATGTTCTCCTGCTTAGTTTCCTGAAGCCATGCATGTTAAAATATCTTTGAACAGCATTGCTGTTGTGAATTGTGATTACAAAAAATGGTGATTAGAGTACTGAGGAAAAAACACCCTTTTCATTACTAGTCAAATAAATATTTGTTCAGTCCATGATAGGACTTGACATGGGATTTCTCTTCTTCACTATGCTTTTCTCCCCTAAAACTCAATCAGCACCTCTTCTGCCATTTGACAAGGGGCACTGAATAACATGAATTTATATATGCATTCTAAGCATGTAAGTTCAAAAATGTGTTTCCTTATACCTGACAGGTGTTCAGAGGCAGGATATTTGAGACTTTCCATCGAGCACTGCATTTTGTCATTTTTCAGTAATTCATCAGTTCTTTGACTTCCTTTAAGTCCCAACAATTCTATCTCCTATAGCTAACTTTCCCCAGCTCCTCTTAATTCTGAACCTTCTCTCTCTTAATCTTTTCCTTCTTGTCCTTTATAAAATGTGTTTGCACATATTTGTTTGCTTGTGCTGTCTCCCCCCCTGATTTGTGAGTTCCTTGAGGACAAGGACTGTCTTTTGTATCCTTAGCTCTTAGCATAGGGCCTGGCACATTATCGATGCATAATAAATACTTATTGACTGATTGAGTAATTGAAAACAGCCCCAGAGAGGAAAAGGGTATGAAGGTAAATATACACAAAAATATGTGCAATAGCACATATATTTGCATGCATATTTGTGAATACTTAAATACATCTATATAAAGATGTATAGGCACACATACACAATAAAATACCACAATGCCCACATATAAGTGATATGTTTGTATGTGCTTTATATCCCAAATAAGATTGTCATTTTATAACCCCTGTTGGCAGCATTGTGAAATGTACTTTCTCCTTCCTTCCCAGAAGGTATAATGTTGAATCTCTCCTGGGTTCTGCTTGTTTTTTTTTTTTTTTCCTCTCCTCATATCACTTTCCTTCATGCTTCCCTTTACTCTGGTGATTTAATGAGCCTCATTATGTTACAACAATTACATTGTCTTCTAAATTAGATGTAATGTAATAATCCTCAAGTCCACATGTTTTCTTCTGCTATTCTGTTATTTCTGAGTTTGTAACAGATAAAAGGTTATAGAATATAATCAAAATAGCTCAGAGCTCCCAGTTAAAAAAATTCTTAAATTGTCTAACCTTACCTGGCCATCCTCAGCAATGAGATCAACTAAATCATTTCCAATGGAGCAATAATGAACTGAACCAACTACGCCCAGAGAAAGAACTCTGAGTGATGACTAAAAACCATTACATTGAATTCCCAATCCCTATATTTATGCACACCTGCATTTTTGATTTCCTTCACAAGCTAATTGTACAATATTTCAGAGTCTGATTATTTTTGTACAGCAAAATAACGGTTTGGTCATGTATATTTATTGTGTATATAATTTATATTTTAATATATTTAACATCTACTGGTCATCCTGCCATCTAGGGGAGGGGGTGGGGGGGTAAGAGGTGAAAAATTGGAACAAGAGGTTGGGCAATTGTTAATGCTGTAAAGTTACCCATACATATAATCTGTAAATGCTGTATACTTATTGTGTATCTAATTTATATTTTAATATATTTAACATCTACTGGTCATCCTGCCATCTGGGGGAGTGAGTGGGGGGTAAGAGGTGAAAAATTGGAACAAGAGGTTTGGCAATTGTTAATGCTGTAAAGTTACCCATGCATATAAACTGTAAATAAAAGTCTATTAAATTAAAAAAAAAATAAAAAAATTTTCTAACCTTAACTCTTGGCCTTAATTTGTATGACTTAATGGATGTATATATTTTATAGCTTGCCATTGTGCATGCACACGCACACACACACACACACACACACGCACATGAGCATATATAGACAAAATCAGAGAATGGTAAACTTTTAGGGAAAAGAAGTGAGCATAGTGTTTATAGTACATATTACCCCTCTGGCTCAAGGAGAAGAATAGGAGAAAGAATAAATCTTTTTAAGACTTCTCAGAGCTCTTAAACAGGTGATAATAACTGTTAACTTCAATCTTCAGTCTGTTTCAAGATGCCCACCAGGGAGCTGATGACTTACTTGCATTTCTCTTTTCTCTGCTACAATACAGTTTTTTTTTTTTTTTTCCCAATTTCAACTTTAGCCTGTTGTCCCTATGTTGTCAGTTTTTTCCAATTCGGCTCATTAAGTATCAGACCAGGCAGGAGATGCATGTTTCCTTGCTGCATTTGTTAATACTCACCTCACATAATCTCTGCTTCTACTTATTCTACTTATTCAGGGACTGTTTGTCTTTAAAATTTTCTAGGTGTGAACTTAAAATTTACCTTTCAGTTTAAAGATTTCAGTAGTCCAAAATCAATCACAAGATTCAGAGAAAATGGTTATTCCATTGAACTATAAATCCCAAAATGATTGATACTTCTCAAACCCTTTTTACCTTTGCTTAAGGGTTTTTTTCCCCATAAATTAAATCTAGAAGAGCCTTCAAGTAACTTTCTTAATAATATTTTTAGAGGACTATTTTTCAACATATGAGATGTATTTCAATGAAGCTATTATTTCATCAGTGTAGATATTCACTCCTGGGATAGAGATTGTAATCTATCTACTCTTACTATCTGTCCTCCTGTAAATCTTCTACAAAGAATCATGTAGGTCTCTTGTCATTATGCATATATTAGTAAAGATCATAGATCATCTATCTTTTAGCTTTCTCTTTTATTA
The DNA here is from genome assembly GCF_902635505.1 of Sarcophilus harrisii. Taxonomy (NCBI): domain Eukaryota; kingdom Metazoa; phylum Chordata; class Mammalia; order Dasyuromorphia; family Dasyuridae; genus Sarcophilus; species Sarcophilus harrisii. The sequence goes on along the minus strand of NC_045427.1, from coordinate 497,256,381 downwards.
TATGACTGACCCAATTCTTTTTTTGATTAAGAATGACACCTGTTTTGTTGCAGTTTTAGTACAATTTAGAATTGTTTCTCTGAAATACAAGTGAGTGACTTCTTTTCTCAAAATAATTTTAAACAAAATATGAACTTTCATAGTCAAAAATAGGGATCTAATTTATACCATCAAAATTATCCTCTAGTTTTCTCTATTTATAACTCCTTACTCCTTCCTGATAGCCTTCATTTGTGATACTCCATTAAAGCTAACCCTGCTTTTAAAAAATCACCTGCTGACTGGGATGTTGGTGGAAGTTATTTTTTAAAAAATTATTTCTTTTTTATTTTGAACTGAATAAGCATTAATTAGGCTTGGTACAGTGGATAGAAAGATGGGCCTGGAGTAAAGAAGTCAAACCTGGTCTCAGATGCTTATTATCTGTGTGATCAGTAAGCAAGTCATTAAATCTGTATCTCAATTTCCTTAAGGGTAAAATTGAGATAATAATAGCACTTACCTCAGAGGGATATTATATGAATCAACTGAGCCAATATTTATAAAGCTCCTAAGCACAGTTTGTGGTACATAATTAATAATAATAATGTTAAATATTTAACAAATGCTTGTTTCCTTCCCTTCTTTAGGAACAAATATGAACATTCCAGTAGTTAAAGATCAATGAAATTAGGAAGATGAATATTCATGAATTTAAATCTGACTTTTAAGACATTTATGAGCTGTGTAATCCTGAGCAAGTGACATAACCATTTGCTTCAGTTTCCACATTTGTAAAATGAACTGGAAAAGGAAATGGCAAATCACTTTGGTATCTTTACCAAAAAAACCACAAATGGGATCAAGAAGAATAGAACATGATTGAAAAACAACTGAATTTCTGTTATGTATGAAAGTAAGTTTAAAGGTAATACAGTAAACCACTAAAAGTTTTAAGATTCCATAGGAATTGTGTATCAAAATGTGAACTTGTTACACTGAAATTATTTTTAAGGCATAATTTAGATTTAATGATAGAAACTTCCCTATTGAACTTTTAATTGTATTTTATACTTTATTATTATTTTCTTTCTTTCTTTTTACATTTATTACTACATATTAATTTACCTTCACTGAGGCCATATTTTTAAAAAGTCAATACATTAACTATAAATATATATGTGTATGTATACACACAGTTTCTATATATACATTTGTGCACATATATTTATAATATATTCATAAAATGTAACATATGATGTCTATGTAAATATATGAGCATATATGATTATATGATATATGCTATATATGATTACATGTAACATATTTACATATTTTTAGTTAACTGAAAAGACTTAATAAAGTCCTTGATAAAATCATACAACCTAATAAATATCATTCTATATTTCTAGTCCAGGGCAGGTGAAAAGTACAGGGAATAGAGTGCCCAGAAGACTCATATTCTGACCCCAGATACTTAGTAGCTAGGCAAGTCATTTTACCTTGTTTGCCTCAGTTTCCTAATTTGTAAAAATGAGCTGAAGAAGGAAATGGCAAAGACCTTTAGAATCTTTACCAAGAAAACCCCCAAAATGAGTCACAAAGATTTGAAATATCTAAACAACAGCAAAAGTTCTATTGCATCACATTGAGATAATTATTGCTAGTTCTATGACTTTTGCAAATCATTTCATTTATTTAATGAGAAGGTTGGATTGGATGATTTCTAATATTTTTGGAGACCTGAGATTAAGTCTATGATGCTAATCAGGTAAATTCCTATCCTACCCTACTCCTGAGCCTAATCCTAATGTTGACAGATTTTGAATGAATAATAAAAAATAAGGATTTGTTCCTTTGGACAAAAGAAAGCCCTTATACAGAGAAAAACAGAAGCATAATCAAAGTAATAGGTTGGGAAGACAAATTCAGTAAGTAGAAGTTCAATGGGAAAAAAGGCATCAAAAAGGCAGTAATTCAAAAGGAAAACAAAAATCTATCAAAGACAGATTGCCACTCTAACTGCATAGTAGCTACAGCATTTTTTAGACATTATTCCTTGGTTTCATAAAAGCAGAGGAGGTGATAAACTTCAACTATTCTCCACTACAACACTATACACACATACACACACACACACACACATCCATATATATACACATACACACACATCATTTGGGGACTGAAGGTGACATCAAGACTTTTCTCTAGCTGTCTCCTTCAAAGTAACTTAAATAGCACACAAAAAGGTTCTAACTGAAAAGACACTGAAACATACTTGGCCCCTTCAACTTTGCTGGACATTCTGGAGAGTTCTCAAAGAACAAGAATTTTAAAAAGAGTATTGAATTCTGATAACTATGAGGAAGAAAATTCTGAGTTCAAGAACATAAGCTTTACAAACTACCTCGAGGGAATCCCAGCTGTATTATTTGGGGATTTTTCACCTCTTTCTTTAGCCCCAGTGCCCCTCACTGAACTATCAATCTATTTCTTACATTTTACTCAGTTATGAACTTCTTAGAATTACAAGAAGGTAATTCATGATATATAGTAAGGCTTCCAGGAAGCTTTTTCACTTGAAGCCACAGGGTAAGTGAATCAGCCTTTTGCCTTCTCAAAGGAACTACTTATCTTCAATCTTTCAATTAAAGGTCAAAAAAATGAAAGACAGTCTGGTTGTCTATTATAGGTTTTGTTTCCATTGTAGAAGAATCTGTACTTTACCTAGTTGTCTCCCAAACTAGTTTAAGATTCTCTGGCTATTTTTCCCCTTTCTGATTAAAAAAGGTGAGATATCTTCCCAGGAAGTCTTTAAATCTTTGTAAAATAAAAGGAACATGGTGAATAATTCTAGTTTTAAAGTTATTTTTAAAGGCCTCTTCCTTTGTTGGAGTGGCATTCAAACCTTAATAGAAAGGTGATTAAATTATACAAAAAAGGTATTTAATAAGTGCTTATTGAAAGATCAGTGTTAAACATCATTGAATCTTGAATGAATTAAAGTCAAACCAAACTTACTTTTAAAGGGTAAACTATATCTGTGGGCAAAGTAGAGTTCTAAAAGATAATGGAAAAAAAATAGTGTAGACAGTTAAGTCAAAAAACGTTTACTAAGCACCTTTATATATCAGACATTGGTATAAATTAACACTCAGATACTAAAAGCTTAATGGTAAAATTTGTGATCTTTGCTCTTTTAGTAATTTTCTAAAAGTTCGAGTTTTTATTTTTCTATAAATATTATATGAAGAAAGAGGAATTTTAAAACTATCTCCTAAGTGACCTATCACAAGTCAAAAACCCTTAGCCCTCTTAAGGAATCTTTTCCAGTGTCCGAAACTCCTTGAACTCAAAATGTTTGTACTGCCAATCTGCACTATTCACATCATAACTAGGGCATAATGGGAGAAATATGATTTTCTATTTTTAAATCAGAAAGGATAAAGTGTAAACTTTAGCAAAGATTATTTGGGATTTCCTATCAACATACCTGAGAATCTACCTTGGTTCAAAGAATATAAAGTTTGGTCACCCTATTTTCTATTTTTTAACATTTAGGGTTTTGTTCCTCTCAATTATATATAAGTAAAATTTTAACAATTTTTTCTTTTTTTTTTTTTTAATTTAATAGCCTTTTATTTACAGGATATATACATGGGTAACTTTACAGCATTAACAATTGCCAAACCTCTTGTTCCAATTTTTCACCTCTTACCCCCCCCACCCCCTCCCCTAAATGGCAGGATGACCAGTAGATGTTAAATATATTAAAATATAACTTAGATACATAATAAGTATACATGACCAAAACATTATTTTGCTGTACAAAAAGAATCAGACTCTGAATTATTGTACAATTAGCTTGTGAAGGAAATCAAAAATGCAGGTGTGCATAAATATAGGGATTGGGAATTCAATGTAATGGTTTTTAGTCATCTCCCAGAGTTCTTTTTCTGGGTATAGCTAGTTCAGTTCATTACTGCAACATTAGAAATGATTTGGTTGATCTCGTTGCTGAGGATGGCCTGATCCATCAGAACTGGTCATCATCTAGTATTGTTGTTGAAGTATATAATGATCTCCTGGTCCTGCTCATTTCACTCAGCATCAGTTCCTGTAAGTCTCTCCAGGCCTTTCTGAAATCATCCTGTTGGTCATTTCTTACAGAACAGTAATATTCCATAATTTTCATATACCACAATTTATTCAGCCATTCTCCAACTGATGGACATCCATTCAGTTTCCAGTTTCTAGCCACTACAAAAAGGGCTGCCACAAACATTCGTGCACATACAGGTCCCTTTCCCTTCTTTATAATCTCTTTGGGATATAATCCCAGTAGTAACACTGCTGGATCAAAGGGTATGCACAGTTTGATAACTTTTTGAGCATAGTTCCAAACTACTCTCCAAAATGGTTGGATTCGTTCACAACTCCACCAACAATGCATCAATGTCCCAGTTTTCCCGCATCCCCTCCAACAATCATCATTATTTTTCCTGTCATCTTAGCCAATCTGACAGGTGTGTAGTGGTATCTCAGAGTTGTCTTAATTTGCATTTCTCTGATTAATAATGACTTGGAGCATCTTTTCATATGACTAGAAATAGTTTCAATTTCTTCATCTGAGAATTGTCTGTTCATATCCTTTGACCATTTTTCAATTGGAGAATGGCTTGATTTTTATAAATTAGAGTTAATTCTCTATATATTTTGGAAATGAGGCCTTTATCAGAACCTTTGACTGTAAAAATATTTTCCCAGTTTATTGCTTCCCTTCTAATCTTGTCTGCATTAGTTTTGTTTGTACAAAAACTTTTCAGTTTGGTATAATCGAAATTTTCTATTTTGTGATCAGTAATGATCTCTAGTTCTGCTTTGGTCATAAAGACCTTCCCCTTCCACAGGTCTGAGAGGTAAACTATCCTATGTTCCTCTAATTTATTAATAATTTCATTCTTTATGCCTAGGTCATGAACCCATTTTGACCTTATCTTGGTGTACGGCGTTAAGTATGGATCAATGCCTAGTTTCTGCCATATTAGTTTCCAATTTTCCCAGCAATTTTTATCAAACAGTAAGTTCTTATCCCAAAAGCTGGGATCTTTGGGTTTGTCAAAGACTAGGTTGCTATATTTGTTGACTGTTTTATCCCTTGAACCTAATCTATTCCACTGATCAACTAATCTATTCCTTAGCCAATACCAAATAGTTTTGGTAACTGCTGCTGTATAATATAATTTTAGATCTGGTACAGCTAAGCCACCATCATTTGATTTTTTTTTCATTAATTCCCTTGAAATTCTTGACCTTTTGTTTTTCCATATGAACTTTGTTGTTATTTTTTCTAGGTCATTAAAATAGTTTTTTGGGAGTCTGATTGGTATAGCGCTAAATAAATAGATTAGTTTAGGTAATATTGTCATCTTTATTATATTTGCTCGCCCTATCCAAGAGCATTTAATATTTTTCCAATTGGTTAGATCAGACTTAATTTGTGTGAAAAGTGGTCTGTAATTTTGCTCATAAAGTTTCTGATTTTCCCTTGGCAGATAGATTCCTAAATATTTTATATTATCAGTAGTTACTTTAAATGGAATTTCTCTTTGTAACTCTGACTGTTGGATTTTGTTAGTGATATATAAGAATGCTGATGACTTATGTGGGTTTATTTTATAACCAGCAACTTTGCTAAAGTTGTGGATTATTTCTAATAACTTTTTAGCAGAATCTCTGGGGTTCTCTAAGTATACCATCATGTCATCGGCAAAGAGTGATAATTTGGCTTCCTCATTGCCTATTCTTATTCCTTTAATCTCTTTCTCAGCTCTTATTGCTATAGCTAGCGTTTCTAATACAATATTAAATAGTAACGGTGATAGTGGGCAACCTTGTTTCACTCCAGATCTTATTGGGAATGGTTGCAGTTTGTCTCCATTACATATGATGCTTACTGATGGTTTTAAATAGATGCTGCTGATTATTTTAAGGAAAAGTCCATTTATTCCTATACTCTCAAGTGTTTTTAATAGGAATGGATGTTGGATTTTATCAAATGCTTTTTCTGCATCTATTGAGATGATCATATGGTTTTTGTTAATTTGGTTATTAACATGGCCAATTATATTGATAGTTTTCCTAATATTGAACCAGCCCTGAATTCCTGGTATAAATCCTACTTGATCATAGTGTATTATCTTGGAGATGATTTTCTGTAGTCTTTTTGCTAATATCTTATTTAAGATTTTAGCATCAATATTCATTAGGGAGATTGGTCTATAATTTTCTTTCTCTGTTTTCAGCCTACCTGGTTTAGGTATCAGTACCATGTCTGTGTCATAGAAGGAATTTGGTAGGACTCCTTCATTCCCTATTTAATTTTTTCTTAAAAATTTTAGTTCCATATTATTTCTATAACTCCTTTCTCCTTTCCTATATTTTAAAAGGTAAGAAATTTGAAAAAAAGTATACACATGAAAAGAAAACATTTTCATGTTATTATCCATAATGCAATAAAAATCAGGCAAAATAAAAAAGAATAATATAATACAGTATAACAAAATAAAATATAAATACATAATAATGAATAATTCAAGAATTAATATAGTTATTTTTTAAAAAGTATGTTTCAATCTTCATTCAGACTGTATCACTTCTTTTTCTTGAGATTTGTTTTTATCATGAGGCCTTGTCTTAAATTACTGTACTTTTTTTTTTTCTTGAGGCAATTGGGGTTAGGTGACTTGCCCAGGATCACACAGCTAGGAAGTGTTAAGTATCTGAGAACAGATTTGAACTCAGGTCCTCCTGACTTCAGAGCTGATGCTCTATCCACTATGCCACCTAGCTACCCAGATCACTGAATTTTTGAGAATAAGTGAGTTATTCACAGTTGATCCTCATGTAACATTGCTGTTATTCTGTACAATGTTCTCTTGGTCCTTGTCATTTCACTTTGCATTGGTTCATGTAAATCTTTCATGAAAACATTCTGATCATCATTTCTTACAGTACAATAGTAAGGTATAGAGTGTATTCAGAGAAGAGGAATAAAGGCTTTTGAGCCCTTTCTAGGGCTGCCTTATAGCTTTGGTGTGTACCTGATTTACCTAAATCTGCCTGTAGTTTCAAGAAGCTAGAATATGCACAGTGACCTCCCCTAGAAAACAGTTTCTGCAGACAGACTAAACCAGGTTTAGAATAACCAAGGAGCCTCAAAGCACTCAGTGAGTTAGGGGGGTTTAATCCCAAGCTGTGAAGATTTCTCTGGTATAAAGATGAGAACAACTTGATTCAGTGGTCATGAAGGTAGCTGAAGCAGGTGCAGTGGTGGAGAGCTGACAGCTTGGTGGGACATCCAAGACATTAAGCTTATTTATTCATTGCATCTTGACCATCTTGACTCTGTCCTGCCCCTGGGCAGTGATGGCTCTGGAAGAAAAAGTGAGATTTATGACCTCATGCAACTCTGTCTCACTCAAATCCAATTTATGTATGAATCAAAGGACATCACCTATGCCATTTTCTCACTTACCTACCTCAAAGTTCTTGGATGATGGACAAGTGATGAAACACTTAGCAGTGGGACCTGTAGTCACAAACCTGAAAGGAGGTGGCTCAGGCGAGTAGTTCATCTTCTCCCTGGAAGCAGCAGGGGTAATGGCAGTGTTGGAGTAGCCTTTTAAGGAATACATAGCTTATCTTCTGGTGTGAGAAAGGGACTAGAAAAGGTGCCCTAAAATTTTTAGCTAAGCCTAACCCTGATGTCAGATTTTGAATGAATAATAAAAAACAAAGATTTGTTTCTTTGGACAAAGGAAAGCCCTTATAAAACTGAGAAAGACAGAACCACACAAAGTATGACTTGATTACTGTGAGAAGTTCTTCTCTGCTGTCGGAACACAAAAAATGTACAAAACTTCTGCAAAGGCAAGAAAACTCTGGGAAGATAGGGAAGTAGCTCAGAAAATTCCAAGCTCTCCAGATCTTCTCCACAAGCAAGACAAAATACCCCCTCAGGTCCAGCATAGATTGATAAAAATATACAAGACTTGGGGGAGAATAGGGGTTATCCTGGAACAACTGGAGAAGATCTGAACAAGAGATCAGGACAGAGGTTTGACACATGTGTAAAATACCTCTAGGTGAGTTTCACTGAAACAACAAGCAGAGAACCCTGGAGGTATCTGAGCTAGGAGGTAACTTTGGTCCCCACAACACAAATATTTACCTTCTACAGTGTGAGGAGTTGGTGTCTGAGTGGGGAAAGATTGAAGGAACCTCTCCTGATAAGAGATTCCAGGCTCAACTGTGCTGTTAAGATGTGACCCTCTTTAACACTTTTTTTCTAATCTTGTCTGCATTGGTTTTGTTTGTATAAAAATTTTTAACTTAATATAATCAAAATTATCCATTTTGCATTCCATAATGTATTCTAGTTCTTCTTTTGCCACAAATTCCTTCCTTCTTCAAAGATCTGACAGGTAGACTATCCTTTGTTCTTCTAATTTGCTTATAATATGTGTAAATCATGGATCCATTTTAATCTTATTTTAGTATAGGGGATTAGGTATGGGTCAACGCTAATTTCTGTCATAGTAATTTTCAATTTTCCCAACATTTTTTTTGTCAAATAGTGAATTTTTAGTCCAGAAGCTGTGGTCTTTGGGTTTATCAATCACTAGATTATTATAGTCATTGACTATTGTCCTTATAAACCTAACCTGTCCCATTGATTAACTCCTCTATTTCTTAGCCAGTACTAAATGGTTTTGATGACCACTTTTTTATAATATAGTTTTAGGTCTATAACTAAATAGTTAGGCCACTTTCATTTGCATTTTTTCATTAATTCCCTTGTAATTCTTTACCTTTTGTTCTTCCAGATGAATTGCATTGTTATTTTTTCTATATCTGTAAAATAGTTTCTTGGGAATTTGATTGGTATAGCACTGAATAAGTAGATTCATTTAGGTAGCATTATCATTTTTATTTTTTTATCTCAGCTTACCCATGAGCACTTGATATTTTTCCCAAATGATTAGATCTGATTTTATTGTGTGGAAAGTGTTTCATATAGTTCCAAATATTTTATATTGCCTACTATTATTTTAAATGGAATTTTATAAATCACATGATTATGTTATGAAGGAAATATGTGGTACAGAATGCTGGACTGATCATAGACTTATCCTCTCCAAGCTAAATATTGACATTCAACAAAAGTAGTACATCCCAGGCAAAAAGTGTACCAGAAGAATGAATGTCCACAAATTAGAATGATTCTCTGAGTGGGAACAATTTGTTGTTAACTTGGAGGGAAAACTGACCAGACATATAGTTGATTGCAGTAGAGCAGGCATTGCATTTGCTCATCTGGGTCAGAGCACTTATAAAAATTAAGACTGGTTTGATTAAAATGAAGGAACCCTCACAAGCTGCTAGATATAAAAACAACAACCAAAAAAACTAGAACTGCACAGAGTGTACAAACAGGATAGGTAATCAAGCTCTAAAAAGGCTGCATTAAATTCCAAATTTTTAATTTGGAATTAAATTAAATTACTTAAATATATATTTAAATTTAAATATTAAATAAAATTAAAATAAATTTTTATTAAATTAAAATAAAATAAAATTATTATTTAAATTAAATTAATTTTTTATTAAATTAAAATAAAAATAAAGCTTAGAGAGATTCTTAGCTCAGTAAGAAGGCAGTTGACATTGAATTTTATACTCATAGTAAGAATCCAAAATTCCTTATAATACTCTCAGGGCTATTTAGGAGCCAAAAACTTATAATGTATCAACTACTCAGTGCTGACAGAATCACATTGATTAGGGATGAGCATATGATCCAAAAAAGATGAGCTGAACACATATACTGTTCTCATGGACTATTATGTCTTGTAAACATAACCTGTTCCATAGACTTACTATTCTATGTCTTAGTCAGTACCCAATGGTTTTGATAACTCCTGCTGTATAATACAGTTTTAATTTTGGTACAGCTACGCCACTTTCATTTGCATTTTTTCATTAATTCCCTTTTATATTGCTATCTTCATAACATAATAGATTCTGATCCAGCCTTTTACCTTTACTCTGTATATATCACTCTGACTTAAATGTGTTTCTTGTAAACAACATATTGTAGGGTCTGGCTTTTATTCCAGTCTGCTATTCAATTCTGTTTTATGGGAAAGTTCATCCCATTCACATTCACAGATAAAATGAGTAATTCTGTAATTTTATTTTCCCCAAGTAATATTTTTCTCTTTCCTCCTTTCCATTCTCACCAATGTTTCCTTTCTGAGCAACACTCCCTCAATCTGCCCTCCCCTTTTGTAGCCCATCCCACTTTCTCATCCCTCTCCTCTTCTACTTTTGTTCTCCATCTATTACGTCCCCCTTTCCTTTCCCCTTTCTCCTCCTATTTTCCCATAAGGTGAAAGAAGTTTCTATATTAAACTAAGTAAGTCTGATATTTTCTCTTTTATTAAAACAAGATGACATTAAGGTTCACACAATGCTCATTCCCCTCCCTTCTTTCCCATAATTGTAATAGTTTTTTTTTGGCACATCATGTGATATAATTTGCTTCATTTTATGTCTCCTTTCTCTTCTTCCAGTGCAATATCTTTTACACCTCTAGTTTCTATTTTATCACAGCAAAGTCAAAATATACCCCTAACAAAGATACATTTCTCAAGACTTAAACACGACATCTTCCCATATTGGACATAAACATTGTAATCTTTAAAATACAGAATTTTTCTTCCCTTTTTACCTTTTTATGCTTCTTTTGAGTTCCAGATTTAAAGATCAAACTTTGGGAGCAGAGCCAAGATGGAGGAGAGGAAACATATCTTTATTTGAGCTCTGCCTGATATCCCTCAGATCAATACCAAATCAAGCCTCTGAACTGGTTTTGGAATTACTGAACCCACAAATATTTGGAGTGTAACAAGTTTCCAGCAGAAGATATTTTGGAAGAACTTCTGAAAAGGTCTGTTTCAATTGGACATGGAGAGAGAGGCCAAGTGCAGGTGAGATCAGGTACCCAGGGTAGTGTGGTGTCCTGTGAGTTGGGGAATATAACCTAACCAGAGGAATCTATAGCAGTGTTGGCTATTCTGTCCTGGTTGCAAGCCATTAGATCAGCAGAGTAGGTATAATAAATCCAACACAAATACAAAAGGCAAATAGTGAACCCCTAAATCCCAGAATAACTTAGGACTTGGCCATACCCACCCAGTGCTGGAAAATAGTCATCACCAACCCAGTGCAGCCACTTTTACCTGGAGAAGAAGTTTGGACAATCTCCCCTTTTTTACTAAAAGCAGACCTTGACCTTTAAAAGCAAGCAGCATATTTGGGGGCAGCTAGTTGGTATAATGGACAGAGCACTGGCCCTGAAGTCAGGAGGACCTGAGTTCAAATCTGATCTCAGACACTTAACACTTCCTACCTGTTTGACCCTGGGGAAGGCACTTAAGTCAAATTGCAACAACATCAAAAAAAAAAGAGCAAAAAAGCAAAAGAACTCTGACCATAGATAATTCTTATGGAGAAAGAGAATAACAGGTTTCAAACCCTGAGGACATTAAATGCAGATCATCTTCATATGAAGCCCCAAAATGTGATAGGAATTGGCCCCTATCACATAAGGCTCTCTTGGAAGAATTCAAAAATGTCATTAAAAGAGAGTTAGAAGAAAAATGGGGAAAAGAAATGAGAACTTTGCAAGAGGGTTTAGAAAAGGAAACACAGAAATTATCTAAAGAAAACTCCTTAAAAATAGACTTAGTGAGGGTGGAGTCAAGATGGTGGAAAGGGGACATGTTTTTCCCTGAGCTCTCCCCACAACCCTCACACTAAAAACAAATCTAGCCTCTAAACTAGTTTTGAAATGACAGAACCCACAAATATTGGGAGTGTAACAAATTACCAGCAGAAGATAATTTTTAAGATTTCCAGAAAAAGTCTGTTTCATTTGGGCATGAAGGGAGGCAGGTCAAGTGCAAGCAGGCAGAGCACAGATTGAAACTATTTCTAGTCATATGCCAAGGTACTCTAAATCACTATTGATCAGAGAAATGCAAATTAAGACAACTTTGAGATACTACTATGCACTTTTCATATTGACTAAGAAAACAGGAAAAGATGATGACAAATGTTGTAGGGGATGTGGGAAAACTGGGACACACACATACATTGTTGGTGCAGTTGTGAAGTGACTTAACCATTGTGGAGAGCAATTTGGAACTATACCCAAAGGGCTATCAAACTGATGCATATTCTGCAATCCAGCCGTGTTTCTATTGGGCTTATATCCCAAAGAGATCATAAAGGAGGGAAAAGGACCCACATGTGCAAAAATGTTTGTGACAGCCCTTTTTGTGGTGGCAAGATCTTGGAAACCGAGTGGATGCCCATAGATGGAGAATGGCTGATTAAGTTATGGTATATGAATGTTTTAGAATATTATTATTGTATAAAAATGATCAGCAGGATGATTTCAGAGAAGCCTTGAGAGAATTACAAGAACTGACACTAAGTGAAATGAGCAGAACCAGGAGATCATTGTACATGGCAACAAGAAGATTATATGATGATCAATTCTGATCGACATGGCTTTTTTCCAACAATGAGATGATTGAGGCTTGTTCAAATGATCTTGTGATAAAGAGAGCCATCTACCCAGAATGAGGACTGTGGGAATTGAATGGACCACAACATAGTATTTTTATTCTTTTTGTTGTTGTTTGTTTGCATTTTATTTTCTTTCTCATTTTTCCTTTTTTGATCTGATTTTTTTATGCAACAAGACAATTATATAAATATGTATGCATATGTTAGAGTTAACATATATTTTACCATGTTTAACATATTTGATTACTTGTCATCTATGAGAGTAGATGGGGGAATGGAGGAAAAGTTGGAACACGAGATTTTGCAAGGGTAATTGCTGAAAAATTATCCATGCCTATGTTTTGACAACAAAAAGCTTTAATAAAAAATAATTTGGGGGATGGGGAATGTTGTATAAATTTATTGTTCTGTAAATTTTCACATTTCTGCTTGTTCAACTTTAATTTCCTCCATAAAATCAATTTAACATTTCTAAAAAAAAAAAAAAAAAAAAAGATCAAACTTTCTGTTTAGCTCTGGTCTTTTCAACAAAAATAAATAAAAATTTCTTATTTTATTGAATATCCATCATTTCCCCTAAAAGGTAGTTGATTCATGAATGTAATCAATATTTCTTTGCATATCATATTTGGGGGCCTTCAATTCTTTAAAGTAGATTCTGTGTAATCCTGATTGTGACTCCTCAATATTTGCATTGCTTCTTTCTAATTGATTGCAGTATTTTCTTCTTGATCTGATAATTCTGGAAATTAAGTATAATATTCCTTGGAGTTTTCATGTGTTTTCTTTTAGGAGGTGAGCGGTGGTTTCTTTCAATGTTTATTTTATCCTCTGGTTCTAGAACATCAGGGGAGTTTTCCATGATGATTTCTTGAAAAATGTTGTCTGGACTCTTTTTTCTTGTAATTTTCAAGTAGTCAATTATTTTCAGATATTCTCTCCTAGAAATATTTTCCATGTCAGTTGTTTTTCCACTGGGGCATTTTACATTTTCTTCTGTTTTTTTCTTTTTCTTTTGGTTTTGTTTGACTTATTCATGAAATCGAGTCTTTCACTTCCATTTGTCCAATTCTAATTTTTGGTCAAGTATTTTCTTTAGTTAGCTTTTTTTTATCTCTTTGTCCTTTTGCATTTGGCCAATTGAACTTTTAAATGAGCTGTTTTTTCTTTGAATTTTTTTTTTATTTCAGAAATACTGTTTTTCAAGAAGTTATCTTCGTTTTCCATTTCACTAAAACTATTCTTTAAGAAGTGATTTTCTTCAGACAGTTTCTGTTTCCTTTTTCAGAGCTCTCATTTCCTTTCCCCATTTTTCTTCTATCTTTCTTTTAAGATTCTTTTTGAATTCTTCCAAGAGAACCTTGGATGGAGATGAAGAGTCATTTATATCATTCTTTGAGGTTTCATCTGAAAGCTTCACAATTTGAGGTTTCTTCTTTTCTGTCTCCATAAAAGCTATTTTTGCTTTTTTGTTCATTTTTAAACGTTGAGATCTGTTCTTACGGCAAAGCTTCCTCTATAAGAGACAGTGGCTTCACGCTGCCCTGGAGCCAGTGCTACTAGCTACCTTGGGTATGCTGGGTGGATGTAGCAAAGTCCTGCACTATGTTGGGATTTAGGAACTCACCATTTGCCTTCTGTAATTTCATTGGAGGTTTCATGGCTAGTCTGCTTATTCATTGCTGTATTTTGGCTATGGACCCCCTCCCCCCCCGGGTCTCCCTAAGCTACATTGTGCTGTGCTTGGCCTGCACTGGCCTGCAAACATCATCCTACCTTGCCTACTCCCTGCCATGTCCATTTGAGACAGATCTTTCCTAAAGTTCTTCCACAATATCTCTTGATGGAAATTTTGTTACATTCCAAATATTTGTGGGTTCTGTCACTCCTAAACCTGTTCAGGGGCTTGCTCTGGTATTGATCTGAGGGAAGCCAAGAAGAGCTCAGGCACAGACCTGTCTACTCTCTGCCATCTTGGCTCCTCCCTCTCTCTCAATTCTCCATAGTGTTCTCAATAAATCATTGTCATCTATCAATGCTGAAATTGTTGACTATTTACCTCAGATTGAAGTCAATCCACCCATAATTAAAGTACCAGTTGAAGAAGAGATTTGGAAGGCTATCAGGTTCCTTTTTGTGTGCCAAAGCACCTGGTTCTGATTCTAATCCAGCTGAACTTTATAAGATTGTCAATTGTTCAAACCACAGCTGGCTGAAATTTTCTGAGTTATATGGCAAGAGGTGATTGTCCCCTAGTCATTCAAATCACCTTCATTGTCCATCTCTATAAACATAAAGGGGATTTTTCTGTAAAAAATTAAGTGGGTTCTCTGTCTTAGTCATTGCTGGCAATATTTTTACCAGAGTCCTCCTTAAAGGCTGATCCTTTACCTGGAAGGTGGTCATCTACCTGAGGAACAGTAATGGCTTCAGAAAAAGCCAAAGGATGGTCAATCTGGTGTTTTCTGTCTGAGATCTCCAAGAGAAATGCTAGGAGCAGATGAACAATCTGCACATAATGTTTGTAGATCTGACCAAGGCCATTGATATTGCCAGTCACTAAGGCCTTTGGAAAATTATGTCAAAATTTGGTTGCCCAGAAAAGTTCATTGGTATTGTACATCATTTTCATTACTGCATGCTTTTCCAGGTTCTGAATAATGAATGATGCTCTTAAACTTTTCCAGTCACAAAACTTTTCCAGCTACAAAATTAAAACAAAGTTCTGTGTTTGTTCCCATGCTTTTTAGCATGATGTTCTTAGGCATATTATCCAATTCCTTCAATAAGATTGAACACAGCATCAATGTCAACTAATGTACTGATGGCAAATTCTTCAACTTAGAAAAGGCTACAAAGCAAGACTAAAGTGGAGGAAGTGTTCATGTGAATTTTGTTTGCAGACGATTGCCTTCAATGCAGCCTCTAAAGCCGAGAAGCAACAAAATGTGGATCGATTATCTGCTGCTTGTACTAATTTTCGACTAACAATTCACACCAAGAAAACACAGGCACTCCAATAGCCAGCACCAGACCACCTATATGTGGAATGATTGGCTACAGAATTTTGAAACATTGAGAATACGGTAAATAAATGTACTTACTTTGGAAGTATACTTTTCAGGGATGTACCCATTAAAGATGAGGTACACACACACACACACACACACACACACACAAACACACACACACACACACACACACACACACACACACATTGCTAGAGCTAGCTCGGTGTTTGTGGCAGGATCCAAAAGAAAGTATGGGAGAGAAGATGTATTAGACTGATTACCAAATTGAAGTCTACAGAGACTGTGCTGATCTCATTGTGAAACCTGGACAGTATACCAGCACTATGCCAGAAATGGAATTACTTCCTTTTGAATTATCTTATGAAGAATCCAAAGATCACTTGGAAGACAGTGAGGTCATTTCTTGAACTAAACTGTCAAGCATTCAAACTACTGCAGAGAGTGTAACTCTGATGGGCTGGCTATGTTGGTCAAATGCCAAATACATATTTGCCAAAAAAGACTATTTTATGGAGAATTCACACAGAGCAAGTGCCCCCATGATGGTTCGAAAGAGTAAACATAAGAATACTCTCAAAGTCTCTCTTAGGAACTTTGGGATCGATTGTGTGACAATAGGAAACCAGTGGTACAGTACCATTCAGCATGGTGTGCCCCCATCAGAGTAGGTGCTGTGCTCTCTGAACAAAGCAGAAGTGAAGGAGCTCGAAATGTGAGGAGTACAAATTTAGAGAATTCACCCCAATGTCCACATCTGCTGTTTATGCCCAAACTGTGGTGGAGCATTCTAAGTTCCTATTTGTCTGATCAGTCACAGTTAGACATAACATAATGATGTCATTCTGGTTCTCTTTAAGAAGGAAGGATAACAACCAACCAGTTATCTTGTTTAGTTATTCCTCAGTTGATGAGTATTCCCTCAATTTTCATTTTTTTTGCCACTACAAAAATAGTTGTATAAATATTTTGGTACATATACTTTTCCCCCCTTTTTCTTTGATCTCTTTGGATTATAGACCTAGTAAATGTATTGTCAAGTTAAAGAGTATACATAGTTTTATAGTCTTTTTGATTTAGCTCCAAATTGCTTTATAGAATGGTTGGATAATTTCACAACTCCTCCAGCAGCACATTAATGTTCCTATTTTTCCACATCCCT
Source organism: Sarcophilus harrisii (assembly GCF_902635505.1). Classification (NCBI taxonomy): domain Eukaryota; kingdom Metazoa; phylum Chordata; class Mammalia; order Dasyuromorphia; family Dasyuridae; genus Sarcophilus; species Sarcophilus harrisii. Next base: position 497,239,551 of record NC_045427.1, on the reverse strand, counting down.
TTCAACATTTGTTATTTTTCATTTCTGTCATATTAGTCGATCTGATAGTTGTGAAGTGGTACCTCAAAAGTTGTTTTAGTTTGCATTTCTCTAATCAATAATGATTTAGAGTATCAAATATTACTATAAATGGATTTGATTACTTTATCTAAAGACTGCATCTTTTGATCAAATAACAATTGAGATATGACTTGTATTGTTATAAATTTGACTCAGTTTTCCATATATTTGAGAAATGAGCTCTTTATCAGGAAAACTAACTCTCCCATTCACCTCCTAGTTTCCTGCTTTTTTTCTATCTTGGCTCATCAGATTTGTTTATGCAAAATCTTTCCTTTTAAATTTGATTCAATCATAATCATCCATTTTATATGTTGTAATGCTCTCTGTCTCTTATTTGGTCATATGAATAAGATGAATAAAAACTTCTTGCCAATCTTATTTCCCAGAATGCTTTGTCCCAATTCCTTAGCAATTAAGAGGCATTGGTCATAGACATGACCTTTTCAAAATGCACTGAGACTGCTGGAGGAAATAGACTACAGAAGCATATATTTAAAAATCCATAAAAAATCTGTATATACTAAGAAAAAGATGTCTTCAGGAAAAAGACCGGTATGCAAAGAGGGAAAAAGGATTCTTAAAGAAAGTAAAAATGGATAGGATAGATAGAAGGTAGACTTTTGTATTCATATATCTATATCTTACCTATAATCTATTTCTTGTAAGAATATATCAAAAGATACTTATCTATCTCTAAGGAAGAAGAACAAAAGCTAGAATCTGAATTGGACTGATAGAAAAGAGCAAACATAGGGCACTGAATTGAATTGTAGTTTTATTCTTAGGGAAGCACTAACCAAATTAGAAAAGAACCTCAGCTATAGATCAGCTCCCTCAGTAGCATTAAGGTTGGTTGGGGTGAGCCAATTAATGACTCTAATGGAATACTAGTGAGAGATCTCATTGGCATATTTACAATCATTAGAATATTATCACTGGATACTGGAAAAGCACTGTACTCCAATTGACAGACATTTATAAATAGTAGCACACAGAAATTTGTAGACAGTACTGTATTATTATCCATATCAGTCAGAGGCAATCTTAAGATAAACCAGAAAAATAGACATTTGTCTTTATGTTTTGAAGGGTGTGGAAAGACTTGTCTATACAAAAATATAATCCTAAACTACTGGGCTTGAAAGGTTTAGGGTTTCAAAGGAATTTTATGTTACAAGAAAGATTGAAAAGAGGGAATCACTTTCCTGAGTGAAACAGAGAAGGCTTCCCAGAAAAAAAGCTGCATCTTAAGGAAGCAAAGGATTTTCATAGGCAGATATGAAGAAGAATAAATTCCAGGCATGATTCTAGATGCCTCTATATTTCTTTGCAATATTCCTATATTATTTTTTCCCATATACAGAATGAATTCTTTCCCTTTCATAAGTTTCTTAGAGTGTTTTTGTAGAGTTCAGAGCTCAGCTTAGATGTGACCTCCCATAAATCTTTCCTTATCCTCTTGCCTGCCAATACCTTCTCCTCCAAATATATCCTTTCCTGATAGAATATAAGCTTCTCAATGGGAAATGATTAGTTCTTATTTTTGTCTTTGTATTCCCTAGCAAAATGTTTGTCATTCTTAAGATACTTAATAAGTTCATGTTAATCTTTCTGGGCTCAGTATCATCATCTCTAAAATGGAGGTTGAGTGTTGAATTAGCTTAGAGGTATCTAACACTTCTTTTAGGATACATATAACCTACTCTCAAGTTTGATCCTAACCAAATTAAAATGAAATTGGAAAACATTTCATAAAATAAATAAAACATAGATGATTTAATATGTCTTTTCTTAAGTCAAAATGTACCACAAGGGATTCTTATAAATGGTTTAGTGGCCTATTCTTGCCTACCTGCATTTTTTTTAGGTTGCCCTCATCAATCAAGTGAATATTAAATTTAAGCTTGAAGGGACCTTATTAATGTTGTTCAGTCATTTTAGTCATGTCCAACTCTTGGTGACCCACTTTGGAGTTTTCTTGACAAAGGTACTGGAGTAGTTTGCCATTTCTTCCTCTAGCTCATTTTACAGATGAGGAATTTTGCCCAGGGTCACTTAACTAGTAAGTATCTGAGGTCTTCTGATCTCTGACTTCAAGCCTTACACTTTTTCGCTTGTATCACCCAGCTGCACTCAAAGGGACCTTTTGGGACATCTAATCCAGTGGTGTCAAACTCAAATAAAAATAGTGGCCATTAAGCCATATGTGTCCCAGGATGCCTTTACTTTTAGCAAAATTTTGCCTATGCCAAAAGACTAAAAGGACACATGGGGGCAAGAAGCAGGAGGAAGAGGAAAATTTAAATGAGCAGGTTGTTTTCGCTAAAACAATAACAACAAAAACAACATAATAACAGGAAAACAAAATGTGGGGTATTGCAAACTCAAGGATGGAGTACCCACCAAGAACTGCATTTCTCCCTTGAGCAAACTTAGATTTTTTTCTGGGTGACCTAAGACACATCACATCCCAGCAATCCAGGAATTGATTTCTAGAACTGATCACAAAGGGTGTTGAGTGTCTTTTGGTGAGGTTGACTTGGAATAAATTCTCCTGTATTTTCTATGTGAGAGTACCCTCTCACATACAAATATAAGATATTTGCCTTCACTATTCCTCACAAAAATAGCCAGATGTCAGCCAACAAGAAGTTATTAAATGATTCCTTTGTGTCAGGAACTATGCAAAAAGCACTATGCTATGCAAAGCACTAGGGATACAAAAAAATAAGCAAATAAATAAAACAAGCAAACAAAAGCAACTGTCCCTACTCTCAAAGACTGTACATTCACATGAGGGAGATAGCAAGCAAACAATCATTTACATACGATGTAATCTTGGAGAGAAGGAACTGGAAGTCTGGGGGAGGATAGGAGAAGACTTTATAACAGTTAGAATTTGAATTGTCTTAAAGGAAATTGGGAATTCTGGAGATAGCTATCTTGCTCACATCAATTATATTTGCTATGTTTTTGTTTCATTGGATAGAAAAAGAGAGAACCTCGAAGACAGGAAGATTTAACAAGAGGGAAGCTGCCAACATGTGTTGGCTGAGGACCATATGCAAAGAAGAAAGAGATTATATTGATTTATTTTAATAATTTCCTGGGGCAGGAAATATGGAAGTTTTGTTCGTGATTCTTCCCAGAGCACAGACAGGAGAGGGCAGAGTCTGCAAAGAGTGACACATAAGGAATTTAAGAAAATGATATGTCTTGCCTTCTCTGTGCTGTGAACGTACGTGTGTGTGTGTGTGTGTGTGTGTGTAAGTGAAAGTGTGTGTGTGAATGGAGGGTTTATATGAGTCAATTGCTTTCATTTGT